>NW_028225184.1:47415613-47935613 GCF_052327205.1 Somniosus microcephalus | reverse complement strand
CTACAAGAGCAAGCCAGAGGCTGGGAATTCTGCGGCGAGTGTCTCACCTCCTGACTCCACAAAGCCTTTCCACCATCTACAAGGCACAAGTCAGGAGTGTGATGGAATACCCTCCACTTGCCTGGATGAGTGCAGCTCCAACAACACTCAAGAAGCTCGACACCATTCAGGATAAAGCAGCCCGCTTGATTGGCATTCCATCCACCACCTTCAACATTCACTCCCTCCACAACCGGGGCACTGTGGCTGCAGTGTGTACCATCTACAAGATGCACTGCAGCAACTCGCCAAATCTCCTTCAACAGCACCTTCCAAACCCGCGACCTCTAGCACTTAGAAGGACAAGGGCAGCAGACGCATGGGAACATCGCCACCTACAATTCCCCTCAAAGCCACACACCATCCTGACTTGGACCTGTATCGCCGTTCCTTCACTGTCGCTGGGCCAAATTCCTGGAACTCCCTTCCTAACAGCATTGTGGGTGTACCTACACCATATGGACTGCAGCAGTTCAAGAAGGCGGCACACCACCATCTTCTCAAGGGCAATTAGGGATGGGCACTAAATTGAGGCCTAGCCAGCCAGCGACGCCCACATCCCATCAATGAATACAACATTTTTTTTTTTTAAACGCGCCTTGTTTCAATATCTGTGTTAGAAGATGCTGGTAAATCTGTTGAGTTTGTGGTGAACACCAAGCAGGCAGGGTGGTGTTGGCCAAGTTCAGCCCCACTGACACTAATTCATGATGCATGTTATCATTAAATATATCCCCAGTACGGGTGAACATTAGCCCACTAGCAGGTCCCTCCATTATGAGGGGAGTGCAGGTCACTGGGGAGGATGGTGTCACAGAAAACACTGGGGCAGGGGTGTGGGTGGGGCACCCCAGTAGCAGTCAATCACAGGTGGTAGCCCGGGCTCCTCGTATTGTTCTGTAATTCCGAAAGTTTGACATCTCTCTATGGTGGGGTGCCAGCGCCTGGCATTATTCTGGCAGCATATCCTGTCCTTCCTTCGCTTTTACCGATACATACCCACTTGTCTGTTTTGTGTGCACCAGTGGTCATCTCACAGAAAAAGGGGGCTCCCGGCCGGTCGATGCAGAACCTCAGCGCCATGGTAGGTGTTTGTTCACCGAACAGTAACCCTATCATTCCCAAGATAAGCCAGCCCATCGTTATCCTTTACCAGCACTAGGCATAAAGTGTCCAGTACCTTTACCCGTCTTGGCACTAGCTTGTGGTAACTAGCAGACTCTCTCTCTCTCCCTCTGACCCTCTGTCTCCGGCCCCCTTTCAGTCTGTCCTGCTATTAGCCATGAGCACAAGGCTGGAGCAGGATTAAGGCTACGCATATATGGCATTGAGGTGGAGGTGGTGGCCTTGTGACATTGGTTCAATGTAAGTTACCTTACTTAACGTAATTTGGTGATGGTTAGCAGCCGTCGGACGGGAATGTGTGAAGACCGTTTGCACTGTCCCCCTTCGGAGGTAGGAGAGCCTATAAAAGGGGATGGATATCCCCTCGGGAAGGTCCTCCAGTCCCGACACCAGCTGTTCCCAAAGAGCAGCTGTGTCTCGGAACCGATCTATCTCCTCTGTGCGGGGAAGGGTAAATAAAAGATTCTGAGTTCTGTTGGGATGTAGAAAGAGGGATCCGGTAGTCCTACCACAAAAGGGAGATAATCGGAACACAAGAGTCAAGGAATGAGTTCCGAGGAAGGTTAGTGTAATATAGTAGGGAGAGTTCGCAGGATCTCTGGTTAAGTCGAAAAACTGGACCGTTGAAAGGTCGACATCCCCGGAAGTGGTGGCACGAATGAGGTCGGGCCTGCACATCTGTAAGAAAGACACAAGTAAAATAGCGTCCCGAAGAATCGACTTAGTCCTTCGAAATCCGGTCCTGATCAAATATAGGGAGAAAAGACACGTTATTATTTCCTTTTAACCATAGGGTCCCCAAGAGATGTGGAAATATCTTCCCCGGGCTCCATCACCGGCTTGTTCTGGCTCCAGTGTCTCTAACTTACATCCAATTTTTCCTGTAGGCAAACGGAGGTTCCTGTACTTAGGAGGATCTGGACGGGCCCATCCAACCGTGGCTCAAAGGTACCTCGAACCCAAGGCGGAGCTTCTCAATTCCCCTTTGTCTTTTGGCATCATGTGCCTCCTGCAAGTGTTGAACCCGAAAGTGGTTGGCCTGATTGGCCACACGGATCAGGTATTGATATGTCAGGAGAGTTGTCTGTAATTGGGAAGAGTCCCCAGTACCCTGAGAGGGTGCATCTTGGGGTAACACCATAGTTCGTTCAGTCATTAGTTGGAAAAGGGTTAAGCCAGGGCGTTTGGCTGGTGGGGCTCGTATGCCCCAAAGAATGGTGGGGAGAACAGCGTGCCACCCCTTTCCGGTCTGTATAATGGCCTTAGTCACAGACTGTTTTATAGTACGGCTCATCCGTTCCACCATTCCTGAGGATTGCAGATGGTAAGGGTGTGGAACCGTTGTCGAACCCCCAGGAGGGCTAAAGCCTTTTTCATGGCCTTGCCGGTGAAGTGTGTTCCCTGGTTGGAATCTATCTGGTAAGGCACCCCCCATCGGGGAATGACTTCCATCGCTAGGATTTTCGTAGCTGCTACGGCTGTATTCCTCCTAGAGGGGAACGCCTCGAGCCAACGGGTAAGAATGTCGATGCCGCTGTGGGGTAAGGGGCACGCCCGGTGGTCCAGTGTCCCCTGGGCCGCCAGGCATGCCCCATACATACACACATGTGACAACCGAATCCCGTTTGGAGGCAAGGTAGATATAGGCGCCCATACGCGTGGATCTCTCTGGCCATGCTGGGCCACCTCCAGGTGTCAGCGAAAATGAAATATAACTTATGCCCTCCCAAATGCGCAGGCTCGTGATAAGATTGTATCAGGGCACGTGAAAGTGACGTAGGAAACATGTACTTTGTCTCGTGATGCCAAAACCCACTTGGGTCTTTGTACGCTCCATCATGAAAGCAAAAATGTATATTCTCTGGGGACTCGGAAAGGTACGCGGTGAGGAGCGGATCGTTCGGTAAATCGTCAGCCAGGGAAGCCTCTTCATTTTGTACTGCTTCCTTAGGACTAACGGCCATCACAGGGAGAGCCAACGCGGCCCATCGGGTGGTGAAATTGGCGTGTCGGTTACCCTGGATTTCTGGGTTCTACCCTGCCTGGTGGGCGCGAATCTTGACGACCACCCCCAGCGTGGGGCCATCCGTTGCCCGAAGGAATTCGGCGATCGCGGAAGTGTGTTTAATAGTGTTGCCTAAAGTAGTCAAATATCCCCGCCGCTGCCACAGGAGGGAGTAGTTGTGGACGATGGAGTAGGCATACTGGCTCTCTGTATAGATATTGGCGGTTGTTCATTCAGCCAATTGAAGGGCTCTAGTGAGGGCAGTGATTTCCGCCAACTGGGCTCCTCCCATGCCCAGTGCCCCTTGGGTGAGGGTCTGTCCTGACGGATCTCCTACTGCTCATCCAGTGACCCGTCGGCCCTCGTGTTAATAACTAGACCCAGCCACGTACATCTCTAGCCAGGCCTCAGCTATGGGTTCGGTTAGGACGGGTCCCTGACTGTCGCGATGTAAGATAGTGGTGCAGTCATGGGGTGTCCCTTCCTCGAATAGGAAGGATGCTGGATTCACTCCAGGGTCGGTTACCACCTCGACCCACAAACCCCCTACCCAATAAATAAGCCTCCCATCTCGCACACCTCTGGTTGGAAATAGTTTTCAGGCTAGGTGCAAGAGGTTTCACGAGGCTGTGGCGGGTATGAAGGATTACCTGCCTGGGACCGACCATGGACTCTATTGCTTCTACCGCCCAGGCTGCACAATCAGTGGCCGCCAGGCACGGGGCCTGTCCTGTCATGGAGGATGGTACTGGGCACGAGTAATATCCTACCGGTCGCATTCGATCATTCCGGGATTGTCCCACTACCGCTCTATACGCCCAATTCCCCAACCAATTCCACAGGTGGAATGGTTTCACTGTGTCTGGGAGACCCAGGGCAGGTGCGTTGGCGAAAGTGATTTGGACCATCTCAAAGGTTTCAACTGCCTCTGATGTCCAATTCAGCCTTGCCTCTCCCGGGGGCCCTCCCTTTAGGAGATCGTTTAGAGGGCTTGCCAATTTGGTGAAGTCAGATACATAGGTACGGCAAAAGTTAAACAATCCCATCACACTTCGCAGGCCAGAGGCAGTGATGGGTCGATGCATCTGCAAGAGCGCTTGTACACTTTCGGGGGTCAGGGTCCTCCCCTCTGGGGAGTTGATCTGACCAAGGTAGGTAACCCGAGCAAGCCCAATTTGAGCTTTGATCGGATTTAGTTTGAAAACCCCTAGAACTAAAGTCTCCAGGACACACGTCAGGGCGTCCAGATGAGCTGAGGGAGAGGGACTACCAATGAGAATGTCACCAACAGCTTGAAGACAGACAGAATCTTGCATTCGGGTAACTGCCAAAGCTGATTGGAGAACCTTCTCCAGGCTCTCGTGAAAAATAATATGGGCATTGTGGAATCACTGAGGCAACCGGGTCCAAGTATATTGGGTGGATCGGACAGTGTAAGCGAAGGGCTCTTGGGAACCGGGATCCAAAGGACATGCCTAAATCCATTTTGGATGTCCAGTGCCGTGAATATGGATAGGGCTGGGTGGAGGCCGTTTAAAATAGTGGCGGAATTCGCCACTAAGGCATGGAGCATGGCAGTGACCCGATTCAGAGCCGTATAATTAATGGTCATTCTCCAGGATTCATCTGGTTTCTGCACTGGGCACACCAGAGAGTTGGTATGGGAGTGGGTCTTTGTTACTATACCGGTTGGTAATAAGTCTACGACTATAGACTCAACGGCTCATTCGGCTTCTGATCAGAGCGGGTGTTGTTGGTGGGCTTCGTGGTAGGGACCGTGGACTCTAACTGGGTCCATCTCCGCTCTACCACAGTCTAATTTGTGACTGGCCCATGTGAGAGAGTAAGTCTCACAAACTCACCCCCATGGTCCTTCCTCCGTCCATGTGAGAGGGTAAGTCTCATAAAATCTCCCCCATGTGAGAGGGACAGTCTCACAAACTCTCCTCCATGGTCATTCCTCCGCCCATGTGATAGGGTAAGTCT
The DNA here is from genome assembly GCF_052327205.1 of Somniosus microcephalus. Taxonomy (NCBI): domain Eukaryota; kingdom Metazoa; phylum Chordata; class Chondrichthyes; order Squaliformes; family Somniosidae; genus Somniosus; species Somniosus microcephalus. The sequence continues at coordinate 47,930,458 of NW_028225184.1, read as the reverse complement.
CACAAACTCTCCTCCATGGTCCTTCCTCCGCCCATGTGAGAGGGTAAGGCTCACAAACTCTCCTCCATGGTCCTTCCTCCGCCCATGAGAGAGGGTAAGGCTCACAAACTCTCACACATTGTCCTTCCTCCACCCATGTGAGAGGGTAAGTCTCACAAACTCTGCCGCATGGACCTTCTTCCGCCGATGTGAGAGGCTAAGCCTCACAAACTCTCCCCATGGTCCAGCCTCCGCCCATGAGAGAGGGTATGTCTCACAAACACACCCATGGTCCTTCCTCCGCCCATGTGTGAGGGTAAGCCTCACAAACTCTCCCCATGGTCCTTCCTCCGCCCATGTGAGAGGCTAAGCCTCACAAACGCTCCCCCATGGTCGTCCCCCGACCATGTGAGAGGGTAAATCTCGCAAACTCTACCCCATGATCCTTCCTCCGCCCAAGTGAGAGGACAAGTCTCACAATCTCTCATCCTTGGTCCTTCCTCCGCCCATTTGAGAGGGTAATCTCACAAACACTCCCCATGGTCCTATCTCGGCCCATGTGAGAGGGTAAGCATCACCATCTCTCCCCCATGGTCCTTCCTCCGCCAATGTGAGAGGGTATGTCGCACAAATTCTCATCCATGGTCCTTCCTCCACCCATGTGAGAGGTTAGGCCTCACAAACTCTCCCCCATGGTCCTTCCACCGCCCGTGAGAGAGGGTAAGTCTCACAATTTCTCTCCATGGTCCTGCCTCCGCCCATGAGAGATGGCATGTCTCAAAAACACACCCATGGTCCTTCCTCTGCCAAGGTGAGAGGGTAAGCCTCACAAACTCTCCGCATGTTCCTTCCTCCCCCCTTGTGAGGGTAAGTCTCACAATCTCTCCCCCATGGTCATCCTCTGCCCATGTGAGAGGGTAAGTCTCACAAACTCTCCCCCATGGTCTTCCTCTGCCCATGTGAGAGGGTAAGTCTCACAATCTATCCCCCATGGTCTTCCTCTGCCCATGTGAGAGGGTAAGCATCACCATCTCTCCCCCATGGTCCTTCCTCCGCAAAGTGAGAGTGTATGTCGCACAAAATCTCATCCATGGTCATTCCTCCGCCCATGTGAGAGGGTAAGCATCATAAAATCTCCCCCATAGTCCTTCCTCACCTATGCGAGAGGATAAGTCTCGCAAACTGTCCCCCGTGGTCCTTCCTCCGCCCATGTGAGAGGGTAAGTCTCACAAACACTCCTCCATGGTCCTTCCTCCGCCCATGTGAGACGGTAAGTCTCACAAACTCTCCCATATGATCCTTCCTCCGCCCATGTGAGAGGGTAATTCTCACAAACTCTCAAGCATGGTCCTTCCTCCGCCCATGTGAGAGGGTAAGTCTCACAAACTCTCCCCCATGGTCCTTCCTCTCCCCAATGGTCCTTCCTCCGCCCATGTGAGAGGATAAGTCTCACAAACTCTCTCCCATGGTCCTTCCTCCGCCCATCTGAGAGGGTAAGTCTCAAAAACTCTCCCCCATGGTCCTTCCTCTCCCCAATGGTCCTTCCTCCGCCCATGTGAGAGGGTAAGTCTCACAAACGCTCCCCCATGGTCCTTCCTCAGTCCATGTGAGAGGGTAAGTCTCACAAACTCTACCCCATGGTCCATCCTCCGCCCATGTGAGAGGATAAGTCTCACAAACTCTCCCCCATGGTCCTTCCTCTGCCCATGTGAGAGGGTAAGTCTCACAAACTCTCCACCATGGTCCTCCCTCCGCCCATGTGAGAGGGTAAGTCTCACAAACTCTTCCCCATGGTCCTTCCTCCGCCCATGTGAGAGGGTAAGTCTCACAAACTCTACCCCATGGTCCTTCCTTCGCCCATTTGAGAGGGTAAGTCTCACAAACTCTCCCCATGGTCCTATCTCCAATCTTTTGAGAGGGTAATCTCTGAAACCCACCCCATGGTCCTTCCTCCGCACATGTGAGAGGACAAGTCTCACAATCTCTCCTCCTTGGTCCCTCCTTCGCCCATTTGAGAGAGTAATCTCACAAACTCTCCCCATGGTCATATCACCACCCACTTGAGAGGGTAATCTCACACACTCTCCCCCATGATCCTTCCTCCGCCCAGGTGAGAGGGTAAGTCTCGCAAACTCTCCTCCATGTTCCTTCCACCGCCTATGTGAGAGGGTAAGCCTCACAAACTCTCCCCCATGGTCCTTCCTCCGCCCATGAGAGAGGTTAAGTCGCACAAAATCTCAATCATGGTCCTTCCTCCGCCCATGTGAGAGAGAAAGCTTCACAAACTCTACCCCATGGTCCTTCCTCCGCCCATGTGAGAGGGTGAGTATCAAAAACTCTCCCCCATGGTCCTTCCTCCGCCCATGAGAGAGGTTACGTCTCACAAAATCTCACCCATAGTCTTCCCTCCGCCCATGTGTGAGGGAAAGTCTCACAAACTCACACCATTGTCCTTCCTCAGCCCATGTGAGAGGGTAAGTCTCACGAACACACCCATGCTCCTTCCTCCGCCCATGTGTGAGGGTAAGCCTCACAAACTCTCCCCATGGTCCTTCCTCCTCCAATGTGATAGGATAAGTCTCACAAACTCTCCCCCATGTTCCTTCATCTGCCAATCTGAGAGGGTAAGCCTCACAAACTCTCGCCCATGGTCATTCCTCTGCCCATGTGAGAGGGTAAGTCTCTCAATCTCTCCCCCATTGTCCTTCCTCCGCACATGTGAGAGGAAAAGTCTCACAAACTCTCCCCCTTGGGCCTTCCACCGCCCATGTGAGAGGGAAAGCTTCACAAACCCTCCGCCATGCTCCTTCCTCCGCCCATGTGTGAGGGCAAGTCACACAAACTCTCCCCCATGGTCCTTCCTCCGCCCATGTGAGTGAGTAAGACTCGCAAAATCTCCCCGATGGTCCTCCCTCCGCCCATGTGAAAGGTTAAGCCTCAAAAACTCTCCCCCATGTTCCTTCCTCCCCCCATGTGATTGGGTAAGTCTGACAACCTCTCCCCCATGGTCCTTCCTCCGCCCATCTGAGAGGGTAAGTCTCACAAACTCTCCCCCATGGTCCTTCCTCTGCCCATGTGAGAGGGTAAGTTTCACTAACTCTCCAGATGGTCCTTCCTCCGCCCATGTGAGAGGTTAAGTCTCACAAACTCTCTCCCATGGTCCTTCCTCAGCCCATGTGAGAGGGTAAGTCTCACAAACTCACCCCCATGGCCGTTCCTCCGCCCATGTGACAGGTTAAATCTCACAAACTCTCCCCCATGGTCCTTCCTCCACTCATGTGAGAGGGTAAGTCACACAAACTTTCACCAAATGTCCTTCCTCCGCCCATGTGAGAGGTTAAGTCTAATAACCTCTCCCCCATGGTCCTTCCTTCGCCCATGTGAGAGGGTAAATCTCACAAACTCTCCCCCATGGTCCTTCCTCCGCCCATGTGGGAGGGTAAGTCACAAAAACTCTCCCCCATGGTCCTTCCTCCGCCCATGTGAGAGGGTAAGTCTCACAAACTCTCCCCCTTGAACTTCCTCCGCCCATGCGAGAGAGTAAGCCTCACAAACTCTCCACCATGGCCCTGCCTCCGCCCATGTGAGAGGGTAAGTCACACAAACTCTCCCCAATGGTCCTTCCTCCACCCATGTGAGAGGGTAAGTCACACAAACTCTCCCCCATGGTCCTTCCTCCACCCATGTGAAAGGTTAAGCCTCACAAACTGTCGCCCATGGTCCTTCCTCCACCCAAGTGAGAGGGTATATCTCAGAATCTCTCCACCATGGTCCTTCCTCCGCCCATGAAAGAGGGTGTGTCTCACAAACTTTCCCCCGTGGTCCTCCCTCCACCCATGCCAGATGGTAAGACTCACAAACTCCCCCCCATGGTCCTACCTCTCCGCATGTGAGAGGGTAAGTCTCACAAACTCTCCCCCATGGTCCTTCCTCTGCCCATCTGGGAGGGTAATTCTCACAAACTCTCCCCATGGTCCTTCCTCCGCCCATGTGAGAGGGTAAGTCTCGCAAACTCTCCCACATGGTCCTTCCTCCGCCCATGTGAGAGGGAAAGTCTCACAAACTCTCCCCATGGGCCTTCCACCGCCCATGTGAAAGGGTAAGTCTCACAAACTCTGCCCAATGGACCTTCGTCCGCTCATATGCCTCAGATATTCTCCCCATGATCCTTCCTCCCCCCATGTGAGAGGGTAAGTCTCACAAACTATCCCCCATGGTCCTTCCTCCGCCCATGTGTGAGGGTAAGTCGCACAATCTCTCCGCCATGGTCCTTCCTCAACCCATGTGAGAGGGTAAGTCTCACAAACTCTCCGCCATGGACCTTCCTCCCCCCAAGTGAGAGGGTAAGTCTCACATACTCTCCTCCATGGTCCTTCCTCCGTCCATGTGAGAGGGTAAGTCTCACAAACTCTCCCCCATGGTCCTTCCTCCGCCCTTGTGAGAGGCTAAGTCTCACAAACTCTGCCCCATGGACCTTCGTCCACCCATGTGAGAGGCTAACTCACACAAACTCTCCCCCATGGTCCTTCCTCCGCCCATGTGATTGGGTAAGTCTCGCAAACTCTCCCACATGGTCCTTCCTCCGCCCATGTGAGAGGGAAAGTCTCACAAACTCTCCCCATGGGCCTTCCTCCGCCCATGTGAGAGGGTAAGTCTCGCCATCTCTCCCCCATTGTCCTTCCTCCACCCATGTGAGCGGGTCAGTCTCACAAACTCTCCCCCATGGTCCTTCCTCCGCCAATGTGAGAGGTTTAAGTCTCATAATCTCTCCCCCATTGTCCTTCCTCCGCCCATGTGAGAGGGTGAGTCTCACAAACTCTCCCCCATGGTCCTTCCTCCGCCCATGTGAGAGGGTAAGTCTCACAAACTCTCCCCCATGGTCCTCCCTCCGCCCATGTGATTGGGTAAGTCTCACAGACTCACCCCAGGGTCCTTCCTCCGCCCATGTGAGAGGCTAAGTCTCACAAAATCTCCAGCATGGTCCTTCCTCCCCCATGTGACAGGGTAAGTCTCACAAACTCTCCCCCATTGTTCTTCCTCCGCCCTTGTGAGAGGGTAAGTCTCACAAACTCTCCCCATGGTCCTTCCTCTGCCCATGTGAGAGGGTGAGTCTCATAAACTCGCCCCCATGGTCCTTCCTCCGCCCATGTGAGAGCGTAAGTCTCACAAATTCCCCCCGTGTTCCTTCCTCTGACATTGTGAGAGGGTAAGTCTCACATCTCTCCCCCATGGTCCATCCTCCGCCCATGTGACAGGGTAAGTCTCACAAACTCTCACGTATGTTCCTTCCTCCGCCCATGTGACAGGGAAAGTCTCAGAAACTCTCCCAGGTGGTCCTTCCTCCGCCGATGAGAGAGGGTATGTCTCACAAACTCCCCCATGGTCCTTCCTCCGCCCATGTGAGAGAGTAAGTCTCACAAATTCTCCCCCGTGATCCTTCCTCCGAATTTGGGAGAGGGTAAGTCTCACAAAATCTCCCTCATAGTCCATCCGCAGCCAATGTCAGAGGGTAAGTCCAGCAAACTCTCCCCCATTGTCCGTCCTCCACCCATGTGAGAGGGTAAGTCTCGCCATCTCTCCCCCATTGTCCGTCCTCCACCCATGTGAGAGGGTAAGTCTCGCCATCTCTCCCCCATTGTCCTTCCTCCGCCCATGTGAGAGGGTCAGTCTCACAAACTCTCCCCCATGGTCCTTCCTCCGCCAATGTGAGAGGTTTAAGTCTCATAATCTCGCCCCCATTGTCCTTCATCCGCCCATGTGAGAGGGTAAGTCTCACAAACTCTCCCCATGGTCCTTCCTCCGCCCATGTGAGAGAGTAAGTCTCATAAACTCTCCCGCACGGTCGTTCCTCTGCCGATGTGAGTGGGTAAGTCTCAAAAACTCTCCCCATGGTCCTTCCTCTGCCCATGAGAGAGGGTTAGTCTCATAAACTCTCCCGCACGGTCGTTCCTCTGCCGATGTGAGTGGGTAAGTCTCACAGGCTCACCCACGGTCCTTCCTCTGCCCATGTGAGAGGGTCAGTCTCACAAACTCTCCCCCATGGTCCTTCCTCTGCCCATGTGAGAGGGTAAGTCTCACAAACTCTCCCCCATGGTCCTTCCTCTGCCCATGTGAGAGGGTAAGTCTCATAAACACTCCCCCATGGTCCATCCTCCGCCCATGTGAGAGGGTAAGCCTCACAAACTCTCCACCATGGTCCTTCCTCCGCCCTTGTGAGAGGTTAAGCCTCAGAAACTCTCCTCCTTGGTCCTTCCTCCTCCCATGTGAGGGGGTAAGTCTCACAAACTCTCCCCATGGTCCTTCCTCTGCCCATGTGAGAGGGTGAGTCTCACAAACACTCCCCCAAATCCTTCCTCCGCCCATGTGAGAGGGTAAATCTCACAAACTCCCCCCATGGCCCTTCCTCTGCACATGTGAGTGGGTAAGTCTCACAAACTCGCCCCCATGGTCCTTCCTCCGCCCATGTGAGAGCGTAAGTCTCACAAATTCCCCCCGTGTTCCTTCCTCTGACATTGTGAGAGGGTAAGTCTCACATCTCTCCCCCATGGTCCATCCTCCGCCCATGTGACAGGGTAAGTCTCACAAACTCTCACGTCTGTTCCTTCCTCCGCCCATGTGAAAGGGAAAGTCTCAGAAACTCTCCCAGGTGGTCCTTCCTCCGCCCACGTGAGAGGGTAAGTCTCACAAACTCTCCCCCATGTTCCATTCTCCGCCCATGTGAGAGGGTAAGTCTCACAAACACTCCCCCATGGTCCTTCCTCCGCCCATGTGAGAGGGTAAGTCTCACAAACTCTCCCCCATGGTCCTTCCTCCTCCCACATGAGAGGGTAATTCTCACAAACTCTCCCCGATGGTCCTTCCTCCGCCCATGTGAGAGAGTAAGTCTCACAAACACTCCAACATATTCCTTTTTCCGCCCATGTGAGAGGGTAAGTCCCACAAATGCTCCCCCATGGTCCTTACTCCGCACATGTGAGAGGGTAAGTCTGACAAACTCTCCCCATGTTCCATCCTCTGCCCATGTGAGTGGTTCAGTAGCACAAACTCTCCCCCATGATCCTTCCTCTGCCCATGTGAGAGGGTAAGTCTCAAACAGTCTCCCCCATGGTCCTTCCTCTGCCCATGTGAGAGGTTAAGTCTCAGAAACACTCCCCCATAGTCCCTCCTCCGGCAATGTGAGAGGGTAAGCCTCACAAACTCTCCCCGATGGTCCTTCCACCGCCCATGTGAGTGGGTAAGCCTCACAAACTCTCCCCATAGCCCTTCCTCTGCCCAGGTGAGAGGGTCAGTCTTACAAACTCTCCCCCATGGTACTTCCTCTGCCCATGTGTGAGGATAAGTCTCACACACTCTCCCCCATGGTCCTTCCTCTGCTCATGTGAGAGGGTAAGTCTCACAAACACTCCCCCATGGTCCATCCTCTGCCCATGTGAGAGGGTAATCCTCACAAACTCGCCACCATGGTCCTTCCTCCGCCCTTGTGAGAGGGTAAGCCTCACAAACTCTCCTCCTTGGTCCTTCCTCCTCCCATGTGAGAGGGTAAGTCTGACAAACTATCCCCATAGTCCTTCCTCTGCCCATGTGAGAGGGTGAGTCTCACAAACATTCCCCCAAGATCCTTCCTCCGCCCATGTGAGAGGGTAAATCTCACAAACTCCCCCCATGGCCCTTCCTCTGCACATGTGAGTGGGTAAGTCTCAAAAACTCGCCCCCATGGTCCTTCCTCCGCCCATGTGAGAGGGAAAGTCTCACAAACTCTCCCCATGGGCCTTCCTCCACCCATGTGAGAGGTTGAGTCTCACAAACCCTGCCCAATGGACCTTCGTCCACCCATATCTCCCCATGAACCTTCCTCCCCTCAGGTGAGAGGGTAAGTCTCACAAAATCTCCCCCATGGTCATTCCGCGACACATGTGAGAGGGTAAGACTCGCAAACTCTCCCCCATCCGCCTTCCTCCGCCCATGTGAGAGAGTAAGTCACACAAACTCTCCCCCATGGTCCTTCTTCCACCCATGTGGGAGAGTAAGTCGCACAAACTCTCCCCCATGTTCCTTCCTCCGCCCATGTGAAAGGTTAAGTCTCACAAACTCTCCCCGTGGACCTTCCTCCACCCATGAGAGAGGGTAAGTTACACAAACACTCCCCCATGGGCATTCCTCCCCCCATGTGATTGGGTTAGTCTAGCAAACTCTCCCCCATGACGCTTCCTCCGCCCATGTGAGAGGGTATATCTCAAAATCTCTCATCCACGGTCCTTCCTTCGCCCATGAAAGAGGGTGTGTCTCACAAACTCTCCCCGTGGTCCTCCCTCCGCCCATGTGAGAGGGTAAGTCTCACAAACTCACCCCCATTGTCCAACCTCCGCCCGTGTGAGAGGATAAGACTCACAAACTCTCCACCATGGTCCTTCCTCCGCCCATGTGAGAGGGTAAGTCTCACAATCTCTTCCACATTGTCCTACCTCCGCCCATGTGAGAGGGTAAGTCTAACAAACTCTCCCCCGTGGTCCTCCCTCCGCCCATGTGAGAGGGTAAGCCTCACAAACTCTCCCCCATGGTCCCTCCTCCGCCCATGTGAGAGGTTACGTCTCACAAACTCTCACCCATGTTCCTTCCTCCGCCCATGTGCCCCGGAAAGTCTCACAATCTATCCCCCATGGTCCTTCCTCCGCCCATGTGATAGGATAAGTCTCACAAACTCTCCCCCATGGTCGTTGCTCCGCCCATGTGAGAGGGTAAGTCTCACAAACACTCCAACATGTTCCTTCCTCCGCCCATGTGAGAGGGTAAGTCTCAGAAACGCTCCCCCATGGTCCTTCCCCCGCACATGTGAGAGGGTAAATCTGACAAACATCCCCCATGGTCCTACCTCCGCCTATGTGAGAGAGTAAGTCTCACAAACTGTACCCATGGTCCTTCCTCCGCCCATGGGAGAGGGTAAGTCTCCCAAACTCTCCCCCATGGTCCTTCCTCCGCCTTTGTGAGAGGGTGAGGCTCACAAACACTCCCCCATGGTCATTCCTCTGCCCATGTGAGAGGGTAATTGTCCAAAACGCTCCCCATGGTCCTTCCTCCGCCGATGTGAGAGGGTACGTCTCGCAATCTCCCGCACATGGTCATTCCTCCGCCCATGAGAGAAGGTATGTCTCACAAAATCACCCATGTTCCTTCCTCCGCCCATTTGAGAGGATAAGCCTCACAAACTCTCCCCATTGTCCTTCCTCCCCCCATGTGAGAGAGTAATTCTCACAAACTCTCCCCCATGGTCCTCCCTCTGCCCATGCGAGAGGGTAAGCCTCAAAGGCTCACCCCCATGATCACTCCTCCACCCATGAGAGAGGTTAATTCTCACAAACTCTCACCCATTGTAATGTATATACCTTTAAGGAGGGAACTATTTTTTACAGCTCATGTATACTGCAGTACCGGCAGTGACCACACCTGTATATAACTCTGAGTAGTAATCTGTACAGATCAGTTGCAGTGTGAGCAAAGTTAAGTAAACACCTGTTGTACCGTTCTCTGCAGTCTGTGTCTTATTATACACGGACGCAATATTGGTGACGAGGCAGGTTCGAACATATCTGCAACTCTGCATCACCTCCCGGGGATTCGTTCCTGGAGATCAGTGGATTGGAGGTGAAGGCCAGAGAATTGGGCGTCGACCAAGGGCAACCTCCCAGTCATCCAGCAGAGACTCGAGAATTGCAGGGGAGGCTGTCGAGAGCCAGGCTTGGCTTTCCAGTCGAGGTGGTCCAGCGAAACGGGCTGGCAACAGGTAGTGCACAGACCCTTCCCGGACAGTGGCAGGCTAGAACCCGACCAAGCACACAGCAAAGGGCCGAGCAGCATCGACGAGGTAGAGAGAGAGAGAGGGCAGAGCGCACAGGGCGCAGCCAGTGTTCAGTGGCCGAGCAGCGTCGGAGAGAGGGAGAGAGAGCCGCACAGAAACCCGCGAGACGCCGCCATTGCCATGAGGACTGCCGAGCGCGGCGTTGGCAGCAGTGCAGGAGAAGCGCACAAAACCTACAGGGCGGCGCCATTGCCACGAGAACCGCCGGGAGCGGTGTTGGCAGCAGCAGGGGAGGAAGGAAAACGCGGGAGACGCCATTTTAAGCCATTGGGAGACGCCATTTTAAACCACACCCAAAATGCCGAAGAGTGGCAGTATCACCGCATTTGACAATGAAGTCGAAGATTGGACTACATATGCCGAACGAATAGAGGTGTCCTGCAAGGCAAATTATGTGTCAGATGGCAAGAAAGCGTCGGTATTGTTAAATTTAATGGGTGCAAAGACGTATGGTTTATTACGAAATCTAGTAACCCCAACGAAGCCAATGGAAAGGAGTTTTGAAGACATAGTAACGAAACTAAAGGAACATTTAAACCCCACACCGCTGCTGATAGCAGAAAGATTCAAGTTTCACAAACGGAACCAGCATAAGGATGAAAGCAATGCTGATTATTTAACAGAACTGCGCAAACTAGCGAAACACTGCTAATTTGGAGCGGGACTGGCAGATACCTTAAGGGACAAGTTTGTGTGTGGGCTTCAAATTGAAGGAACCCAGAAACGACTTTTATCTGAAAAGGACCTTACGCTGGAAAGGGCTTTCAGCATTGCGGTATCATATGAAGCATCAGCACGGGGCGCTGCAGTGATATAACAGAGACCGCACGAATATGGCACAAACGAAATGTCATATGGAACAGAGAAGTGCTATCGCTGCGGCAGAACAACACACGACCAGAATGATTGCTGGTTCAAAGACAAAGTGTGCAGACAGTGTGGAAAAGTAGGACACATAGCACGAGTCTGCAGGTCGGGAAGAAAACAAGCAATAAGAAACCTACCAAAGGAAAGTCCAAGAAGGTACATAAGATGACGGAGAATAGTTCAGATGAACAAAAGAGTGATAACGACTCCAAAAGCAGGGAACTGAGTTGTCTGAAACTGCATAATGTGATCACAATGGAGATTCACGGAACCATTTGGGTAACTCTCAAGATAGCAGGAGTCAAGGTAAAGATGGAATTGGACACAGGATCAGCCCTAACAGTCATAAACTGACGTTACTACGAGCGGCTATTCTCAGACATACGCTTGAGAGACACAAGCATTATTTTGAAGACGTACACTGGGCAAAAAGACTACCCGAAAAGATAAATAAGGGTGACCATTATATATATCGGTGAGAAAACATCAAAACTAGACCTGTGTGTATTGGAAGATGGAGGACCACCATTACTGGGACCTGAATGGATCCGGAAAGCACAGCTGCATTGGCATTCCATACAGGCACTGACTGTGGCTGACAAAAAGGATGATGACTTCACACCTGGGCGACTGTCAAAGATCCTAACTGACGCGAAAGAAGTGTTCCAGCAAGGACTCGGAACACTAAAAGGCATGACAGCGAAGATTAAATTTGAAGAAAACGCAAGCCCAAAATTGTTATACGATCCGCCCTGACGTCGAAGCAGAGCTGGAGAGTCTGGAACGTTCAGGTGTACTGTCCAAGGTAGACTGGAGCGAATGGGCTACACCCATCGCCCCTGTGATGAAAAAGTCATTGAGCAGCACACCTGGGGAACCAAGGAAGGTTCGCATCTGTGAGGACTTTAAGGTAACAGTGAACCCGATCCTTCACACCGTACAATATCCACTTCCGTGGATTGAAGATATTTTCGCCTCGCTATCTGGAGGGAAACGCTTCACTAAGAATGATCTGGCATAGGCGTATCTGCAAATGGAGGTAGAAGAAGCATCAAAATAATACCTCTAATCAACTCGCATAAAGGTCTCTACCAATACAACCAGCTGGTATTCGGGGTAGTATCAGCTCCGGCTATTTGGCAGAGGGCAATGGAACAAGTCCTGCAAGGGATCCCAGGGACCCAATGTTATTTGGACAACATCCTCGTCACGGGCGAAAATGACAGTGATCACCTTGCCAACCTGGAGCAGGTGCTCACTAGATTGCAGGAATATGGGTTCCGAGCTAACCGCCCCAAATGCGAGTTATTTAGAAAACAGATCTCGTATTGTTGCCACGTTATCGATAAAGAGGGGTTACATAATTCCCTAGAGAAGATTGAGGCTGAAGTCAAGGCTCCAGCACCGGAAAATGTGTCACAACTGAGGTCGTTCCTCGGGCTGGTAAACTACTACCATAAGTTCTTGCCAAATTTGTGTACAATTCTACACCAACTGAACACCCTACTGCAAACTGGGATGCCATGGAAGTGAAGTGACGAATGTAGACGAGCTTTCCAGAAGAGCAATACACTAATCACATCGAAAGAGGTCTTGGCCCATTACAACCCGGCATTACCAATTCGTTTGGCATGTGATGCGTCACCCTACGGCATTGGAGCGGTGCTGCCGCACAAATTCTCGAACGGCTCAGAGAGGCCAACAGCCTTTGCGCCACGATCACTAATCTCTGCCGAGCATAACTACGCCCAGATTGACAGGGATGCCCTCAGCCTAGTGTGGGGAATGAAAAAGTTCAATCACTATCTGCACGGGCAGAAATTCACCTTGCTGACTGATCACCAGCTTCTTGTCTCCATTTTTAATCCGAAGAAGGGCGTTCCGGTGATGACTGCGCAATGACTACAAAGATGGTCACTTTTGCTAGGGGCGCACCACTATGAGATTGAATATAAGGGCACGAAACAGCATGGAAATGCTGGTGGGCTATCACGCCTGCCACTGCCTACTGCGGAGGAAGCACCAGCAGTGGATCCTGTCGAAATATTCCATTCGACTATAGTTGAATACCTACCGGTAACTAACGCGTGTATCGAAAAGGAAACCCAAAATGACACGACACTGTCTCGGGCATATGATTTGACGGTGAATGGATGGCCAAAACATGGTGCCTGACTGTTGCCAGCATTCTCGACAAGGAGAGAACAGCTGTCAGTGTGCCGGGAGGCCTTGATGTGTGGATCCCGAGTGGTAATTCCACCCAAGTTAAGGGATAGAGTGCTCAATGAGCTTCATGAGGGTCATCTGGGAGGGGTAAAAATGAAAAGCCTAGCCAGGGCTAATGTGTGGTGGCCGGGAATCGATAAACAAATCGAGGACCTGAACAAGAGCTGCTCCGGATGCCAGATAGTGCAAAATGCACCACCACAGGCCCCTCTACACCCATGGGAGTGGCCCTCATCTCCATGGCAACGACTGCATATTGATTTTGCTGGTCCATTCATGGGCTCAATGTTTTTAATAGCCTTGGATGCGCACTCGAAATGGCTTAAAGGTATTCAAAATGTCCGCCACCACCACGGAGAGAACTATTGCAGTCCTACAGACCATCTTTGCCAGGAATGGCTAGCCAGAACAGATTTGCTCCGACAACGGACTACAGTTTGTGGCCGAAGATTTCCAGAGGTTCTTGAAAAAGAATGGGGTAAGGCATTATACATCCGCCCCGTATCATCCAGCCACAAATGGATTGGCTGAGAGGTTCGTACAAACCTTTAAGAAGGCAATAAAGGCTATGTACAATGACAACATTCCACTGCAGCACAAGGTGGACAATTTCCTGTTCGCCTACTGGAATGCGACACATGCAGTCACCAACCAGGCCCCAGCCATGATGTTCTTTAACCGAAGGTTAAGATCTCGCCTGGATTTGCTCAGACCAAACGTACGAAGAGATTTTGAAAGTAAGCAACTCCAGTACATCCATGAGAAGCCAACAAGGAGCTTCAATGTTGGTGAACCAGTCTTGGCCCACGATTACCGAACAGAGAAATGGCAGCCAAGAACGATATGCACACGGCAGGGCCGACGAATGTACACAGTGGACGTTGGGGAGAGCATCGTGAGACGCCATGCTGAACAGATCATAGAGTCACAGGAACAAATCAACCACATGCCTCATCCATACGTACCTGGTGAAGAACCCAACGTACAGGTCGCATCTAACCCAGAAAAAGCAGCATCGGAAGCTGATGAACCAACCGACGACAGGGGGCCAGAATCGCCTCCACACCAAGAGCAAGACACTCGGGAAAGGCGCTATCCAGAAAGGATAAGGAAGACTCCCCAAAGACTGAATATATAAATAGACTACTTTCAGCTCATGTTGCATGTTAAAAGTGTTAATTGTAATTAGTTTGATAGTTAATTGTTAAATGAGTGTTATGTTACTGCTAATCTAAAAGGAGAGGATTTGTAATGTATATACTGTAGTGTATGTACCTTTAAGAGCCCTTGTGTACGGTAATGCCGTTAGTGACCACTCGGGTATATAAGCCTGTATAGCATCTTGTATCTTTTAGTTCACCTCCAGACTTTGTTCAGTAAACACCTGTTAAACCAACTCCTGCATTCCGTGTCTCCATTAACATACGGATACAACAGTGGCGACGAATTGGAAACGGAAGTACCTGCAATTCGGCAGCACCTCAAGGAGATCGATTCCTCAGACGAAGGTCGATGAAAAATAAGAAAAAAAGAATAAACTGTGGCTTCACCAGCTAGCCGGGCTGGTGGCAGGTACTGCACTAATCCTTCCTGGGAGGCGGGCTGGGGCTCGATCGAGTGGCTCTGCAGCGGGGCCGAGCAGCGAGTCGGAAGGCGGAGGCAAAGAGAGATGGAGGGTGGAGCACTCGGGAGACGGCCGGCGCTGCAAAGCAGGTCGGCATTCGGACCAAGCAGAGGGAGGGAAAAGTCCCAGAGAGTCCGGTGGGAACGAGTCTCCAACTATTAAAAATATCTGTGTAAATAAAATCCGCAGAGAACAGCGTTGTCAGCAGCGGCAGCGGCGGGAAAGCGCGGGAGCGCCATTTTTTCTCATCGGGGAAGAAAGGAAAGCGCGGGAGGCGCCATTGTTGATTTTCAGGATGCCTAAAACTGGCAATATTACTGCTTTCGATAGTGATATAGAGGATTGGACCACATATGTGGAAAGTGTGGAGGTATATTGCACAGCGAATGAAGTAGAGGATGTTAAAAAGGCATAGGTACTTCTAGATCTGATGGGTGCAAGGACATACGGCTGTTACGAAACTTAATCACTCCAGCCAAACCGATGGACAAGAATTTTAAGCAGATTGTTGATGCCCTACAGGAGCACTTAAACCCAACACCGCTGCTGATAGCGGAACAATTCAAAATCTTCAGGAGGAATCAGCACAAGAATGAAAGTAATGCTGATTACATCGCCGAATTAAGAAAGCTGCCAAAGCACTGCCAATTCGGGGCAGGATTGGCAGATTCGCTACGAGGCAAATTCGTCTGTGATCTCCTAAGTGAAGGAACACAGAAAAGGCAACTTTCTGAGCAAGATTTGACACTGGACAAGGCTTTCAGTGTGGCTGTATCATACAAAGCAGCAGCAAGAGGAGCTGCAGAGATACAGCAAAAGCCACAGGACTTCGGCACCCATGAAATGACACGGGGTTTCGAGAGATGTTGTCGCTGCGGCAGATCCACCCATGACCAGAGGGACTGCTGGTTCAAGGACAAAGCATGCTGCCAATGCGGAAAGATGGGATACATTGCACGTGTATGCTGATCTGGAAACAAAAAATCCACTGACAGAAAAAAAATCAACAAGGAAAATTACAGAAAGGTACAAATGATGACGGACAGTAGCTCCGAAGACCAGAAGAGTGATAGCGACTCCGGAAACAAGAGACTATGCTGTCTCAAATTACATAATGTAATTGCCAAAGAAGATTACTGGACCATTTGGGTTACCCTCACGATAGCGGGGTCCCCAGTTAAAATGGAGCTAGATACAGGATCAGCTCTGACCGTCATAAGTTGTTGGATTACAAGCGGCTATTTCCGCATATACCTCTGAAAGACATATCCATTATCTTGAAGGCATATACGGGGCAGAAAGTATACCCCAGAGGGAAAATAAGGGTGCCTGTTGTATACAACGGCAAGGAAATACAGAAGTTGTATTTATACGTTCTGCAAGATGGTGGTCCACTGCTGTTGGGACGTGAATGGATCAGGAAGATACGTTTAGACTGGCACTCCATTCAGGCACTGACGTTGACCAGTAAGAAAAAAAATGATGATGACGTCATACCTGAACGATTAAAAAACATCTTGGCCAACGCCAGAGAAGTGTTTCAACAGGAACTAGGAACCGTGAAAGGCATTATCGCCTCAATAAAAGGGAAGATGTGGCAATTCCCAAGTTTTTTAATGCAAGGCCGGTGCCATACGCAATTCGTCCTGCAGTCGAGGCAGAGCTGGAGAATTTGGAAAAGGCAGGCGTGTTATCCAAGGTAGATTGGAGCGAGAGGGCAACACCCATCGTCCCGGTCATGAAGAAAATGTTGAATAATGATAAATCTGAAGAACAGAGAAAAATTCGCATCTGTGGGGACTTCAAGGTGACTGTAAACCCGATTCTTCACACGCTACAGTATCCTCTTCCGAGGATAGAAGATATTTTCGCCTCACTATCTGGAGGGAAACGTTTCACCAAAATTGACTCCGCACAGGCATATCTACAGATGGAGGTTGAGGAGACCTCTAAAAAGTATCTCACGATAAAGACACACAAAGGCCTGTACCAGTACAATCGACTGGTTTTCGGAATAGCATCAGCTCCAGCTATCTGGCAAAGAGCTATGGAGCAAGTCCTGCAAGGGATTCCGGGGACTCAATGTTATTAATCGCGGGTGATGCACACTCCAAGTGGCCAGAGGTAATCAAGATGTCCTCCACCACCACGGAAAAAACGATCACAGTATTAAGGACCATATTTGCCAGGAATGGGCTGTCTGAACAGATCTGTTCTGATAATGGACTGCTATTTGTGTCCGAAGAATTCAGGAAGTTCTTAAAAAACAATGGGGTTAAGCACTACACGTCCGCCCCATACCATCCCGCCACCAATGGATTGGCTGAAAGGTTTGTCCAGACCTTCCAGAAGGCCATAAAGGTCATGGGTATTGAAGACATAAATCTACAACAATAGGTAGATAACTTCTTGCTTGCATACAGGAATGCAACACATGTGGTTAATAACCAAACTCCCGCCATGATGTTTTTCAAAGAAGGCTAAGTTGCCGGCTGGATTTGATTAAGCCATACATCAGAAGGGACGGAGAGAACCGGCAATTTCAAGGCATGAATGAAAGGCCAACGAGAACCTGTCAGATAGGTCAACAAGTTTTGGCCCAGGACTACCGTACAGAGAAATGGCAGCCTGGAAATATTTGCACACGACTAGGACCGTTGATGTATACCGTGGACATTGGTGAAAGCATAATAAGGTGCCATGCTGACCAGATCATACAGTCATCCGAAAAGGGACAATCTACACCACAACTCTATACGCCTAATGATGAAGCAGAGATACCCATAGTATCTACCTCCGATCCGGTGATACTGGAACCAGATTAACCTGACACTAGCATTCAAGCCGAATCGACCTTGCCAAAAGAACCTACTACACCACCGAAAACTACGACACCACTGAGGCGTTATCCGGTCTGAGCCAGGAAGCCTCCAGAGAGACTGACTTATAATTGATTAACTGCAGGAAATGTGTAGATTATTGTTCTTGTAATCATGTCAATTAATTATTACTTAAAATGTTATGTACTAATTAACTAAAAGGGGAGGAATTGTAGTGTATGTACCCTTAAGAGCCCTGTGAACTGTAATACCGGTAGTGACCACTCGGTTATATAAGCCTGTATAGCGTCTTCTTTCTTTTAGTTCACCTCCAGACTTTGTTCAGTAAACACTTGTTAAACCAACTCCTGTATTCCATTTCTCCATTAACACACGGATACAACATATACCTTTATGGAAGGAACTATTTATTACAGCTCATATATACTGTAGTACCGGCAGTGTCCACACCTGTATATAACACTGAGTAGTAATCTGTACAGATCAGTTGCAGTGTGAGCCACGTTGAGTAAACACCTGTTGTACAGTTCTCTGCAGTCTGTGTCTTATTATACATGGACATAACACCCATGGTCCTTCCTCCGCCCATGTGAGAGGGTAAGTCTCAAAAACGCTCCCCCATGGTCCATCCTCCGCTCATGTGAGAGGGTAAGGCTGAAAAACATCCCCCATGGCCTTCCTCCGCCCATGTGAGAGGATAATCTCACAAACTCTCCGCCATGGTCCTTCCTCCGCCCATGTGGGAGGGTAAGTCTCACAATTTCTCCGCCATCGTCCTTCCTCCACCCAAGTGAGAGGATAATTCACACAAACTCCCCCCATGGTCCTTCCTCTGCCCATGTGAGAGGGTAAGCCTCACAAACACTCCCCCATGGTCCTTCCACCGCCCATGCGAGAGAGTAAGTCTCACCAACTCTCCCCCATGGTCCTTCCACCGCCCATGTGAGAGGGTAAGTCTCACAAACTCTCCCCCATGGTCCTCCCTCTGCCCATGTGAGAGGGTAAGTCTCACCAACTCTCCCCCATGGTCCTTCCACTGCCCATGTGAGAGGGTAAGTCTCACAAACTCTCCCCCATGGTCCTCCCTCTGCCCATGTGAGAGGGTAAGTCTCACAAACTCTCCCCCATGGTCCTCCCTCCGCGCATGTCAGAGGGTAAGTCTCACACACTCTACCCCATGGTCCTTCCTCCACCCATGTGAGAGGGTAAGTCTCACCAACTCTCCACCATGGTCCTTCCGCCGCCCATGTGAGAGGGTAAGTCTCACAAACTCTCCCCCATGGTCCTCCCTCTGCCCACGTGAGAGGGTAAGTCTCACAAACTCTCCCCCATGGTCCTTCCTCCGCCCATGTGAGAGGGTAAGTCTCACAAACTCTCCCCCATGGTCCTTCCTCCGCCCATGTCAGAGGGTAGGTCTCACACACTCTACCCCATGGTCCTTCCTCCACCCATGTGAGAGGGTAATTCTCACAAACTCTCCCACATGGTCCTTCCTCCGCCCATGTGAGAGGGTAAGCCTCAAAAACTCTCCGCCATGGTCCTTCCTCCGCCCATGTGAGAGGGTAAGTCTCACAAACTACCCCCATGGTCCTTCCTCCGCCCATGTGAGAGGGTAAGTCTCAAAAATTATCCGCCGTGTTCCTTCCTCCGAAATTGTGAGAGGGTAAGTCTCACAAACTCTCCCTCCTGGTCCTTCCTCAGACCATGTGAGAGGCTAAGTCTCACAAACTCTCCCCCATTGTCCTTCTCTGCCCATGTGAGAGGGTAAGTCCCGCAAACTCTGCCCCATGCTCCTTCCTCCGCCCACGTGAGAAGGTAATCTCAGAAAGACTTCCTCAGACCATGTGAGAGGGTCAGTCTCACAAACTCTCCCCCATGGTCCTTCCTCCACCCATGTGAGAGGGTTAAGTCTCACAATCTCTCCCCCATTCTCCTTCCTCCGCCCATGTGAGAAGGTAATTCTCACAAACTCTCCCCCATGGTCCTTCCTCCGCCCATGTGAGATGGTAAGTCTCACAGACTCACCTCATGTTCCTTCCTCCACCCATGTGAGAGGGTAAGTCCCACAAACTCTCCCCAATGGTCCTTCCTCCACCCATGTGAGAGGGTAAGTCTCACAAACTCTCCCCCATGGTCCTTCCTCCGCCCATGTGAGAGCGTAAGTCCCACAAACTTTCCCCCATGGTCCTTCCTCCGACCATGTGAGAGGGTAAGTCTCACAAACTTTCCCCCATGGTCCTTCATCCGCCCATGTGAGAATGTAAGACTCACAAACTCGCCCCCATGGTCCTTCCTCCCCCCATGTGAGAAGGTAAGCCTCACAAAAGCTTCCTCATGGTCCTACCTCCGCCCAAGTGAGAGGATAAGTCTGACAAACACTCCCCAATGGTCCCATCTCCACCCACGTGATTGGGTAAGTCTCACAATCTCTCCCCGATGGTCCTTCCTCCGCCCATGTGAGAGGGTTCGTCTCACAAACTCTCCCCATGGTCCTTCCTCCGCCCATGAGAGAGGGTTCGTCTCACAAACTTTCCCCCATGGTCCTTACTCCCCCCATGTGAGAGGGTAAGTCTCACAATCTCTCCCCGATGGTCCTTCCTCCCCCCATGTGAGAGGGTAAGTCTCACAAACTCTCCCCATGGTCCTTCCTCCGCCCATGAGAGAGGGTTCGTCTCACAAACTCTCCCGCATGGTCGTTCCTCTGCCGATGTGAGTGGGTAAGTCTCACAGTCTCACCCATGTTGCTTCCTCCGCCCATGTGAGTGGGTAAGCCTCACAAACTCTCCCCATGGTCCTTCCTCTGCCCATGTGAGAGGGTCAGTCTCCGAAACTCTCCCCCATGGTCCTTCCTCTGCCCATGTCAGAGGGTAAGTCTCACACACTCTACCCCATGGCCCTTCCTCCACTCATGTGAGAGGGTAATTCTCACAAACTCTCCCACATGGTCCTTCCTCCGCCCATGTGAGAGGGTAAGCCTCAAAAACTCTCCGCCATGGTGCTTCCTCCGCCCATGTGAGTGGGTAAGTCTCACAAACTCTCCCCCATGGTCCTTCCTCCGCCCATGTGAGAGGGTGAGCCTCAAAAACTCTCCGCCATGGTCCTTCCTCCGCCCATGTGAGAGGGTAAGTCTCACAGACTTTACCCCATGGTCCTTCCTCCGCCCATGTGAGAGGGTAAGTCTCACACCCTCTTCCCCATGGTCCTTCCTCCGCCCATGTGAGAGGGTAAATTACAAAAACTCGCCCCCATGGTCATTCCTCCGCCCATGTGAGAGGGTAAGTCTCAAAAATTATCCGTCGTGTTCCTTCCTCCGAAATTGTGAGAGGGTAACTCTCACAAACTCTCCCTCCTGGTCCTTCCTCAGACCATGTGAGAGGCTAAGTCTCACAAACTCTCCCCCATGGTCCTTCTCTGCCCATGTGAGAGGGTAAGTCCCGCAAACTCTGTCCCATGCTCCTTCCTCCACCCACGTGAGAAGGTAATCTCAGAAACACTTCCTCAGACCATGTGAGAGGGTCAGTCTCACAAATTCTCCCCGATGGTCCTTCCTCCGCCCATGTGAGAGGGTTAAGTCTCACAATCTCTCCCCCACTGTCCTTCCTCCGACCATGTGAGAGGGTAAGTCTCACAAACACTCCCCCATGGTCCTTCCTCCACCCATGTGAGAGGGTAAGTCTCACAAACTCTCCCCCATGGTCCTTCCTCCGCCCAAGTGAGAGGGTAAGTCTCACAGACTCACCCCATGGTCCTTCCTCCGCCCATGTGAGAGGGTAAGTCTCACAAACTCTCCGCCATGGTCCTCCCTCCGCCCATGTGGGAGGGTAAGTCTCACAGACTCACCTCATGTTCCTTCCTCCGCCCATGTGAGAGGGTAAGTCTCACAAACTCTGCCCATTGTCCTTCCTCCGCCCATGAGAGAGGGTTAGTCTTACAAACTCCCCCCACGGTCCTTCCTCTGCCGATGTGAGTGGGTAAGTCTTACAGACTCACCTATGGTCCTTCCTCCGCCCATGTGAGAGGGTAAGTCTCACAAACTCTCCCCCATGGTCCTTCCTCCGCCCATGTGTGAGGGTAAGTCTCACGAACACTCCCCCATGGTCCTTCCTCCAACCATGTGAGAGGGTAAACCTCACAAACTCTCCCCCATGGTCCTTCCTCCGCCCATGTGAGAGGCTAAGTCCCGCAAACTCTGCCCCATGCTCCTTCCTCCGCCCACGTGAGAAGGTAATCTCAGAAACACTCCCCCACGGTCCTTCCTCCACCGATGAGAGAGGGTATATCTCACGAACTCACCCATGGTCCTTCCTACGCCCATGTGAGAGAGTAAGTGTAACAAATTCTCCCCCGTGGTCCTTCCTCCGAATTTGGGAGAGGGTAAGTCTCACAAAACCTCCCTCATAGTCCTTCCACAGCCCATGTCAGAGGGTAAGTCCAGCAAACTCTCCCCCATTGTCCTTCCTCCGCCCATGTGAGAGGGTAAGTCTCGCCATCTCTCCCCCATTGTCCTTCCTCCGCCCATGTGAGAGGGTAAGTCTCACAATCTCTCCCCCATGGTCCTTCCTCCTCCCACATGAGAGGGTAAGTCTCACAAACTCTCCCCGATGGTCCTTCCTCCGCCCATGTGAGAGAGTAAGTCTCACAAACACTCCAACATGTTCCTTTCTCCGCCCATGTGAGAGGGTAAGTCCCACAAATGCTCCCCCATGGTCCTTACTCCGCACATGTGAGAGGGTAAGTCTGACAAAGATCCTCCATGGTCCTTCCTCTGCCTATGTGAGAGGGTCAGCAGCACAAACTCTCCCCCATGGTCCTTCCTCCGCCCATGTGAGAGGGTAAGTCCCACAAACTCTCCCCCATGGTCCTTCCTCCGCCCATGTGAGAGGGTAAGTCTCACAAACTCTCCCCCATGGTCCTTCCTCCGCCCATGTGAGAGCGTAAGTCCCACAAACTCTCCCCCATGGTCCTACCTCCGACCATGTGAGAGGGTAAGCCTCACAAACTTCCCCCATGGTCCTTCCTCCGCCCATGTGAGAATGCAAGACTCACAAACTCGCCCCCATGGTCCTTCCTCCCCCCATGTGAGAAGGTAAACTCACAAAAGCTTCCCCATGGTCCTTCCTCCGCCCAAGTGAGAGGATAAGTCTGACAAACACTCCCCAATGGTCCCATCTCCGCCCATGTGATTGGGTAAGTCTCACAATCTCTCCCCGATGGTGCTTCCTCCGCCCATGTGAGAGGGTAAGTCTCACAAACTCTCCCCATGGTCCTTCCTCCGCCCATGAGAGAGGGTTCGTCTCACAAACTCTCCCGCACGGTCGTTCCTCTGCCGATGTGAGTGGGTAAGTCTCACAGACTCACCCATGGTCCTTCCTCCGCCCATGTGAGTGGGTAATCCTCACAAACTCTCCCCCATGGTCCTTCCTCTGCCCATGTGTGAGGGTAAGTCTCAAACACTCTCCCCCATGGTACTTCCTCTGCCCATGTGAGAGGTTAAGTCTCACAAACACTCCCCCATGGTCCATCCTCCGGCAATTTGAGAGGGTAAGCCTCACAAACTCTCCCCCATGATCCTTCCTCCGCCCATGTGAGTGGGTAAGCCTCACAAACTCTCCCCATGGTCCTTCCTCTGCCCATGTGAGAGGGTCAGGCTTACAAACTCTCCCCCATGGTACTTCCTCTGCCCATGTGAGAGGGTAAGTCTCACAAACACTCCCCCATGGTCCATCCTCCACCCATGTGAGAGGGTAAGCCTTACAAACTCTCCACCATGGTCCTTCCTCCGCCCTTGTGAGAGGGTAAGCCTCACAAACTCTCCTCCTTGGTCCTTCCTCCTCCCATGTGAGAGGGTAAGTCTCACAAACTCTCCCCATGGTCCTTCCTCTGCCCATGTGAGAGGGTGAGTCTCGCAAACACTCCCCCAAGATCCTTCCTCCGCCCATGTGAGAGGGTAAATCTCACAAACTCCCCCCATGGTCCTTCCTCTGCACATGTGAGTGGGTAAGTCTCAAAAACTCGCCCCCATGGTCCTTCCTCCGCCCATGTGAGTGCGTAAGTCTCACAAATTCCCCCCGTGGTCCTTCCTCTGACATTGTGAGTGGGTAAGTCTCACATCTCTCCCTCATGGTCCATCCTCCGCCCATGTGACAGGGTAAGTCTCACAAACTCTCACGTATGTTCCTTCCTCCGCCCATGTGACAGGGAAAGTCTCAGAAACTCTCCCAGGTGTTCCTTCCTCCGCCCATGTGACAGGGTATGTCTCACAATCTCTCCCCCATGGTCCTTCCTCCGACCATGTGAGAGGATAAGTCTCACAAACTCTCACCCATGGTCCATTCTCCGCCCATGTGAGAGGGTAAGTCTCACAAACTCTCCCCCATGGTCCTTCCTCCTCCCACATGAGAGGGTAATTCTCACTAACTCTCCCCGATGGTCCTCCCTCCGCCCATGTGAGAGAGTAAGTCTCACAAACACTCCAACATGTTCCTTTCTCCGCCCATGTGAGAGGGGAAGTCTCACAAATGCTCCCCCATGGTCCTTCCTCCGCACATGTGAGAGGGTAAGACTGACAAACATCCTCCCTGGTCCTTCCTCCGCCTATGTGAGAGGGTCAGCAGCACAAACTCTCCCCCATGGTCCTTCCTCCGCCCATGTGAGAGGGTAAGTCCCACAAACTCTCCCCCATGGTCCTTCCTCCGCCCATGTGAGAGGGTAAGTCTCACAAACTCTCCCCCATGGTCCTTCCTCCGCCCATGTGAGAGCGTAAGTCCCACAAACTCTCCCCCATGGTCCTACCTCCGACCATGTGAGAGGGTAAGCCTCACAAACTTCCCCCATGGTCCTTCCTCCGCCCATGTGAGAATGCAAGACTCACAAACTCGCCCCCATGGTCCTTCCTCCCCCCATGTGAGAAGGTAAACTCACAAAAGCTTCCCCATGGTCCTTCCTCCGCCCAAGTGAGAGGATAAGTCTGACAAACACTCCCCAATGGTCCCATCTCCGCCCATGTGATTGGGTAAGTCTCACAATCTCTCCCCGATGGTGCTTCCTCCGCCCATGTGAGAGGGTAAGTCTCACAAACTCTCCCCATGGTCCTTCCTCCGCCCATGAGAGAGGGTTCGTCTCACAAACTCTCCCGCACGGTCGTTCCTCTGCCGATGTGAGTGGGTAAGTCTCACAGACTCACCCATGGTCCTTCCTCCGCCCATGTGAGTGGGTAAGCCTCACAAACTCTCCCCCATGGTCCTTCCTCTGCCCATGTGTGAGGGTAAGTCTCAAACACTCTCCCCCATGGTACTTCCTCTGCCCATGTGAGAGGTTAAGTCTCACAAACACTCCCCCATGGTCCATCCTCCGGCAATGTGAGAGGGTAAGCCTCACAAACTCTCCCCCATGATCCTTCCTCCGCCCATGTGAGTGGGTAAGCCTCACAAACTCTCCCCATGGTCCTTCCTCTGCCCATGTGAGAGGGTCAGGCTTACAAACTCTCCCCCATGGTACTTCCTCTGCCCATGTGAGAGGGTAAGTCTCACAAACACTCCCCCATGGTCCATCCTCCGCCCATGTGAGAGGGTAAGCCTTACAAACTCTCCACCATGGTCCTTCCTCCGCCCTTGTGAGAGGGTAAGCCTCACAAACTCTCCTCCTTGGTCCTTCCTCCTCCCATGTGAGAGGGTAAGTCTCACAAACTCTCCCCATGGTCCTTCCTCTGCCCATGTGAGAGGGTGAGTCTCACAAACACTCCCCCAAGATCCTTCCTCCGCCCATGTGAGAGGGTAAATCTCACAAACTCCCCCCATGGTCCTTCCTCTGCACATGTGAGTGGGTAAGTCTCAAAAACTCGCCCCCATGGTCCTTCCTCCGCCCATGTGAGAGCGTAAGTCTCACAAATTCCCCCCGTGGTCCTTCCTCTGACATTGTGAGTGGGTAAGTCTCACATCTCTCCCTCATGGTCCATCCCCCGCCCATGTGACAGGGTAAGTCTCACAAACTCTCACGTATGTTCCTTCCTCCGCCCATGTGACAGGGAAAGTCTCAGAAACTCTCCCAGGTGTTCCTTCCTCCGCCCATGTGACAGGTTATGTCTCACAATCTCTCCCCCATGGTCCTTCCTCCGACCATGTGAGAGGATAAGTCTCACAAACTCTCACCCATGGTCCATTCTCCGCCCATGTGAGAGGGTAAGTCTCACAAACTCTCCCCCATGGTCCTTCCTCCTCCCACATGAGAGGGTAATTCTCACTAACTCTCCCCGATGGTCCTCCCTCCGCCCATGTGAGAGAGTAAGTCTCACAAACACTCCAACATGTTCCTTTCTCCGCCCATGTGAGAGGGGAAGTCTCACAAATGCTCCCCCATGGTCCTTCCTCCGCACATGTGAGAGGGTAAGACTGACAAACATCCTCCCTGGTCCTTCCTCCACCCATGTGAGAGGATCAGTGGCACAAAATCTCCCCCATGGTCCTTCGTCCGCCCATGTGAGAGGGTAAGTCCCACAAACTCTCCCCCATGGTACTTCCTCCGCCCATTGAGAGGGTAAGTCTCACATACTCTCCCCCATGGTCCTTCCTCCGCCCATGTTAGAGCGTAATTCCCACAAACTCTCCCCCATGGTCCTCCCTCCGTCCCTGTGAGAGGGTAAGTCGAACAAACTCTCCCCCATGGTCCTTCCTCCTCCCAAGTGAGAGGGTAAGTCTCACAGACTCACCCCATGGTCCTTCCTCCGCCCATGTGAGAGGGTAAGTTTCACAAACTCTCCCCCATGGTCCTCCCTCCGTCCCTGTGAGAGGGTAAGTCTCACAGACTCACCTCATGTTCCTTCCTCTGCCCAAGTGAGAGGCTAAGTCTCACAAACTCTGCCCATTGCCCTTCCTCCGCCCATGAGAGAGGGTAAGCCTCATAAACTCTCCCCATGGTCCTTCCGTTCCCCATGTGAGAGGGTAAATCTCACAAACTCTCCCCATGGTACTTCCTCGTCCATGTGAGAGGGTAAGTCTCACAAACTCTCCCCCATGGTCCTTCCTCTGCCCATGTGAGAGGGTAATTCTCACAAACTCTCCCCCATGGTACTTCCTCGTCCATGTGAGAGGGTAAGTCTCACAAACTCTCCCCCATGGTCCTTCCTCTGCCCATGTGAGAGGGTAAGTCTCACAAGCACTCCCCCATGGTCCATCCTCCGGCAATGTGAGAGGGTAAGCCTCACAAACTCTCCCCCATGATCCTTCCTCCGCCCATGTGAGTGGGTAAGCCTCACAAACTCTCCCCATGGTCCTTCCTCTGCCCATGTGAGAGGGTCAGGCTTACAAACTCTCCCCCATGGTACTTCCTCTGCCCATGTGAGAGGGTAAGTCTCACAAACACTCCCCCATGGTCCATCCTCCGCCCATGTGAGAGGGTAAGCCTTACAAACTCTCCACCATGGTCCTTCCTCCGCCCTTGTGAGAGGGTAAGCCTCACAAACTCTCCTCCTTGGTCCTTCCTCCTCCCATGTGAGAGGGTAAGTCTCACAAACTCTCCCCATGGTCCTTCCTCTGCCCATGTGAGAGGGTGAGTCTCACAAACACTCCCCCAAGATCCTTCCTCCGCCCATGTGAGAGGGTAAATCTCACAAACTCCCCCCATGGTCCTTCCTCTGCACATGTGAGTGGGTAAGTCTCAAAAACTCGCCCCCATGGTCCTTCCTCCGCCCATGTGAGAGCGTAAGTCTCACAAATTCCCCCCGTGGTCCTTCCTCTGACATTGTGAGTGGGTAAGTCTCACATCTCTCCCTCATGGTCCATCCTCCGCCCATGTGACAGGGTAAGTCTCACAAACTCTCACGTATGTTCCTTCCTCCGCCCATGTGACAGGGAAAGTCTCAGAAACTCTCCCAGGTGTTCCTTCCTCCGCCCATGTGACAGGGTATGTCTCACAATCTCTCCCCCATGGTCCTTCCTCCGACCATGTGAGAGGATAAGTCTCACAAACTCTCACCCATGGTCCATTCTCCGCCCATGTGAGAGGGTAAGTCTCACAAACTCTCCCCCATGGTCCTTCCTCCTCCCACATGAGAGGGTAATTCTCACTAACTCTCCCCGATGGTCCTCCCTCCGCCCATGTGAGAGAGTAAGTCTCACAAACACTCCAACATGTTCCTTTCTCCGCCCATGTGAGAGGGGAAGTCTCACAAATGCTCCCCCATGGTCCTTCCTCCGCACATGTGAGAGGGTAAGACTGACAAACATCCTCCCTGGTCCTTCCTCCGCCTATGTGAGAGGGTCAGCAGCACAAACTCTCCCCCATGGTCCTTCCTCCGCCCATGTGAGAGGGTAAGTCCCACAAACTCTCCCCCATGGTCCTTCCTCCGCCCATGTGAGAGGGTAAGTCTCACAAACTCTCCCCCATGGTCCTTCCTCCGCCCATGTGAGAGCGTAAGTCCCACAAACTCTCCCCCATGGTCCTACCTCCGACCATGTGAGAGGGTAAGCCTCACAAACTTCCCCCATGGTCCTTCCTCCGCCCATGTGAGAATGCAAGACTCACAAACTCGCCCCCATGGTCCTTCCTCCCCCCATGTGAGAAGGTAAACTCACAAAAGCTTCCCCATGGTCCTTCCTCCGCCCAAGTGAGAGGATAAGTCTGACAAACACTCCCCAATGGTCCCATCTCCGCCCATGTGATTGGGTAAGTCTCACAATCTCTCCCCGATGGTGCTTCCTCCGCCCATGTGAGAGGGTAAGTCTCACAAACTCTCCCCATGGTCCTTCCTCCGCCCATGAGAGAGGGTTCGTCTCACAAACTCTCCCGCACGGTCGTTCCTCTGCCGATGTGAGTGGGTAAGTCTCACAGACTCACCCATGGTCCTTCCTCCGCCCATGTGAGTGGGTAAGCCTCACAAACTCTCCCCCATGGTCCTTCCTCTGCCCATGTGTGAGGGTAAGTCTCAAACACTCTCCCCCATGGTACTTCCTCTGCCCATGTGAGAGGTTAAGTCTCACAAACACTCCCCCATGGTCCATCCTCCGGCAATGTGAGAGGGTAAGCCTCACAAACTCTCCCCCATGATCCTTCCTCCGCCCATGTGAGTGGGTAAGCCTCACAAACTCTCCCCATGGTCCTTCCTCTGCCCATGTGAGAGGGTCAGGCTTACAAACTCTCCCCCATGGTACTTCCTCTGCCCATGTGAGAGGGTAAGTCTCACAAATACTCCCCCATGGTCCATCCTCCGCCCATGTGAGAGGGTAAGCCTTACAAACTCTCCACCATGGTCCTTCCTCCGCCCTTGTGAGAGGGTAAGCCTCACAAACTCTCCTCCTTGGTCCTTCCTCCTCCCATGTGAGAGGGTAAGTCTCACAAACTCTCCCCATGGTCCTTCCTCTGCCCATGTGAGAGGGTGAGTCTCACAAACACTCCCCCAAGATCCTTCCTCCGCCCATGTGAGAGGGTAAATCTCACAAACTCCCCCCATGGTCCTTCCTCTGCACATGTGAGTGGGTAAGTCTCAAAAACTCGCCCCCATGGTCCTTCCTCCGCCCATGTGAGAGCGTAAGTCTCACAAATTCCCCCCGTGGTCCTTCCTCTGACATTGTGAGTGGGTAAGTCTCACATCTCTCCCTCATGGTCCATCCCCCGCCCATGTGACAGGGTAAGTCTCACAAACTCTCACGTATGTTCCTTCCTCCGCCCATGTGACAGGGAAAGTCTCAGAAACTCTCCCAGGTGTTCCTTCCTCCGCCCATGTGACAGGGTATGTCTCACAATCTCTCCCCCATGGTCCTTCCTCCGACCATGTGAGAGGATATGTCTCACAAACTCTCACCCATGGTCCATTCTCCGCCCATGTGAGAGGGTAAGTCTCACAAACTCTCCCCCATGGTCCTTCCTCCTCCCACATGAGAGGGTAATTCTCACTAACTCTCCCCGATGGTCCTCCCTCCGCCCATGTGAGAGAGTAAGTCTCACAAACACTCCAACATGTTCCTTTCTCCGCCCATGTGAGAGGGGAAGTCTCACAAATGCTCCCCCATGGTCCTTCCTCCGCACATGTGAGAGGGTAAGACTGATAAACATCCTCCCTGGTCCTTCCTCCACCCATGTGAGAGGATCAGTGGCACAAAATCTCCCCCATGGTCCTTCGTCCGCCCATGTGAGAGGGTAAGTCCCACAAACTCTCCCCCATGGTACTTCCTCCGCCCATTGAGAGGGTAAGTCTCACATACTCTCCCCCATGGTCCTTCCTCCGCCCATGTTAGAGCGTAATTCCCACAAACTCTCCCCCATGGTCCTCCCTCCGTCCCTGTGAGAGGGTAAGTCGAACAAACTCTCCCCCATGGTCCTTCCTCCTCCCAAGTGAGAGGGTAAGTCTCACAGACTCACCCCATGGTCCTTCCTCCGCCCATGTGAGAGGGTAAGTTTCACAAACTCTCCCCCATGGTCCTCCCTCCGTCCCTGTGAGAGGGTAAGTCTCACAGACTCACCTCATGTTCCTTCCTCTGCCCAAGTGAGAGGCTAAGTCTCACAAACTCTGCCCATTGCCCTTCCTCCGCCCATGAGAGAGGGTAAGCCTCATAAACTCTCCCCATGGTCCTTCCGTTCCCCATGTGAGAGGGTAAATCTCACAAACTCTCCCCATGGTACTTCCTCGTCCATGTGAGAGGGTAAGTCTCACAAACTCTCCCCCATGGTCCTTCCTCTGCCCATGTGAGAGGGTAATTCTCACAAACTCTCCCCCATGGTACTTCCTCGTCCATGTGAGAGGGTAAGTCTCACAAACTCTCCCCCATGGTCCTTCCTCTGCCCATGTGAGAGGGTAAGTCTCACAAACACTCCCCCATGGTCCATCCTCCGGCAATGTGAGAGGGTAAGCCTCACAAACTCTCCCCCATGATCCTTCCTCCGCCCATGTGAGTGGGTAAGCCTCACAAACTCTCCCCATGGTCCTTCCTCTGCCCATGTGAGAGGGTCAGGCTTACAAACTCTCCCCCATGGTACTTCCTCTGCCCATGTGAGAGGGTAAGTCTCACAAACACTCCCCCATGGTCCATCCTCCGCCCATGTGAGAGGGTAAGCCTTACAAACTCTCCACCATGGTCCTTCCTCCGCCCTTGTGAGAGGGTAAGCCTCACAAACTCTCCTCCTTGGTCCTTCCTCCTCCCATGTGAGAGGGTAAGTCTCACAAACTCTCCCCATGGTCCTTCCTCTGCCCATGTGAGAGGGTGAGTCTCACAAACACTCCCCCAAGATCCTTCCTCCGCCCATGTGAGAGGGTAAATCTCACAAACTCCCCCCATGGTCCTTCCTCTGCACATGTGAGTGGGTAAGTCTCAAAAACTCGCCCCCATGGTCCTTCCTCCGCCCATGTGAGAGCGTAAGTCTCACAAATTCCCCCCGTGGTCCTTCCTCTGACATTGTGAGTGGGTAAGTCTCACATCTCTCCCTCATGGTCCATCCTCCGCCCATGTGACAGGGTAAGTCTCACAAACTCTCACGTATGTTCCTTCCTCCGCCCATGTGACAGGGAAAGTCTCAGAAACTCTCCCAGGTGTTCCTTCCTCCGCCCATGTGACAGGGTATGTCTCACAATCTCTCCCCCATGGTCCTTCCTCCGACCATGTGAGAGGATAAGTCTCACAAACTCTCACCCATGGTCCATTCTCCGCCCATGTGAGAGGGTAAGTCTCACAAACTCTCCCCCATGGTCCTTCCTCCTCCCACATGAGAGGGTAATTCTCACTAACTCTCCCCGATGGTCCTCCCTCCGCCCATGTGAGAGAGTAAGTCTCACAAACACTCCAACATGTTCCTTTCTCCGCCCATGTGAGAGGGGAAGTCTCACAAATGCTCCCCCATGGTCCTTCCTCCGCACATGTGAGAGGGTAAGACTGACAAACATCCTCCCTGGTCCTTCCTCCACCCATGTGAGAGGATCAGTGGCACAAAATCTCCCCCATGGTCCTTCGTCCGCCCATGTGAGAGGGTAAGTCCCACAAACTCTCCCCCATGGTACTTCCTCCGCCCATGTGAGAGGGTAAGTCTCACATACTCTCCCCCATGGTCCTTCCTCCGCCCATGTTAGAGCGTAATTCCCACAAACTCTCCCCCATGGTCCTCCCTCCGTCCCTGTGAGAGGGTAAGTCGAACAAACTCTCCCCCATGGTCCTTCCTCCTCCCAAGTGAGAGGGTTAGTCTCACAGACTCACCCCATGGTCCTTCCTCCGCCCATGTGAGAGGGTAAGTTTCACAAACTCTCCCCCATGGTCCTCCCTCCGTCCCTGTGAGAGGGTAAGTCTCACAGACTCACCTCATGTTCCTTCCTCTGCCCAAGTGAGAGGCTAAGTCTCACAAACTCTGCCCATTGCCCTACCTCCGCCCATGAGAGAGGGTAAGCCTCATAAACTCTCCCCATGGTCCTTCCGTTCCCCATGTGAGAGGGTAAATCTCACAAACTCTCCCCATGGTACTTCCTCGTCCATGTGAGAGGGTAAGTCTCACAAACTCTCCACCATGGTCCTTCCGCCGCCCATGTGAGAGGGTAAGTCTCACAAACTCTCCCCCATGGTCCTCCCTCTGCCCACGTGAGAGGTTAAGTCTCACAAACTCTCCCCCATGGTCCTTCCTCCGCCCATGTGAGAGGGTAAGTCTCACAAACTCTCCCCCATGGTCCTCCCTCTGCCCACGTGAGAGGGTAAGTCTCACAAACTCTCCCCCATGGTCCTTCCTCCGTCCATGTGAGAGGGTAAGTCTCACAAACTCTCCCCCATGGTCCTTCCTCCGCCCATGTCAGAGGGTAGGTCTCACACACTCTACCCCATGGTCCTTCCTCCACCCATGTGAGAGGGTAATTCTCACAAACTCTCCCACATGGTCCTTCCTCCGCCCATGTGATAGGGTAAGCCTCAAAAACTCTCCGCCATGGTCCTTCCTCCGCCCATGTGAGAGGGTAAGTCTCACAAACTACCCCCATGGTCCTTCCTCCGCCCATGTGAGAGGGTAAATCTCAAAATCTCGCCCCCATGGTCATTCCTCCGCCCATGTGAGAGGGTAAGTCTCAAAAATTATCCGCCGTGTTCCTTCCTCCGAAATTGTGAGAGGGTAAGTCTCACAAACTCTCCCTCCTGGTCCTTCCTCAGACCATGTGAGAGGCTAAGTCTCACAAACTCTCCCCCATTGTCCTTCTCTGCCCATGTGAGAGGGTAAGTCCCGCAAACTCTGCCCCATGCTCCTTCCTCCGCCCACGTGAGAAGGTAATCTCAGAAACACTTCCTCAGACCATGTGAGAGGGTCAGTCTCACAATCTCTCCCCCATTCTCCTTCCTCCGCCCATGTGAGAAGGTAATTCTCACAAACTCTCCCCCATGGTCCTTCCTCCGCCCATGTGAGATGGTAAGTCTCACAGACTCACCCCATGGTCCTTCCTCCGCCCATGTGAGAGGGTAAGTCTCACAAACTCTCCCCCATGGTCCTCCCTCCGCCCATGTGAGAGGGTAAGTCTCACAGACTCACCTCATGTTCCTTCCTCCGCCCATGTGAGAGGGTAAGTCTCACAAACTCTGCCCATTGTCCTTCCTCCGCCCATGAGAGAGGGTTAGTCTCACAAACTCTCCCCCACGCTCCTTCCTCTGCCGATGTGAGTGGGTAAGTCTTACAGACTCACCTATGGTCCTTCCTCCGCCCATGTGAGAGGGTAAGCTTCATAAACTCTCCCCATGGTCCTTCCGCCCCCATGTGAGAGGGTAAATCTCACAAACTCTCCCCATGGTACTTCCTCCGCCCATGTGAGAGGGTAAGTCTCACAAACTCTACCACATGGTCCTTCCTCTGCCCATGTGAGAGGGTCAGTCTCACAAACACTCCCCCATGGTCCTTCCTCCAACCATGTGAGAGGGTAAGCCTCACAAACTCTCCCCCATGGTCCTTCCTCCGCCCATGTGAGAGGCTAAGTCCCGCAAACTCTGCCCCAGGCTCCTTCCTCCGCCCACGTGAGAAGGTAATCTCAGAAACACTCCCCCATGGTCCTTCCTCCGCCGATGAGTGAGGGTATGTCTCACAAACTCACCCATGGTCCTTCCTCCTCCCATGTGAGAGAGTAAGTCTCACAAATTCTCCCCCGTGGTCCTTCCTCCGAATTTGGGAGAGGGTAAGTCTCACAAACTCCCCCTCAAAGTCCTTCCTCAGCCCATGTCAGAGGGTAAGTCCAGCAAACTCTCCCCCATTGTCCGTCCTCCACCCATGTGAGAGGGTAAGTCTCGCCATCTCTCGCCCATTGTCCTTCCTCCTCCCACATGAGAGGGTAATTCTCACAAATTCTCCCCGATGGTCCTTCCTCCACCCATGTGAGAGAGTAAGTCTCACAAACACTCCAACATGTTCCTTTCTCCGCCCATGTGAGAGGGTAAGTCCCACAAATACTCCCCCATGGTCCTTACTCCGCACATGTGAGAGGGTAAGCCTGACAAACATCCTCCATGGTCCTTCCTCCGCCTATGTGAGATGATCAGTAGCACAAACTCTCCCCCATGGTCCTTCCTCCACCC
The DNA here is from genome assembly GCF_052327205.1 of Somniosus microcephalus. Taxonomy (NCBI): domain Eukaryota; kingdom Metazoa; phylum Chordata; class Chondrichthyes; order Squaliformes; family Somniosidae; genus Somniosus; species Somniosus microcephalus. The sequence continues at coordinate 47,896,561 of NW_028225184.1, read as the reverse complement.
ATGTGAGAGGGTAAGTCCCACAAACTCTCCCCAATGGTCCTTCCTCCACCCATGTGAGAGGGTAAGTCTCACAAACTCTCCCCCATGGTCCTTCCTCCGCCCATGTGAGAGCGTAAGTCCCACAAACTTTCCCCCATGGTCCTTCCTCCGACCATGTGAGAGGGTAAGTCTCACAAACTTTCCCCCATGGTCCTTCATCCGCCCATGTGAGAATGTAAGACTCACAAACTCGCCCCCATGGTCCTTCCTCCCCCCATGTGAGAAGGTAAGCCTCACAAAAGCTTCCTCATGGTCCTACCTCCGCCCAAGTGAGAGGGTAAGTCTGACAAACACTCCCCAATGGTCCCATCTCCACCCATGTGATTGGGTAAGTCTCACAATCTCTCCCCGATGGTCCTTCCTCCGCCCATGTGAGAGGGTTCGTCTCACAAACTCTCCCCATGGTCCTTCCTCCGCCCATGAGAGAGGGTTCGTCTCACAAACTTTCCCCCATGGTCCTTACTCCCCCCATGTGAGAGGGTAAGTCTCACAATCTCTCCCCGATGGTCCTTCCTCCCCCCATGTGAGAGGGTAAGTCTCACAAACTCTCCCCATGGTCCTTCCTCCGCCCATGAGAGAGGGTTCGTCTCACAAACTCTCCCGCATGGTCGTTCCTCTGCCGATGTGAGTGGGTAAGTCTCACAGACTCACCCATGTTGCTTCCTCCGCCCATGTGAGTGGGTAAGCCTCACAAACTCTCCCCATGGTCCTTCCTCTGCCCATGTGAGATGGTCAGTCTCCGAAACTCTCCCCCATGGTCCTTCCTCTGCCCATGTCAGAGGGTAAGTCTCACACACTCTACCCCATGGCCCTTCCTCCACTCATGTGAGAGGGTAATTCTCACAAACTCTCCCACATGGTCCTTCCTCCGCCCATGTGAGAGGGTAAGCCTCAAAAACTCTCCGCCATGGTGCTTCCTCCGCCCATGTGAGTGGGTAAGTCTCACAAACTCTCCCCCATGGTCCTTCCTCCGCCCATGTGAGAGGGTGAGCCTCAAAAACTCTCCGCCATGGTCCTTCCTCCGCCCATGTGAGAGGGTAAGTCTCACAGACTTTACCCCATGGTCCTTCCTCCGCCCATGTGAGAGGGTAAGTCTCACACCCTCTTCCCCATGGTCCTTCCTCCGCCCATGTGAGAGGGTAAATCTCAAAAACTCGCCCCCATGGTCATTCCTCCGCCCATGTGAGAGGGTAAGTCTCAAAAATTATCCGTCGTGTTCCTTCCTCCGAAATTGTGAGAGGGTAACTCTCACAAACTCTCCCTCCTGGTCCTTCCTCAGACCATGTGAGAGGCTAAGTCTCACAAACTCTCCCCCATGGTCCTTCTCTGCCCATGTGAGAGGGTAAGTCCCGCAAACTCTGTCCCATGCTCCTTCCTCCACCCACGTGAGAAGGTAATCTCAGAAACACTTCCTCAGACCAAGTGAGAGGGTCAGTCTCACAAATTCTCCCCGATGGTCCTTCCTCCGCCCATGTGAGAGGGTTAAGTCTCACAATCTCTCCCCCACTGTCCTTCCTCCGCCCATGTGAGAGGGTAAGTCTCACAAACACTCCCCCATGGTCCTTCCTCCACCCATGTGAGAGGGTAAGTCTCACAAACTCTCCCCCATGGTCCTTCCTCCGCCCAAGTGAGAGGGTAAGTCTCACAGACTCACCCCATGTTCCTTCCTCCGCCCATGTGAGAGGGTAAGTCTCACAAACTCTCCGCCATGGTCCTCCCTCCGCCCATGTGGGAGGGTAAGTCTCACAGACTCACCTCATGTTCCTTCCTCCGCCCATGTGAGAGGGTAAGTCTCACAAACTCTGCCCATTGTCCTTCCTCCGCCCATGAGAGAGGGTTAGTCTCACAAACTCCCCCCACGGTCCTTCCTCTGCCGATGTGAGTGGGTAAGTCTTACAGACTCACCTATGGTCCTTCCTCCGCCCATGTGAGAGGGTAAGTCTCACAAACTCTCCCCCATGATCCTTCCTCCGCCCATGTGTGAGGGTAAGTCTCACAAACACTCCCCCATGGTCCTTCCTCCAACCATGTGAGAGGGTAAGCCTCACAAACTCTCCCCCATGGTCCTTCCTCCGCCCATGTGAGAGGCTAAGTCCCGCAAACTCTGCCCCATGCTCCTTCCTCCGCCCACGTGAGAAGGTAATCTCAGAAACACTCCCCCACGGTCCTTCCTCCACCGATGAGAGAGGGTATATCTCACGAACTCACCCATGGTCCTTCCTACGCCCATGTGAGAGAGTAAGTCTAACAAATTCTCCCCCGTGGTCCTTCCTCCGAATTTGGGAGAGGGTAAGTCTCACAAAACCTCCCTCATAGTCCTTCCACAGCCCATGTTAGAGGGTAAGTCCAGCAAACTCTCCCCCATTGTCCTTCCTCCGCCCATGTGTGAGGGTAAGTCTCGCCATCTCTCCCCCATTGTCCTTCCTCCGCCCATGTGAGAGGGTAAGTCTCACAATCTCTCCCCCATGTTCCTTCCTCCTCCCACATGAGAGGGTAATTCTCACAAACTCTCCCCGATGGTCCTTCCTCCGCCCATGTGAGAGAGTAAGTCTCACAAACACTCCAACATGTTCCTTTCTCCGCCCATGTGAGAGGGTAAGTCCCACAAATGCTCCCCCATGGTCCTTACTCCGCACATGTGAGAGGGTAAGTCTGACAAAGATCCTCCATGGTCCTTCCTCCGCCTATGTGAGAGGGTCAGCAGCACAAACTCTCCCCCATGGTCCTTCCTCCGCCCATGTGAGAGGGTAAGTCCCACAAACTCTCCCCCATGGTCCTTCCTCCGCCCATGTGAGAGGGTAAGTCTCACAAACTCTCCCCCATGGTCCTTCCTCCGCCCATGTGAGAGCGTAAGTCCCACAAACTCTCCCCCATTGTCCTACCTCCGACCATGTGAGAGGGTAAGCCTCACAAACTTCCCCCATGGTCCTTCCTCCGCCCATGTGAGAATGCAAGACTCACAAACTCGCCCCCATGGTCCTTCCTCCCCCCATGTGAGAAGGTAAAGTCACAAAAGCTTCCCCATGGTCCTTCCTCCGCCCAAGTGAGAGGATAAGTCTGACAAACACTCCCCAATGGTCCCATCTCCGCCCATGTGATTGGGTAAGTCTCACAATCTCTCCCCGATGGTGCTTCCTCCGCCCATGTGAGAGGGTAAGTCTCACAAACTCTCCCCATGGTCCTTCCTCCGCCCATGAGAGAGGGTTCGTCTCACAAACTCTCCCGCACGGTCGTTCCTCTGCCGATGTGAGTGGGTAAGTCTCACAGACTCACCCATGGTCCTTCCTCCGCCCATGTGAGTGGGTAAGCCTCACAAACTCTCCCCCATGGTCCTTCCTCTGCCCATGTGTGAGGGTAAGTCTCAAACACTCTCCCCCATGGTACTTCCTCTGCCCATGTGAGAGGTTAAGTCTCACAAACACTCCCCCATGGTCCATCCTCCGGCAATGTGAGAGGGTAAGCCTCACAAACTCTCCCCCATGATCCTTCCTCCGCCCATGTGAGTGGGTAAGCCTCACAAACTCTCCCCATGGTCCTTCCTCTGCCCATGTGAGAGGGTCAGGCTTACAAACTCTCCCCCATGGTACTTCCTCTGCCCATGTGAGAGGGTAAGTCTCACAAACACTCCCCCATGGTCCATCCTCCGCCCATGTGAGAGGGTAAGCCTTACAAACTCTCCACCATGGTCCTTCCTCCGCCCTTGTGAGAGGGTAAGCCTCACAAACTCTCCTCCTTGGTCCTTCCTCCTCCCATGTGAGAGGGTAAGTCTCACAAACTCTCCCCATGGTCCTTCCTCTGCCCATGTGAGAGGGTGAGTCTCACAAACACTCCCCCAAGATCCTTCCTCCGCCCATGTGAGAGGGTAAATCTCACAAACTCCCCCCATGGTCCTTCCTCTGCACATGTGAGTGGGTAAGTCTCAAAAACTCGCCCCCATGGTCCTTCCTCCGCCCATGTGAGAGCGTAAGTCTCACAAATTCCCCCCGTGGTCCTTCCTCTGACATTGTGAGTGGGTAAGTCTCACATCTCTCCCTCATGGTCCATCCTCCGCCCATGTGACAGGGTAAGTCTCACAAACTCTCACGTATGTTCCTTCCTCCGCCCATGTGACAGGGAAAGTCTCAGAAACTCTCCCAGGTGTTCCTTCCTCCGCCCATGTGACAGGGTATGTCTCACAATCTCTCCCCCATGGTCCTTCCTCCGACCATGTGAGAGGATATGTCTCACAAACTCTCACCCATGGTCCATTCTCCGCCCATGTGAGAGGGTAAGTCTCACAAACTCTCCCCCATGGTCCTTCCTCCTCCCACATGAGAGGGTAATTCTCACTAACTCTCCCCGATGGTCCTCCCTCCACCCATGTGAGAGAGTAAGTCTCACAAACACTCCAACATGTTCCTTTCTCCGCCCATGTGAGAGGGGAAGTCTCACAAATGCTCCCCCATGGTCCTTCCTCCGCACATGTGAGAGGGTAAGACTGACAAACATCCTCCCTGGTCCTTCCTCCGCCTATGTGAGAGGGTCAGCAGCACAAACTCTCCCCCATGGTCCTTCCTCCGCCCATGTGAGAGGGTAAGTCCCACAAACTCTCCCCCATGGTCCTTCCTCCGCCCATGTGAGAGGGTAAGTCTCACAAACTCTCCCCCATGGTCCTTCCTCCGCCCATGTGAGAGCGTAAGTCCCACAAACTCTCCCCCATGGTCCTACCTCCGACCATGTGAGAGGGTAAGCCTCACAAACTTCCCCCATGGTCCTTCCTCCGCCCATGTGAGAATGCAAGACTCAAAAACTCGCCCCCATGGTCCTTCCTCCCCCCATGTGAGAAGGTAAACTCACAAAAGCTTCCCCATGGTCCTTCCTCCGCCCAAGTGAGAGGATAAGTCTGACAAACACTCCCCAATGGTCCCATCTCCGCCCATGTGATTGGGTAAGTCTCACAATCTCTCCCCGATGGTGCTTCCTCCGCCCATGTGAGAGGGTAAGTCTCACAAACTCTCCCCATGGTCCTTCCTCCGCCCATGAGAGAGGGTTCGTCTCACAAACTCTCCCGCACGGTCGTTCCTCTGCCGATGTGAGTGGGTAAGTCTCACAGAGTCACCCATGGTCCTTCCTCCGCCCATGTGAGTGGGTAAGCCTCACAAACTCTCCCCCATGGTCCTTCCTCTGCCCATGTGTGAGGGTAAGTCTCAAACACTCTCCCCCATGGTACTTCCTCTGCCCATGTGAGAGGTTAAGTCTCACAAACACTCCCCCATGGTCCATCCTCCGGCAATGTGAGAGGGTAAGCCTCACAAACTCTCCCCCATGATCCTTCCTCCGCCCATGTGAGTGGGTAAGCCTCACAAACTCTCCCCATGGTCCTTCCTCTGCCCATGTGAGAGGGTCAGGCTTACAAACTCTCCCCCATGGTACTTCCTCTGCCCATGTGAGAGGGTAAGTCTCACAAACACTCCCCCATGGTCCATCCTCCGCCCATGTGAGAGGGTAAGCCTTACAAACTCTCCACCATGGTCCTTCCTCCGCCCTTGTGAGAGGGTAAGCCTCACAAACTCTCCTCCTTGGTCCTTCCTCCTCCCATGTGTGAGGGTAAGTCTCACAAACTCTCCCCATGGTCCTTCCTCTGCCCATGTGAGAGGGTGAGTCTCACAAACACTCCCCCAAGATCCTTCCTCCGCCCATGTGAGAGGGTAAATCTCACAAACTCCCCCCATGGTCCTTCCTCTGCACATGTGAGTGGGTAAGTCTCAAAAACTCGCCCCCATGGTCCTTCCTCCGCCCATGTGAGAGCGTAAGTCTCACAAATTCCCCCCGTGGTCCTTCCTCTGACATTGTGAGTGGGTGAGTCTCACATCTCTCCCTCATGGTCCATCCTCCGCCCATGTGACAGGGTAAGTCTCACAAACTCTCACATATGTTCCTTCCTCCGCCCATGTGACAGGGAAAGTCTCAGAAACTCTCCCAGGTGTTCCTTCCTCCGCCCATGTGACAGGGTATGTCTCACAATCTCTCCCCCATGGTCCTTCCTCCGACCATGTGAGAGGATAAGTCTCACAAACTCTCACCCATGGTCCATTCTCCGCCCATGTGAGAGGGTAAGTCTCACAAACTCTCCCCCATGGTCCTTCCTCCTCCCACATGAGAGGGTAATTCTCACTAACTCTCCCCGATGGTCCTCCCTCCGCCCATGTGAGAGAGTAAGTCTCACAAACACTCCAACATGTTCCTTTCTCCGCCCATGTGAGAGGGGAAGTCTCACAAATGCTCCCCCATGGTCCTTCCTCCGCACATGTGAGAGGGTAAGACTGACAAACATCCTCCCTGGTCCTTCCTCCACCAATGTGAGAGGATCAGTGGCACAAAATCTCCCCCATGGTCCTTCGTCCGCCCATGTGAGAGGGTAAGTCCCACAAACTCTCCCCCATGGTACTTCCTCCGCCCATGTGAGAGGGTAAGTCTCACATACTCTCCCCCATGGTCCTTCCTCCGCCCATGTTAGAGCGTAATTCCCACAAACTCTCCCCCATGGTCCTCCCTCCGTCCCTGTGAGAGGGTAAGTCGAACAAACTCTCCCCCATGGTCCTTCCTCCTCCCAAGTGAGAGGGTAAGTCTCACAGACTCACCCCATGGTCCTTCCTCCGCCCATGTGAGAGGGTAAGTTTCACAAACTCTCCCCCATGGTCCTCCCTCCGTCCCTGTGAGAGGGTAAGTCTCACAGACTCACCTCATGTTCCTTCCTCTGCCCAAGTGAGAGGCTAAGTCTCACAAACTCTGCCCATTGCCCTTCCTCCGCCCATGAGAGAGGGTAAGCCTCATAAACTCTCCCCATGGTCCTTCCGTTCCCCATGTGAGAGGGTAAATCTCACAAACTCTCCCCATGGTACTTCCTCGTCCATGTGAGAGGGTAAGTCTCACAAACTTACGGAAACATGGTTGCAGGGTGAGCAGGGCTGGGAGCTTAACATACAGGGGTATTCAGTATTTAGGAAGGATCGACAAAAAAGAAAGGGAGGAGGGGTAGCATTGCTAGTAAAAGAGGGGATAAATGCAATTGAAAGGAAGGATATTAACTCAGTTAATACAGAATCTATATGGGTGGAGCTAAGAAATAGCGAGGGGCGAAAAACATTAATAGGAGTGGTATATAGGCCTCCAAATAGTAAAATAGAGGTTAGGGAGGGCATCACGAGGGAAATTAGAGAAGCGTGCAATAAGAGCACAGCTGTCATCATAGGTGACTTTAACTTACATATAGATTGGACTAGCCTAATCAGTAAAAATAATGAGGAGGAGGAATTCCTTGAGTGTTTAAGGGATGGTTATCTGGATCAATATGTCGAGGAACCAACTCGGGAACAGGCTATATTGGACTGGGTACTGTGCAATGAGAAGGGACTAATCAGTAATCTTGTTGTACGGGGACCCTTGTGTCAGAGCGATCATAACATGATCGATTTCTCACTCGAAATGGAGAGCGAAGAAATTGACTCAGAGACTAAGGTCCTGAATTTAAACAAGGGGAATTATGATGCCATGAGACGGGAACTGAGTAGGTCTGATTGGACAACGTTCCTGAGAGGACTGGAGGTAGATAAACAATGGCAAACATTTAAAGATAGAATGACAAAATTGCAAAAATTGTGTATACCAATCTGGCATAAAAGGAAATCTAAAAAGGTGACTCAACCGTGGATAACAGGGGAAATTAGAGACAGCATAAAATCCAAAGATAGGGCGTATAAAATAGCCAAAAAAAGCGCCAGAGCGGAAGATTGGGAACAGTTTAAGATAGAGCAAAGGAGGGCAAAGGGCATGATCAAGAGGGGCAAAATAGCTTACGAAAACAAGCTGGCGGAAAATATAAAAACTAACTCCAAAAGCTTTTATAAATATATCAAAAGGAAAAGACTGGTGAAAACCAAAGTTGGTCCATTGCAGTCAGATACGGGGGAATAAATAATGGGAAATAAGGAAATGGCAGATCAACTAAATGCATACTTTGGGTCAGTCTTTACGAAGGAAGACACAAAAAACCTCCCTGGGATATCGGGAAAAATAGGGACATTGGCAAAGGAGGAACTAACGCAAATCAATATCTCTAAGGATATGGTGTTAAGGAAGCTAAAGGGATTGAAGGTGGACAAATCCCCAGGGCCTGATAACATGCATCCTAGGGTACTGAAGGAGGTGGCCCTAGAGATAGCGGATGCACTAAGGATGATTTTTCAGAATTCATTAGACTCGGGAACAGTGCCGATGGATTGGAGGGTAGCTAACGTTACCCCACTATTCAAAAAGGGGGGTAGGGAAAAAGCAGGTAATTACAGACCTGTAAGCCTTACATCAGTTGTGGGCAAAATGCTGGAGTCCATCATTAAGGATGAAATAGCGGAGCACTTAGCAAATGGGGACAGGATAGGACAGAGTCAACATGGATTTACAAAGGGTAAATCGTGCTTGACTAATCTATTGGAATTTTTTGAGGGAGTAACTGGTAGAATAGATGGGGGAGAGCCAGTAGATGTGGTGTACCTGGACTTCCAAAAGGCCTTCGATAAGGTCCCACATAAAAGATTAGCATGGAAAATTGAGGCTCATGGGATAAAGGGGAAAGTTTTGGCGTGGATAGGGAACTGGCTGTCAGATAGAAAACAGAGAGTTGGAATAAACGGCTCATTTTCTGAATGGCAGGCAGTAACAAGTGGGGTACCACAGGGATCTGTCCTGGGCCCCCAGCTGTTCACAATTTACATTAATGACCTGGATCAGGGAGTCGGATGCAGCATTTCCAAATTTGCAGACGACACTAAACTAGGAGGTGGGGTGGGCTCAGAGGAAGAGACCAGGAAGCTCCAGAGCGATTTGGACAGACTGGGCGATTGGGCGGATAAATGGCAGATGCACTATAATGTGGACAAGTGCGAAGTTATCCACCTTGGGTGCAGGAACGGGAGGGCAAATTATTATTTAAATGGCAATAGATTGGGAGAGGGGGAAGTACAGAGAGACCTGGGTGTTCTTGTACACCAGTCACTGAAGGCGAGCATGCAGGTGCAACAGGCGGTCAAGAAGGCAAACGGTATGCTGGCCTTCATAGCAAAAGGGTTAGAATACAGGAACAGGGATACCTTGCTGCAGCTGTACAGGGCACTGGTGAGACCACACCTCGAGTACTGTGTACAGTTTTGGTCGCCTCATCTGAGGAAGGATGTTCTTGCCATGGAGGGGGTGCAGCGGCGATTCACCAGGCTGATACCAGGAATGGCGGGAATGACCTATGAGGAGAGACTATGTAGTTTAGGGATGTACACACTGGAGTTTAGAAGATTGAGAGGGGACCTCATAGAAGTGTATAAAATTCTGACAGGTCTAGACAGACTGGATGCAGAAGGAATGTTTCCCTTGGCGGGTGAGAACAGAACTAGAGGACATAATTTAAGGATAAGGGCTAAACCATTTAGGACAGCGATGAGGGGGAATTTCTTCACTCAGAGAGTGGTGAACCTGTGGAACTCATTGCCACAGAGGGCAGTGTACGCCAGCTCATTAAATATATTTAAGAGGGAATTAGATATATTTCTACGGGCAAAAGGGGTTAAGGGTTACGGAGAGAAGGCGGGGACGGGATACTGAATTAAAGGATCAGCCATGATCTCATTAAATGGCGGAGCAGGCACGAAGGGCCGAATGGCCTACTCCTGCTCCTATCTTCTATGTATCTATGTAAACTCTCCCCCATGGTCCTTCCTCTGCCCATGTGAGAGGGTAATTCTCACAAACTCTCCCCCATGGTACTTCCTCGTCCATGTGAGAGGGTAAGTCTCACAAACTCTCCCCCATGGTCCTTCCTCTGCCCATGTGAGAGGGTAAGTCTCACAAACACTCCCCCATGGTCCATCCTCCGGCAATGTGAGAGGGTAAGCCTCACAAACTCTCCCCCATGATCCTTCCTCCGCCCATGTGAGTGGGTAAGCCTTTCAAACTCTCCCCATGGTCCTTCCTCTGCCCATGTGAGAGGGTCAGGCTTACAAACTCTCCCCCATGGTACTTCCTCTGCCCATGTGAGAGGGTAAGTCTCACAAACACTCCCCCATGGTCCATCCTCCGCCCATGTGAGAGGGTAAGCCTTACAAACTCTCCACCATGGTCCTTCCTCCGCCCTTGTGAGAGGGTAAGCCTCACAAACTCTCCTCCTTGGTCCTTCCTCCTCCCATGTGAGAGGGTAAGTCTCACAAACTCTCCCCATGGTCCTTCCTCTGCCCATGTGAGAGGGTGAGTCTCACAAACACTCCCCCAAGATCCTTCCTCCGCCCATGTGAGAGGGTAAATCTCACAAACTCCCCCCATGGTCCTTCCTCTGCACATGTGAGTGGGTAAGTCTCAAAAACTCGCCCCCATGGTCCTTCCTCCGCCCATGTGAGAGCGTAAGTCTCACAAATTCCCCCCGTGGTCCTTCCTCTGACATTGTGAGTGGGTAAGTCTCACATCTCTCCCTCATGGTCCATCCTCCGCCCATGTGACAGGGTAAGTCTCACAAACTCTCACGTATGTTCCTTCCTTCGCCCATGTGACAGGGAAAGTCTCAGAAACTCTCCCAGGTGTTCCTTCCTCCGCCCATGTGACAGGGTATGTCTCACAATCTCTCCCCCATGGTCCTTCCTCCGACCATGTGAGAGGATAAGTCTCACAAACTCTCACCCATGGTCCATTCTCCGCCCATGTGAGAGGGTAAGTCTCACAAACTCTCCCCCATGGTCCTTCCTCCTCCCACATGAGAGGGTAATTCTCACTAACTCTCCCCGATGGTCCTCCCTCCGCCCATGTGAGAGAGTAAGTCTCACAAACACTCCAACATGTTCCTTTCTCCGCCCATGTGAGAGGGGAAGTCTCACAAATGCTCCCCCATGGTCCTTCCTCCGCACATGTGAGAGGGTAAGACTGACAAACATCCTCCCTGGTCCTTCCTCCACCCATGTGAGAGGATTAGTGGCACAAAATCTCCCCCATGGTCCTTCGTCCGCCCATGTGAGAGGGTAAGTCCCACAAACTCTCCCCCATGGTACTTCCTCCGCCCATGTGAGAGGGTAAGTCTCACATACTCTCCCCCATGGTCCTTCCTCCGCCCATGTTAGAGCGTAATTCCCACAAACTCTCCCCCATGGTCCTCCCTCCGTCCCTGTGAGAGGGTAAGTCGAACAAACTCTCCCCCATGGTCCTTCCTCCTCCCAAGTGAGAGGGTAAGTCTCACAGACTCACCCCATGGTCCTTCCTCCGCCCATGTGAGAGGGTAAGTTTCACAAACTCTCCCCCATGGTCCTCCCTCCGTCCCTGTGAGAGGGTAAGTCTCACAGACTCACCTCATGTTCCTTCCTCTGCCCAAGTGAGAGGCTAAGTCTCACAAACTCTGCCCATTGCCCTTCCTCCGCCCATGAGAGAGGGTAAGCCTCATAAACTCTCCCCATGGTCCTTCCGTTCCCCATGTGAGAGGGTAAATCTCACAAACTCTCCCCATGGTACTTCCTCGTCCATGTGAGAGGGTAAGTCTCACAAACTCTCCCCCATGGTCCTTCCTCTGCCCATGTGAGAGGGTAATTCTCACAAACTCTCCCCCATGGTACTTCCTCGTCCATGTGAGAGGGTAAGTCTCACAAACTCTCCCCCATGGTCCTTCCTCTGCCCATGTGAGAGGGTAAGTCTCACAAACACTCCCCCATGGTCCTTCCTCCAACCATGTGAGAGGGTAAGCCTCACAAACTCTCCCCCATGGTCCTTCCGCCGCCCATGTGAGAGGGTATGTCCCGCAAACTCTGCCCCATGCTCCTTCCTCCACCCACGTGAGAAGGTAATCTCAGAAACACTCCCCCATGGTACTTCCTCCGCCGATGAGAGAGGGTATGTCTCACAAACTCACCCATGGTCCTTCCTCCGCCCATGTGAGGGAGTAAGTCTCACAAATTCTCCCCCGTGGTCCTCCCTCCGAAATTGGGAGAGGGTAAGTCTCACAAACTCTCCCTCATAGTCCTTCCTCAGCCCATGTCAGAGGGTAAGTCTCATAATCTCTCCCCCATTGTCCTTCCTCCGCCCATGTGAGAGGGTAAGTCTCACAAACTCTTTCCCATGGTCCTTCCTCCGCCCATGTGAGAGGGTAAGTCTCACAGACTCACCCCATGGTCCTTCCTCCGCCCATGAGAGAGGGTTAGACTCACAAACTCTCCCCCGTGGTCCTTCCTCCGCCCATGAGAGAGGGTAAGTCTCACAGACTCACCCCATGGTCCTTCCTCCGCCCATGAGAGAGGGTTAGACTCACAAACTCTCCCGCATGGTCGTTCCTCTGCCGATGTGAGTGGGTAAGTCTCACAGACTCACCCATGGTCCTTCCTCCGCCCATGTGAGTGGGTAAGCCTCACAAACTCTCCCCATGGTCCTTCCTCTGCCCATGTGAGAGGGTCAGTCTCACAAGCTCTCACCCATGGTCCTTCCTCTGCCCATGTGAGAGATTATGTCTCAAAAACACTCCCCCATGGTCCATCCTCCGCAAATATGAGAGGGTAAGCCTCACAAACTCTCCTCCTTGGTCCTTCCTCCGCCCATGTGAGAGGGTAAATCTCACAAAGTCCCCCCATGGTCCTTCTTCTGCACATGTGAGTGGGTAAGTCTCAGAAACTCGCCCCGATGGTCCTTCCTCCGCCCATGTGAGAGCGTAAGTCTCACAAATTCCCCCCGTGGTCCTTCCTCTGACATTGTGAGAGGGTAAGTCTCACATCTCTCCCCCATGGCCCTTCCTCCACCCATGTGACAGGGTAAGCCTCACAAACTCTCACGTATGTTCCTTCCTCCGCCCATGTGCCAGGGAATGTCTCAGAAACTCTCCCAGGTGGTCCTTCCTCCGCCCACGTGACAGGGTATGTCTCACAATCTCTCCCTCATGGTCCTTCCTCCGCCCATGTGAGAGCGTATGTCTCACAAACTCTCACCCATGGTCCATTCTCCGCCCATGTGAGAGGGTAAGTCTCACAAACTCCCCCCCATGGTCCTTCCTCCTCCCACATGAGAGGGTAATTCTCACAAACTCTCCCCGATGGTCCTTCCTCCGCCCATGTGAGAGAGTAAGTCTCACAAACACTCCAACATGTTCCTTTCTACGCCCATGTGAGAGGGTAAGTCTAACAAATGCTCCCCCATGGTCCTTCCTCCGCCCATGTGAGAGGATCAGCAGCACAAACTCTCCCCCATGGTCCTTCCTCCGCCCATGTGAGAGGGTAAGTCCCACAAACTCTCCCCCATGGTCCTTTCTCCGCCCATGTGAGAGGGTAAGTCTCACAAACTCTCCCCCATGGTCCTTCCTCCGCCCATGTGAGAGCGTAAGTCCCACAAACTCTACCCCATGGTCCATCCTCCGCCCATGTGAGAGGGTAAGTCTCACAAACTCTCCCCCATCGTCCGTCCTCCGCCCATGTGAGAGGGTAAGCCTCACAATCTCTCCTATATGGTCCTTTTTCCGCACATGTGAGAATGTAAGACTCACAAACTCTCCCCCATGGTCCTTCCTCCCCCCATGAGCGAGGGTATGTCTCAAAAACTCTCCCCATGGTCCTTCCTCCCCCCATGTTAGAGGGTAAGTCTCACAAACTCTCCCCATGTTTGTTCTTCCTCCCATGAGAGAGGGTAAGTCTCACAAACTTTCCCCCACGTTCCTTCCTCCGCACATGTTAGAAGGTAAGTCTGACAAACTCTCACCCATGATCCTTCCTCCGCCCATGTGAGAGGGTAAGTCTCACAAACTCTCCCCCATGTTCCTTCCTCCGCCAATGTGAGCGGTTAAGTCTCACACACTCTCCCCATGGTCCTTCCTCCGCCCATGGGAGAGCGTAAGTCTCACAGACACTCTCCCATGGTCCATCCTCCGCCCATGTGTGAGGGCAAATCTCACAAACTCTCCCCCATGCTCCTTCCTCCGACCCTGTGAGTGGATAAGCCTCATAGGCTCGCCGCCATTGTCCTTCCTCCACCCAAATGAATGGGTAAGTATCACAAACTCTCCCCCGTGGTCGTTCCTCCGCCTTTCTGAGAGGGTAAGTCTCACAAACTCTCCCCCATGGTCCTTTCACCGCCCATGTGAGAGGGTAAGTCTCAGAAACTCTCCCCTATGGTCCTTCACCGCCCATGTGAGAGGGTAAGCCTCACAATCTCTCCCCCATGGTCCTTCCTCCACCCAGGTGTGAGGTTAAGTCTCACAAACTCTCCCCCTTGGTCCTTCCTCCGCCCATGTGCATATACCTGGGCGGAGGGCTTGTACTCTGCATTGTCGATCTTTATATTCCTTAAAGGGAAATCTCCCCCCTTGGGGCTCCCCTAATATTCTAATAAACCATAGATGGACGTTTCACCTCGATAATATCTTTTATGTCTTGTATGGCCATATTAAAGTGTCGGGCAGCACTTCGTTTTTTTGCCCATACCTCTACATTGGGATTGTGTCTTTTGAGGTCGGGAATGAGAAGGATGATGCTGGATCTCTCCTGGGGCGTAAAAGGCTGTGCCTCGCCCATCGTACCCCGTCCACCTCTATCTGTATTTTGGGCTCCTACCGCCTGGTTATCTCTGACGGGGGCCACGGGATTGGATTTGTCGGCCCCTGACTGAAGCGTTAAGTGGGTTGGGTGGTCTCGACTCGTAGAACTTCTACAGTCCCCGACCGGGGCCTGGGATTTAAGGTCGATGTATCTCGAGTCTCTTTTTGTAGAGCCTCGACAATGTCACCCAAGCATTTTAAGTTGTCTAGATTCTCAGTCCCTGGTGGCTTCAGGTGCAGGAGACTACGGAACTGGACTTTAGCCTCCTGCACGGGTCTCAAGATTTCTTGTAACAGGGCCGGTCTCCCCCCCCGCCCCTCGCCCAGAATTATGGTTCCCATCTGATCCATCTAACTAGCACACAAAACCGCCCCGTAATAGGCTTTCTTGGCGTCCTTGTGTTCCTCCCGCCACTTTATTTGCTCAACTACTGGGCTTGTTTCTTTCCACCCATTTTTAATCATCTCACTTTGAAATTTCAAATTAGCCTCTCGGACCCATGGAACAAGAGTGACAATGGTGGACATAGCTGGAACATCCGGTGAAGGAGGTCTCCCCTCTTCACCCATGTGACCTCTGTTAATTGTTACGTATATTCTTATACTCTATCGGCACAAATGTATCACCTTATACTCTAAGTCAGAAATATACATTTATGTCTAATCAACTCCGTCAGTCCACAGTCTCCATGAGGAATAATTTACTATGTGGGTAATTTAATACTGACTGCCCCATACACGGTTTTAGCCCCACTGGTGAACGAGCGTGTCCTTGTTACTCCTAAAAACCTTACTCTGACTTCTTCCCTTAGGACGCGATGCGGTTCTCGCCTCAGTCGTCAATTCCAGTGTTGTTTAACTCCGATGGTACTTACGTGCAGTATCCCACTTCTGACACCAACTGTTAGATTCGAATTTGGAGAAACTCCAGACAGAGACGGAATTGAGACGAAGTACAGAATTTATTAAAACAACTAATTGAAAATTGTGCACAAGGGAGAGCCACTCAGCTTGCACAAGCTAGGGGTGCACTCTCAGGGGACAAGCAATTGATCATTCCAGTTATGCAATTCTATAAGCAACGCCCACTTACCATAGAATGGGGGCGTTCACGTACAAACAGTGTCACAACAGTTGCTCTTTATTGGTTTATGGGGTTACTCACTCAACTGTCGGCACACCCCTTGAACTCGGGTACACTCTGACCATGCCAGTCACAATGTTGGTCGTATAATCCAACATCACACATTCCTGCTGTTATCTCTTCCCCGTTGTTGGCATAGTTTATAGTTTGAGAAAACATGTTCATATGTAAATCAAATTGCCAAAAATGTGCACATTCAATTAAACTATGAACATCTGGTCAAATTTCTTGCTTCCATCTCAACTGATGAAAATGACACCTACCTTTTTTGTCATCGTCTAACTTGGATGTGTGGCTCTCAATCCCGTTAAAAAAGTCGTTAATAAAATTCGTGAATAGTTAAGGTCCCGAATGTGATCCCTCAGAGACATCACTCGTCATATGTTGCCAATTAATGGAAATGATCATTATCCATAAACGATGTCTCCTGTCGCACGACCAATTTCCAAGCAGGTCAATAATTTGCCTTCACTTACATGAGTTTCAACTTTAGCTAAAAGTCCCTTATTCGTGACATTATCAAATGTATTTTTCTCCATGTCTACTAACTAATAATGATTTGTGAACTGGCACACATAAACCTCTTTGCTCCTCAACAGTCAATAGCTTCCCATTATTTAGAAAATACTCTGAACTATCTTAATTTGTTCCAAAGTGGATGGTGTCACACTTGCGCACAGTGAACTCGATTGCCTTTGTTGTGCCGGCTTACTTCATCGGTGTCTGTCCCTTTGGTTACCGCCATTTCCCAACTGCATTACGAACGGACCGACTAACTTAGTGCAATCTTCAAAATACGATCTACAGTGCTCTATTGCTCCATCCAAGTCAATCATAAATACGCTGAAAAGTTGAAGATCCAATGCAGATAATTGGGAGACGGCACTTGTCACATCTGACACCGTTGCTAAAGAGCATGTCGTTTGTGCGAGGGATAATTTTCTGAAGTGATGGAGGTCTGAAGCAGTCAGTCTGGATTTGCGGCAGAATTGCGCTGTACAGGCTGGATTATAGACAAGAAAATTGAATTTGTAGGAGGTGCAATAATGCACTGCAGCCAATGAAAGTACTTCTGAGTGCTTTGTCTGGCAAGAGCCCGGGTAGCTCAGTCGGTAGAGCATCAGACTTTACTCTGAAGGCCCAGGGATTAAATCCCTATTCGGCGCAGCTTTTAAATCGTGATACTCATCTTTACATTCGCGCTTTGATCCTTTAACAAAGAGAATAACAACAGGGGTATGCCTTTTAACCCCTCGAGCCTTTCTTCGATTCAAGTAAATTTGTGATCGAAATCCATTTCCATCCCTTTGCTCCAGATCCCTTAATACCTTTGGTTGAAAAACATCTCTCAATCTCAAGTTTGAAATTGACAATTGACCCAGCTTTAATTGCTGTTTGCGGAAGTGTGTTACAAATTTCTGTCACACAAACGTCTCTCCTGAAAGGCTTGGATCTAATATTGAGGCTGTGGCCCCTACTCCCAGATGGGTCAACCATCAGAAATAGCATCTCGCTATCGACACTATCAGTTCCACTTAATATTTCGTGAATAATTCAATCAAACCACCAATTGAGCTTCTAAGTTCCAGGGAATACAACGCAAGTTTGTGCAATCTCGCCTTTTATGTTTTCCCTTGGACTCACTGGGCTAGATTTTCAGTATAGACAGTTTTGGGGCGCTAACCTTAGCGCCCGCCCGAAGTTAGCGCCCGCCCCAAAGTAGCGCCCCGTTGCCGGAAATTCAGTGGCTTCGCCCTAAGATGTTGGTGGAGCGCTAAAAGAGGCGTTCCACTACTATCTTTAGGCGCTAAGCCGGCGGTGCAGAGCGCAGCATCCAAGCTCGGGCACAGCGCACGGCAGACACTCTGGTGCCAGTGAGCTCTTAAAGGGAAAGGGTGCATGTGTTGGAGGATGATGATGGAAGGAGGAGGAGGAGGAGGAGGAGGAGGATGATGATGGAAGGAGGAGGAGGAGGAGGAGGAGGAGGAGGAGGAGGAGGAGGAACAACCGTTCACAACAACACACTGGATCATTCCACACAACACATGCAGACTGCCGTTTATAGTGCAGGAGGAGTGCCCTTTAATTTGCGCTCCCCAGGGTGTGTTGCGTTCCATTTTACAAACGCTCTGGACGCCAGCTGCAGAATGGGGCGGTCCGACTGAAGTTTGGATTCGGGGCGGCCAAAGGGCGTTGCACGAGGATGTGACGTCATTTTCTGCGCGCGCATCCGGGCGGCCGCTAAACTTTGCGCCGGCGCTAACGGGCAACTTAATTTGGGGCGGGGCGCAAACTGCGCTGCGCCCGGGCGCTACACGAATAGCGCCCGAAAATCACTTCTCTTAAGGCGCTAACTGCTGGCGCAAGCAACTGAAAATCTAGCCCTCTGTGTCCTTCTGGTAAATCTATGCTTCACTTATTATACCTAATACTACCTTCCTAAGCTGTGATGCCACGAACTGAACATAGTACCGTAGGTGTGGCCCAACCTGTGCTTTGTATAGCTGTGGCATAATTTCTCCCTCTTACATTGTAATCCTACAGATATAAGTATCAGCTTTCAATTAGCCTTTTTGAATTAATTCTTGCTAATATATAAAACAATTTGCCAGAGATTTGCCCATTCGCTCAATCTATGACAATCTTTTCAAATTTCTTACTTCCATCTAAATGCTTCAAATGCCGCCTGTCTTTTTTGTCACCGTCAAACTTGGATGTGTGTCTCCCAATCCAATCAAGTAAGTCGTTAATGGAATCGATGAATAGTTGAGGCCCCCAAAGAGATCCCTCCGAGACACCACTCGGAATATGCTGCCAATGAATGTCCCTGATCATTATCCATAAACTTTGTCTCCTGTCGTGCAACCAATTTCCAACCAGGTCAATAATTTGCCTTCACTTACATGACTTTCAACTTTAGCTAAAAGTCACTTATTCATGACTTCATCAAATGTATTTTGCTCCATGTCTACTATCTAATGATTTGTGACCTGGGACTCAATTTTAAACTTCAGATTGAGAGATGTTTGTCAACCAATTTCCTAACCAGGTCAATGGCCCAGAATTTCGGATCCCGAAGGGTGAGTACGCGTTGGGTACTCACGCATAGGCCCAACGAAAGTGCCGGTTTCGTGCACGCACTTCGCATGTGCGGGAAACCAGAACTTCCGTTCCCTTAAAGGAAGGGGTTCACAGGTCGATGACATGCACCAGAGAGGCAGCGCCTACGCCGAAACTTCCGTTTTTTTTCCAGGTTTTTCCGGGATTGTAAGTCTCCAGCAGCTCCGCTTATAAAAAGCACGTGCAGGACCAGCTTTCAACAAGGTAAGTGGTGAATTAAGTAAAATTAAAACATTTCTTCTGCAGGTTTATTATTTATAAATATTTTAAAGAAGGGTAAGTTTATTTTTAACCCCGTTAGAAACTTTAATTAATTTTTTCAAAAATTTAAATTATTGTTTAAATATTTATTTTACTTCATTAATAGTTATTTGAAAAATGTGACTTTTTAAAACATTTATTTGAAGTTTTAGTCCTTTTTTGTGGCCGAACTCAAATTCATAGATTTGACAGGGCATCCTGTCAAATCTATGAATAGAGATTTCCTGATACGATTAGCTCTCCATGGCCCACGTGATCTCAGGGGACGCTTCAAACTAGCTGCGCCCCTGGGATACGCAAACACTGCACGTTGGCAGTTGGAGCAGGCCCAGTATCAGAATCCCACGTGGGCCCACAGCTCAACAGCCAGCGCGCTAGCTAAATGCAGGATGGGAGCTTGCACCCGCGTGAATCCACTGACCCGACTTTCTGGGCCAATAATTTGCCTTCACTTCAACGAGCTTCAACTTCAGCTAAAAGTAACTTATGTGGTATTTTATCAAA
Source organism: Somniosus microcephalus (assembly GCF_052327205.1). Classification (NCBI taxonomy): domain Eukaryota; kingdom Metazoa; phylum Chordata; class Chondrichthyes; order Squaliformes; family Somniosidae; genus Somniosus; species Somniosus microcephalus. The sequence goes on along the minus strand of NW_028225184.1, from coordinate 47,876,924 downwards.
TGTTTTCCAAGTGCTCTGCTATTACATCTTTTATAATGGACTCTAGCATCTTTCCCACTACCGATGTCAGGCTTACTGGTCTACATTTCCCCGTTTTCTCTCTACCAGCTTTTTCGAATAGTGGGGTAACTTTATCTGCCTTTAAATCCATGGGAACTGTTCCAGAGTCTATAGAGTTTTGGAAGATGACCAGCAATTAATCTACTATGTCTAGGGCCACTTTCTTAATTACCCTAGGATGTAGATTATCAGGCCCTGGGGATTTATCGGCCTTCAATCCCATCAATTTCCCTAACACCATTTCCCTACAAGTACTGTTTTCATTCAGTTAATCCCTCTCATTAGAAACTATTTCGCCCGACATATCTGGGAGATTATTTGTGTCCTGCTTTTTGAAAACAGAACCAAACCATGTATTATTTGGTCTGCCATTTCTTTCTTCCCCATTATAAATTCTCCTGATTCTGACTCTAAGGAACCTACGCTTGACTTCACCAATCTTTTTCTCTTCACATGCCTATAGAAGCTTTTTCAGTCAGTTTTTATGTTCCCTGCAAGTTACTCTCATACTCTATTTGCCCCCCCTTAATTAATCCCTTTATCCTCCTTTGCTGAATCCTAAACTGCTCCCAATCCTCTGGTTTGCTGCTTTTTCTGCCAATTTATATATGCACTCATTGGAGCTTATGCTATCCATAATTTCCCTTGTAAGCCAAACAGAGATAAACAAATTCTGTAGTTCATCCATGCGATCTTTAAATGTTTGCCACTGCCTATCCACCGTCAACCCTTTAAGTAAAGGTCCCCAATCCATCCTACCCAACTTGCGACTCATACCATCGTAGTTTCCTTTCTTTAAATTATGGACCCTAGTCTCTGAGTCAAATACTTCACTCTCCATCTTAATGAAGACTTCTATCATATTATGATCGCTCAGCCACAAGTGGCCTCGCACAAAATAATTGTGAATTAATCCTTTCTCATTACATCACACCCAATCGACCTGTGAACAGAGGGTAAAGAGGCAGAAGGGACAGAAATAATAATCAGAACAGAAGACATAGGAGCAGGAGTGGGTCATTCAGCCCCGTGAGCCAGCCCCGCCATTCAATAAGATCATGGCTGATCAGATCATCGACTCAACACCACTTTCCTTTCGCTCGCCATAACCCTTGACTCACCTGTAGCTCAAATATATGTCTATCTCCGCCTTGAATATACTCAATGACCCAGCCTCCACAGCTCTCTGGGGTAGAGGATTCCAAAGATTCACGACACACTGAGAGAAGAAATTCCTCCTCATCTCCGTTTTAAATGGGCGACAAATTTTCCTGAAACTTTGCCCCTAGTTCTAGATTCCAACAGGAGGGGAATCATCCTACCTGCCTCTACCCTGTCAAGCCCTCTCAGAATCATATACTGAGACAAAAGGGAGACAGAGACAAAGATAGACGTAAGAGCGAAAGCCTCGGTTTGATGTCTTATAGCGTGGTCTGAGGTATAAGGGACTTCAGTGATGTTGAGAGTGTGCAGAAGCTGGGATTGTTTTCCTCAGAAGGTTAAGAGGAATTTTAATGGAGGCTTTCAAATTTACAAGGGGTTTTGATAGAGGAGATAAGGGGAAACGTTATCTCGTGGCAGGAGGGAAAGTAAGCAGAGGACAACGATTGAAGATAACCGGCAAAAGAACCAGTACGGGGAGAATTGTCTTTCGCAGCAAGGGCTCAGGCCTAATGAATATCTTAATGCTCTGGATAAGTTATCACAGCCCAGGCACTCTCTCATTCCAGTCCTGCACACGTTGCTAATGTTTCAAATGTGGCATTTTTCACACTGGCAATTAATTGATTAATAGCTGTGCTGTGATAAGCTAAGTTTGTTAGGGAGATGCAGTCGGCAAGAAAATACATGGAAGTCTGACAATACCCGTCACTGTTCTGACACTGTGAGCTACAGTTAAATGTGGGCATGTAAACATTTAACGGGGTAAAAATTCGGTATCGCCCCATTTGGGGCACAATTATTGGCGGTGCACAAAGTTTAGCGCCTGGCGCTAATTATCGCCTCTGACATCAAACTTGACTTTTATCGCCCCTGGAGATGATTGGAGCACTAAATCAGGTGCTACACACCTCTGATAAGGCGCTAAGGCCGAGGAGCGAGGCGCTAGCTCAGAGCGCGGGCACAGCGCAGGTGCTATCAGTTAGCGATGGAACACAGACACACTGGCGCTGGTCAGTTCTTAAAGGGGCAGGTCGATCTTGCTCTGCAGCCACACCCTACTCAATGGAGCCTTGAATCTGGGCCTGGACAGACCTGTGGCTATATCTTGCAGCCAAGGACTATGGATCAGGCGAGGGAGCCAGCACAGCGCTTCATCGAGCGGGCCTTGGAGGCTCTGGTTGACACTGCGGAGCACAGAAGATGTATTCCTTACCCAGAGAGTGGCAGGAGGCCTTTGCCACGTGAGTACAGAACAGTGTGGAGGGAGGTGGCTCAAAGAGTCTGCTCAAGCAGCATGGTGCCTAGGACCAATCTCCAATGTAGGAAAAAGTTCAACGACCTCACTCGGGTCATCAGCGTGAGTGAGATTTTTTACAAAACCTCTCCATCCCTCCATCTCAACCTCACTTTATGGCCAGAGGGTTTTAAAACCCCAATGCCGAACACTCATCAACACCTATGGCCCTTTCATCAAACGCACACGCACATTCCACACTTTGCATAGAGTAAGGGCTATTCAACTGTGGCAGGCATTTCAGGGAAGACCATGACTGCATACAATAAGGGCTATTCAACTATGGGAGTCATTTCAGGCAAGACCATGGCTGAATGCAGTAAGGGCTATTTAATTATGGGAGGCATTTCAGGCAAGACCATGGCTGGATATTTACTCAGACGCCGTCCTTTTTCTTGCAGGGCAAGTTGTCTCATAATAGGAGACAGCAGCAAGGGACTGGTGGAGGGCGGTCTCAACTGCAACCACTCAGCGACCTTGAAGTGCATGTCCAGAGGATTGTGGCAAGCTGGGTGATTGGTCCCATCACCACTGGAGACGCCGACCCCGTTCTGGACAGCAATGGTAAGGTCATCACATTTATGTCCTCTCCCCTTCCACTTGTTCCTCACAACACCAGCCTTTGACACTTTCAATCCAAATTACTAAATCGCTGCACTCATTCCTCGCTTGCTGCCAACCTGTCCTCACGCTAAAGCCACTCTTATACCTACCTGCTGACACGACTGGCACTTCTCCACTGCAGTTGCCACCACCTGTAGGACAGACTGCTGCCGCCCATGCAGAGTTGATGCAGTCTGCAGCCGGGCCCTCCAGACCCAGAGCCGAACCAGGCTTCCTTCCAGTGCATCTGCACTCTCAGTTTGTGACAATCAGCAACCTTTCTCCAGCCTTGCTCCAGCCACTGGGGCCCGATTCCGGAGGGGGTTCAGGGTCGGAAGGGGGGAATTTCACAAGGGAAGGAGATCACCCTTGAAGGGCAAAAAGTGGGAGGTATGACAAAATGTTTTTCATTGTTTTTTTAATTGTTCATGATCAATTTTTTGTAATTGTTTGGGACATTGTCTCCATGTTGTGAGAGGCAGTTATGTTAATGACTGTTTTTTCTGTGCTTCTTTCTATTAGTTTGTCAGGCAGAAATGAGGCACACAGAGTTTGTCAAATAAAGATGTGTCTGTATTCAAAATGTATATGTTTGGTCTTTGCAATCATTGATGCCTTGACCGCCTCAGGGGTTGCGGGATGATTTCATTCAGGTTGTTTGAATGGCAGAATCCATTTCCTCAGAGGTGGACTAGAAGCGACTTGCTATGAGCCTTTGACGGACGGCCTTTCCACTTTGTACATTGAGTGCCTCCCTTCCACATTGGTGCAACTGAAGATCACCCTTCACATCTTCCTCCTCCTCTCCCTCCTCCTCCTCTGCTGGTGCTCCAATTCCTGATTGCATTGGCTGGGTCCTGACGTTTGCCAGGTTAAGCAGCATGAAGCAGACAACAACGAAGTGGGACACTCGCTCAGGTGAGTACTGAAGGGCTCCTCCTGAATGTTCCAGACAGCGTCACCATTGCTTGAGCAAGCCGATTGTGTGCTCAACGATGTTCCTGGTATCTTGATGGCTCTCGTTTTATCGCAGTTCAGCGGGTGTGTTGGGCGTATGAAGCGGTGTCATCAGTCAGGTTCACAGAGGATATCCCTTGTCCCCGAGAAGCCAACCTCCTGGGTGATGCAGTGCCTGGAAAGGTCTGCCACGGAAGTCTGGCGCTTGATGAAGGCAGGAAAGTGGGCATTGACAGCGAGTATCAGCCTTCTGTGGTCACAGACCAACTGAACGTTTATGGAAGTGAAGCTCTTTCGGTTGCAGAAATTATCAGCATTCTCTTGCAGTGCAGGCAAAGCCACATGTGTGCAGTCAATGGCGGCCAGCACCATGGGGAAGCCCGCTATCATCGCAAAGCCCGTTCTGCGTTCTTGCTACTTGTCCAGGGTCATGGTGAAAGAGATTTACGTCTCCTTCTAAAGAGGGCATTTGTGACCTGACGGATGCAGCAATGCACCACGAACTGGGAGATATTGGCGATGAACCCAGGAGCTGATGGAAATTAGCCAGTGGCATAAATGTTAAGAGCCACTGTTATCTTCACTGCCACCGACAGAGACGTCCTGCTCCTCAGTTGAAAGCTGCAGATCTGGCTGAAACAGGTGGCAGAGCTCAGTGACCACCTCCTTGCTGAAGCGCAACCTTCACAAACACTGTTCCTCAGACATAGTAAGGTTGGAGAACTGTTGGCGAAAAACCCTGGGAGGGTAAGGTCTCCTGTACAGAGGCCTGCTGGCCCTCCTCCGTCAGGCCATGGTTGCCACTCTCTCTCTTCGTCTCTGAGCCCTCCGAATGTGATGGAGAAGGACGACAATCGCATCCATTGCAGCCCCCATAATATCTAGGCAATCAAAGTTATGTCGGTCAAAAAGCAAAGTATCTGCAAAGTTATGGTCAGAAGCCAAATCTAGCTCAGACAGCTTTGACTCAATGCAGAAGTCTTTCTTTCTCTCTTTGTCTATGAAAATCTCTCTCTCTCTCTCAGAAGGAGTGGTGCAAAAATGGCTACCACACAGAAGCCAGGAAGAGGTCCCCTTTAAATAACGTCCCCCCAGCCCCACAGCGACTGAGAAGCGTTCCAGTCAACCTGTCTTTGGGTGCACCAGGTGGAAAGGAGGAGACGCCACTCAATTTCCATTCCGGGGCGTCACAAGGGTGTTGCACTCTCGAATGACGTCAAGATCTTCGTGCGCAGGACATCGGGTGGTATTAGTTAGCACCGCCGCAAAATGTCCGGTGAATTTCGCTGGAGGTGCAGATATCACTGCACCCAGGTGCTAATTGCTTTGCGGCCCAATTGGCACCCTCTTAAGGCGATAACAGGAGGCGCAACCAACATAATTTTTCCCCCAAAGTTTCTAGATACAAATGTCATTTCTTGCTGACTTTGAACCAGCAGGCATTTTACAGAAGTGAAGGCACTGCCTTTTGTACCTCTGTACCGAATGATGCACTGCTGACTGTTGAGGCAGCATCAACAGTGTGGAAAGTTGAAAAGTTGATGAGGAGCAAGTATTGCTTCGCGTGGTTGCTTTGATTGGTAGCATTTCAAAAGCTCCAGAATGCACTGTTCCCTGACTGGGAATCGAACCCAGGCCATGGCGATAAACGCGCTGAACCCTAACCACTAGGGATACTGCAGGAAGCTTCCTGCCAGGAAGCACCGCAACACAATCTTTCCTCCTTGAAGCTTTGAAATTCAGATCACTTTCACACCAGGCAAACCTTTCGTACAAGATGACATTATTCAGGCGAGATCACAAAGGACATGTTCGCAAAAGCACAGCACCAAGTGCAGGTAGGCAGCCACTTGACATCTATCTCCTTCTGTGCTTTTCTCAGAGACAGAGACATACAGTCAGAGAGAAGCCGTCGGGGTATTGAATACTCACCACTATAATATCAAGGACAATGCAGAGGAAATGGTTATGCAGTGCTTGAGACAAAGACTCAAACACACACAAAATACCCGTGTGTGCTCTCTTTGTGTGAGTATGTCTCAGATATCCATCTGTGTGTCATAGATTCATGGCGGCCTGCAACACAGCGGGAGGCCATTCGGCCAATCGTGCCAGTGCTGTCTCTTTGAAAGAGCAGTTGTGCATGGTCCCGCACCCCCGCTTTTTCTGCGTATACCTGTTATTTCATTTTCTCTGTCCTCTCTCCCTCCTCAGTGCCCCACATAAAAGGGAAAGGGAAGGAGAACTCTATACTAACGAGGAATTGGTGCAGCCAGTTGTGATTTAGTTCTTCATATGCCAGTACGTCTTTTAAAATTATTTTAGTTTATATTTTTATGTTCAACTTTTCCAAGGAGCATTTTAAGGAGCTGCCCACAGGTTTAAAATTGAGGATGTTAAAAGTCCTCGTCATCGGGTAATTGAACCCTGGCCACCCGCGGGGATACTCACCACTATACCAATGAGGAATTGAGAGATACAGATGCTGGCAGAGCAAGAATCGACATGTGAGCAGAGGGACAAAGAGGCAGAGGGGACAGTAATACGAATAAGAGACATCCTCCCTGCGTCTACCCTGTGAAGCCCCTTCAGAATCATATACAGAGACAAAGAGGGAGACAGAGACAAAGATAGACATAGAGAGCAAGGGCCTCAGTTTGACGTCTTACAGACTGGTCCGAGGGATAAGCTACTTCTGTTATGTTGAGAGTCTGGAGAAGCTGGGATTGTTTTGCTCAGAAGGTTAAGAGGAAATTTAATAGTGGGTTTCAAATTTACAAGGGGTTTTGATAGAGGAAATATGGAGAAATGCTTTCCAGTGGCAGGAGGGGTGGTAACTGTCTTGTTTTGCACACTTTGTAGAAAAATAATAAATTGCAGGACAACGGAGTACTACAGTTTAAACTCTTTTAATGAAGCATCAGGTCTGTCTGACTCACAACAGTACAGCACCGTGTGGACAAGTTGGTGTCAGGACACTGGGACTTCCCATACAATAGCAGTCCTTACAGATGCCTGCAGGTCAACGACAACTCAGCATGTGATCATATGTGAATATAATAAGAATTCCTTACAGATGCCTGCGGGCCAAGGATCAATCAATATGCAAATGTTTCATCCCCTTTCTTTCAAAAGAAAACTGTGATGCATTACTTTTGAACTTTTCTTCTACATAATGTTCTAAGTAGCATCAACATATAAGTAAACTCAACATTTAACTAACACTGAAAACATCTCAACGTTTCATAACGATGTACAGGTTTTTTTTTCGGGCAGCTATCCGCCTACACGATTTGACAGTTCACAAGTCAAGGATAACTCTAGACTTGGCCTCTCGTCCCGACCTTGTGTGGTATGCAACTGAGCATGCTCCTGAATCGGTCAACAATTATGGTTCAGGTTTATGTTCAGGTAAGTATAATGTGTTTTTATATTGCTCTGTTCATCACACTCTGTTGAACTGACCCTCTCGTCGGAATGACGGTGTTGTTCCTTGGTGTCCAGGAGATGCCTGCAATTGCGGCGGTACACCTGTCCTTCTGGGTTGCAGATATGATACGATCGCTCAGTGTCAGCTGACTGGATGACGACTGCTGGCATCCAATAGTCATGCTCTTGGATTCTGATGGATTCTCCATTGTGCAGTGGCGGCAGTAGTCTAGCTGACCTGTCATAGTTCTCCTTTGGTGTTGCTGTATCTGTACACGTTTTGCATGCACTTGCTTGCAGCTGACAACCTGCCAGGGCCTGTCTGGGATACGGTGAGCTATCATGGGCTCTTTGACATTTGATGGGCGGCGTTCAAGACAAATGGAACATTTTCCGACAATGTCCTCACTGTGTTTGCACATTCCGGGCCAAAACATAATGTCACGTGCTCTTTGTTTGCATTTTTCCATGCCCACATGTCCAGCATGAATTTTTGTCAACATCTCTTCTCTGAGACTGGTAGGAATGATGATTTTCTCCCCGTTGAAAACGACTCCATTGATTTTTGACAGTTCATCTCTGTGGTTCCAGAATTCAGATATGCCCTGAGGTCATTTCCTCCTTTCCTCAGGCCATCCTTCATGTATGACTTTGCTCAGCAGTGTGAGTTGTGCATCTTTCTCTGTTGCTGCTCGGATCTCCTTCAGTTTTGAGTCACTCACAGTTAAGCTGTTGTAAACCATGTGCACCTGCACATCCATGCCTTCACTGAGTCTGCTTTCCTGGTAGCTAACAGACTTTCTGGAGAGCGTGTCTGCGACAGGAATGTCTTTGCCTGGACGGTGAATGATTGTGAAGTCATACTTCTGTAGCTGAAGGATCATTCTCAGTAGCCTTGGTGGGGCTGCGGCTCGTGTTTTCCTCATGATTGACTCGAGGGGCTTGTGGTCGGATTCCACAAGGACTTGTCGGCCACAGACATACTGATGGAAACGCTTACATCCGAACAGAATTGCATATAGCTCTTTCTCGAATTGAGCATAGTTGATTTCACTGTCTGTGAGGGATCTGGAAGCATAGCCGATGGGCTTTCCTTCTTGCAGTAATACTGTGCCTAGTCCGTACTTTGATGTGTCCACTTGTAGTCTGATCTCTTTGTTGCGGTCGAAGTAGGCAAGAACAGATCCTGGTTCTCCGGTGATTAGGTCTTTCATTTTCTGAAATGCTGTGTCATGTTGTTTGTCCCGCAGGAACTCAAAGGATTGTTTGAGCAACTGACGCATGGGTGCTTTGATTTCGGAGAGGCTCGGAGCAAATTTGGCTAAGCAGTTAACCATGCCTAGTACTGTCTCTAGCTCTGCGCGGTGCTTTGGCCGCTTCATCTTCTTGATGGCAGAGATTTTCTCTGGATCCGACTTAAAGCTGATGTCGGAAATAACTGATCTCGGTGGATCCGATTATGCTTTTCTCCGGGTTGAGCCGGATGACTTTCTCCCATGATCTTTGTAGCATCGCACGGAGGTTCCTGTCATGTTCCTCTCTATTCCTGCCATAGATGAGGATGTAATCTAAGATTGTGACGACTCCATCGAGGCCTTCAAAAGTTTCGTCGATCTTCCGGTGGAATTCATCCTGAGCTGATATAAGACCAAATGGTAAACGCAGAAATCGGTAGCGTCCAAATGGTGTGTTGAACATTGTTAGCTTAGATGACTCTTCCATGAGCTTGATAGTCCAGTATCCTGATTGTGCGTCCATTACACTGAAGTAACGTGCTCCCACTAGCTTGGGTGTGATGTCATCTAGCGTTGGTAGAGGGTAGTGAGGGCGTTTGATAGCTTTGTTCGAATCTCTGGGGTCGAGGCAGACTCTGAGCTTTCCTATGCGTGGTTTGTCAACCATTACTTCCGCGTTGACCCACTCTGTCGGTTCTGTTTCCCGGACGATGATTTCTGTATTCTCCATGCTCTGCAGCTCCTCCTTCAGGCGACTACGTAGAGCAAGGCGTATCCTTCTCGGTGGGCAAACCACAGGGGTTGCTGCTGGGTCAAGGTGAATAGTGTATTCAGCAGGGAATAGTCCGATTCCTTTGAAAACGTCAGCAAACTCCTCCACGACTGTCTTCTTCTCAACTGGTGCTGTCAATGATAGCATTAGCTTGACGAGATCCATGTCTAAACATATCTTTAGACCTAGCACTGGAGGTGCTTATGTGTCAAAAATGTAAATGTTCAACATCATGTCGCTTTCTTTGTACTTGCATTTCATCATGCATGTGCCTTTTACATTGAGCTGCTCACCCCGCTAGCCGGTCAGTCTGCGTGAGGTGGGCTGTAGCTCAAACTCATCCTTCAAGCTGTGATACTCACTCAGAGGAACTACATTAACCTGAGATGCAGTGTCTAGTTTAAAATTACACTCTTTGCCCTGTTTTCCTATCTCAATATCGGCAAAAGCTTGCTCAGTCTATGAAATCTGTTTTTTCTGTGACACAAAATCAATAAACAGATCGTCTGCATTTGGCTCTCTATCTGGCATTTGGCTGTCACTCACTGTGTCTACCATTTTTCCTAAAACCGTCCTGCAAACTTTGGCAAAGTGGTTCCGTTTACCACATTTACTACATTGTCTTCCTTTGGCAGGGCAGTACTCCTTTTCTCCATGGCAGTTGTTCCCACAATATCCACAGTTTTTGAAGTGTTTTATGTCTGTGTCGCCCATTTTTAGAACTCTCGCTGTTCTTTTAAAGAAGCATCAGGTCTGTCTGACTCACAACAGCACAGCACCATGTGGACAAGATGGAGTCAGGACACTAGGTGTTCCCAAACAATAGCAGTCCTTACAGATGCCTGCAGGCTAAAGACAACTCAGCATGTGATCACATGTGAATATAATAGGTATTCCTTACAGATGCCTGCGGGCCAATGATACATCAAGATGAAAGTGTTACAGTAACCAGAGGAAACCGAGTGAAGATAACCTGCAAAAGAAACAGAGGGGAGATGAGGTTAATTGTCTTACGCAGCAAGGGCTCAGGCCTAATGAATATCTTAATGCTCAGGATAAGTTATCACTGCCCACGGCCCAGGCACTCTCTCATTCCAGTCAAGGACACTTAGATAAGATTCAAGGGTTGCATTTTTCTCACTGGCAATGAATTGTTTGAAAGCCATGCTGTGAGATGCTAAGGCTGTTAGGGAGATGCAGTTCAAGAAGATGCCTGGAACACTAATGATATGCTGACTGTTCTGTCATTGTGAGCTGGAGTTAAATGCGGGCATGTAAACATTTAGATTGTCTAGTTCCAAATATAATGTCCTGCTGACTGCAGGCATTTTACAGAAGTGTATATTGTACCTCTGGACCGAATGATGTGCTTTTGGTTGTTGAGGCAGTCGCAGCGAAGTGGAAAGTTGAAAGTTTTCTCAGGAGCGAGCATTGCTTCACGGGGGTCTGCAGAAGGTGACCATTCAGCACAGCATTTCCGTAGTGGATTGGTCAGCACGGTCGCCAATCATGTGAAAATTTCCCGGTTCGAGACCGAGTGGAAACATTTTGAAATCATATTCAATTAACTAGTAGAAAAATGGAAAATTTCTCATTCTTGGTTCAATGTTTAAAGCCCTGTTACATTTGTTGTTTCTCTGTGCAGTCTTCTACACATTCAAAGTCTACAGTGTCTCTCACTCCCTCCCCTTTCCAGCCCTGATCTTGCAGAAAGCCCCTCTCAATGCTGCATATTCCGGCTGCTTTCAGTTGATTTGTGAGAGATTATTAAAGGATCCTGCAGCATTGCCTCGGTTCACAACAGCAGATCTAAGCCGCGTTTCTGCAAACTACTGGCCATGTTCTCCAGAATTCCAAGGTGTATAAGGAAATCAAGCATCAAAATCCCTTTCATTAGCCACAGGTGTTCAGACAATATTCTGAATGCAAAGCGCGTTAGTCCTTGCCAATATTTCTTGTCCATTTCCCAGTGTTTCCCAATTCTGCCTGTCTCTCTGTTTCTGTTTATTGTGTGTGTGGCCATTTGTGCGTTGATTTTGAACGAATACCTGCGTTTTTGTCTGCTTGCTGCTTTAAACAAATGAGGGCATCAGGCGCTTCTGTGCATGATTCTGGGGAATGATTGAAACAGGCCTAAGAGCAATGTCTGGTTCCTCTATCCCCATTCTCAATGTTAATGGAGCTGAGCACTTGAGTGCAAATGCCAAGGCTGAAGCGCATAAAGCCACCTTTAGCCAGAAGTGCAGAGGATGATCCATCTCGTCCTCTTCCTGAGGTCCCCACCATCACAGAAGCCATTCTCAAGCTAATTCGATTCACTCCATGTGATAGCAAGTAACGACGGAGCACACAGGAAAAAGCAAACGCTAATGGGACCCTACATCATCCTGGCTGTCATGCTGAAGACTTGTGCTCCAGAATTAGCCACGTCTCTAGCCAAGCTGATCCAGTACAGCTACAGCACTGGCATCTATCTGACAATGTGGAAAACTGCTCAGGTATGTCCTGTCCACAAAAAGCAGGATAAATCCAATCTGGACAATTACTGCCCATTTAATCTACTGTCAATCATCAGCAAAGTGATGGAAGGTATCATCAACATTGCTATCAAGCAGTACTTATTCGGCAATAACCTGCTTACCAATGCTCAGCTTTGGTTCTGCCAGGACGACACAGCTCCAGACCTCATTACAGCCTTGGTCCAAACATGGAAAAAAGAGCTGAAATCCAGAGATAAATTTAGAATGACTTCCCTTGACATCAAGTCCGCACTTAACCGAGTGTGGCATCATGGAGCCCTCGTAAAATTGCAGTCAATGGGAGATGCGGGGGTTGTGGGGCTGTCGGGGGGAAACGCTCCACTGGCTGGAGCCATAACTAGCACTAGGGAAGATGGTTGTCGTTGATGGAGGTCAAACATCTCAGCCCCTGGATATCGCTGTACGAGTTTCTCAGGGGAGTGTCCTAGGCCAAATCATCTTCAGCTGCTTCATCAATGACATTCCCTCCTTCATAAGGTCAGAAGTGGGGATGTTCGCTGATGATTGCACAGAGTTCAGTTCCATTCGCAACTCCTCATATAATGAAAATTTCCATGCCCGCATGCAAAAGATGTGTATGACATTCAGGCTTAGGCTGTTAGGTGGCAAGTTACATTTGTGCCACACAAGTGCCAGGCAATGACTGTCTCCAACAAGCGAGAGTCTAACCATCGCCCTTTGACATTCAATGGAACAAGCATCACTGAATCTCTGGCCATCAGCATTGCAACAATGCGATGCACCTTTATTATATCCAGCTAGTTCAGTCGGTAGAGCGGTGCGATTTTTATTTTCAGTCACGTGGTTCGAGACCCACGTGAGACTTATGATTGATTTAAACTTTTAGGTTGCTTACATGGGAAAGCAACATTAATTAACCGATAACCTTCTTTTGCAGGACGAAGGTAATGCTAACTGAGGGAGAGTCACTACTTCAATAATCTGTTAACTGTTAAACCATATCCCATGTTATACACTGAATTTAGAATCATTGAATCACAGCAATGGTTACAGCACAGTGGAGGCCATCCGGCCCATCGAGACCATGCCTCCTCTCTGCAAGAACACTTCAGTTAGTCCCACTCCCCCGCCCTTTCCCCGTAGCCCTGCAATCTTTTATCCTTCAGGTACTTATCCAATTCCATTTCAAAAGGCACGATTGAATCTGCGTTCACCATGCTTTCAGGCAGTGCATTCCAGATCCTAACCAATCGCTGCATAACCTTTTTTCCTCAAATACGCCTGTGGACCTTCTGCGAATCAGCTTAAATCTGTGTCCTCTGGTTCTCGACCCTTCCACAAAGAGCATCAGCTTCTCTCTATCTACTCTGTCTAGAGCCCTCACGATTTTGAACACCTCTATCAACTCTCCTCACAATCTTCTCTGCTCCAAGGAGAACAAATCCAGCTTCTCCAGTCTATCCACGAAACTGAAGTCTGTCATCCCGAGAACCATTCTTGTAAATCTCTCCACCACACTCTCTAACGCCTTCACATTCTTCCTAAAATGTTCTGCCCAGAATCCTCCCTCTGAGGCCTAACCAGTGATTTATAAAGGCTTTGCATTACCTCCTCGGTGGTGTACTCTATATCTCTATTAATAAAGCCAAGGATCCCGTATCATTTTTCACAGCCTTCTCAACTTGTCCCGCCATCGTCAAAGATAGATAAATACACCCGAGGTCTCTCTGTTCCTGCATCCCAATTAAAATTATTGCATTTAGTTTATATTTCCTCTCCTCATTCTTCCTATCAAAATGGATCACTTCACACATCTCCGTGTTAAATTACACCTGCTATGTGTCTGACCATTTCACCACTCTATATATGTCCTCATGAGGTCTATTACTTTCCGTTCTTCAGCAGTGTTTGAAATTATGCCTAGTATACCCAAGCCCAGGTCATTAATATATATCAAAATGAGCAGTGGTCCTAATACCGACCCCTGGGTGATACCACTGTATACTTCCCTCCAGTCTGAAGAACAACCGTTCACCACTAGTTACAACTGACACCCACATTGTTATAAGCACCACACACATATACACAACGACAAACAACTTGCATTTATATAGCGTCTTAAAAGAAGTAAAACATCGCAACACGCTTCACAGGAGCGACTTTCAGACAGAGCTTGACACCGAGCCACATAAGGAGATATTAGAACAGATGACCAAAAGCTTCTTCAAAGTGGTAGAATTTAAGCAGCGTTTTAAAGGTGGAAAGAGAGGCGGAGCCTTTTTGGGAGGTAATTCCAGAGGTTAGGGCTTGGATCACAAACCCACAGCTTATATTTTTACACAGCCTTGATTTTAGATCTGAATATAGAAACATAGAGTCATAGAAACATAGAAGATAGGAGCAGGAGTAGGCCATTCTGCCCTTCAAGACTGCTCCGCCATTCAATGAGATCATGGCTGATCATCAAAGTTCAGTACCGGGTCCCTGCTTTCTCCCCATATCCCTTGACCCCTTTAGCCTTAAGAAATATATCTAACGATTTCTTGAATATATTTAATTATTTGGTTGGAACTGCTTTCTCTGGTAGAGAATTCCACAGGTTCACCACTCTCCAGGTGAAGAGATTTCTCCTAATCTCAGTCCTAAATGGCTTAAACCTCATTCTTAGAGTGTGACCTCTGGTTCTGGACTCCCCCGCCATCGAGAACAGCCTTCCTGCATCTAGTCTGTCTAGTTCTGTTAGAATTTTATAAGTTTCAATGTGATCCCCCCTCATTCTTCCAAACTCTAGCGAATATAATCCTAATCGACCCAATCACTCTTCATACGTCATTCCTGCCATCCCAGGTATCAGCCTGGTGAATCTTTGCTGAACTCCTTCCATGGCAAGAACATCCTTCCTCAGATAAGGCGACCAAAACTGCACACAATACTCAAGGTGTGGTCTCACGAAGGCCCTGTACAAGTGCAGCAAGACATCCTTGCTCCTGTACTCGAATCTTCTCGCTATGAAGGCCAGATTACCATTTGCCTTCTTAACCACCTGCTGTACCTACATGCTTACCTTCAGCGACTGGTGCACAAGGACACCCAGGTCTCGTTGCAATTACCCTTTTCCCAATCTATTGCCGTTCAGATAATAATCTGCCTTCCTGTTTTTGCCACCAAAGTGGATTAACATGCATTTATCCACATTATACTGCATCTGCCATGATTCTGCCCAATCACCCAACCTGTCCAAATCATACTGGAGTTTCCCTGCATCCTCCTTACAGCACACATGGCCACCCAGCTTTGTGACGTCTGCAAACTTGGAGATATTATATCTAGTTCCCTCGTCTAGTTCATTTATATATTTTGTGAATGGCTGGTTTCCTCGGACCGATCCCTGTAGTACCCCACTAGTCACTGCCTGCCACTCGGAAAAAGACACGTCTATTCCAACTCTTTGCTTCCTGTCTTTTATACAGTTCTCTATCCAATCAATACCTTGCCCCCAATCCAATGTGCTTTAACTTTACATGCTACTCTCTTAGGCGAGACCTTATCGAAAGCCTTCCGAAAGTCCAAATGCACCATATCCAC
The DNA here is from genome assembly GCF_052327205.1 of Somniosus microcephalus. NCBI lineage: Eukaryota > Metazoa > Chordata > Chondrichthyes > Squaliformes > Somniosidae > Somniosus > Somniosus microcephalus. The sequence goes on along the minus strand of NW_028225184.1, from coordinate 47,861,324 downwards.
TGGTTCTCCCTTATATATTCTACCAGTTCCATCCTCAAAAATAACCTGTAGGTTTGTCAAGCATGATTTACCTTTAGTAAATCCATGTTGACTTTGTCCGATCCTGTGACTGTTTTCCAAGTGCTCTGCTATTATATATTTTATAATTGCCTGTAGCACTTTCCCCACTACTGATGTCAGGCTAACTGGTCTATATTGCCCTGTTTTCTCTCAAATACCTTTATTAAAGAGTGGGGTAACATTAGCTACTCTCCAATCCATGGGAACTGTTCCAGTATCTATAGAATTTTGGAAGATGACCGGCAATGCGTCTACGATTTCTAAGACCACTTCTTTAAATACAATGGGATGTAGATTATCAGGCCCTGGGGATTTATCGGCCCTCAATTCTGGCAATTTCCCTAACACCATTTCACTACAAATACTGATTTCATTCAGTTCCTCCCTCTCATTAGACCCTATTTTCCCCGACCTCTCTGGGAGGTTATTTGTGTCCTCCTTTGTGAAGACCTAATCAACGTATGTATTTCATTGGTCAGCCATTTCTTTGTTCCACGTTAAAAATTCCCCTGATTCTGGCTGCAAGGGACCTACGCACCACTTCACTAATCTTTTTGTCTTCACATATCTATAGATGCTTTTACAGTCAGCTTTTACCTTCCCTGCAAGCTTACTCTCATACTTTACTTTCCCCCACTTAATTAACCCCTTGGTCATCCTTTACTGACTCCAAAACTGCTCACAATCCTCTGGTTTTCTGCTTTATCTGGCCAATGTATATGTCAGCTCCTTGGATCTTATGCTGTGCCTAATTCCCCTTGTTAGCCCCGGTTGAGCCATCTTTCCTGTTTGATTTTTTATGCCAGACAGGGATGAACAAATTCTGTAGTTCATCCATGTGATCTTTAAATGTTTGCCATTGCCAACCCACCATCAACCATTTAAGTAATGTTCCCCAATCCATCCTAGCCAACTCATGCCTCATACCATCGTAGATTCCTTTATTTAATTTCAGGACCCTAGTGTCTGCGTCAACTACGTCATTCCCCATCTTATTGAATAATTCTATCATGTTATGATCGCTCTTCCCCAAGGGACTTCACACAACGAGATTGCTAATGAATCATTTCTCATTACATAATAACCATTAAATGATGGCCTGATCTACGTTTGGTTCTTCGACATGTTGGTCCAGGAAACCATCCTGTATACACTCTAGGAATTCCTCCTGCACAGTATTCTTACTAATTTGGTTAGCCCAATCTATATGCAGATAAAAGTCACCCATGATAACTGTTGTGCCCTTATTGCACGATTCTCTAATTTCCTTTTTAATGCCATCCCCAACCTCACCACTATTGTTTTGGTGTCTGTATACCACTCCCACTAACGTTTTCTTCCCCTTGGAATTTCGCAACTCTACCCATACAGATTCCACATCATCGGATGTAATATCCTTCCTTACTATTGTGTTAATCTCCTCTTTAACCAGCAACAATACCATATTTCCTTTTCCTTTTTGACTGTCATTTCTGAATATTGAATACCCCTGGATGTTGAGTTCCCAGCCTTGATCACCCTGGAGCCATGTCTCCGTAATCCCAATCATATCATACCTGTTTACATCTATTTGCACAGCTAATTCATGCACCTTATTATGAATGCTCCTCGCATTAAGACACAAAGCCTTAAGGCTTGTTTTTTAACACTCTATTTCCTTTTAGAATTGTTTTTTACTGTAGCTCTGTTTGCTTTAAACCCTTGATTTCTCTGTCTGCCTCTTTTGCTTTTCTCCTTCCTCTCTGTTGCTTCTATCCGTGCTTTCCTTTCCTCTGTCTCCCAGCACTTGTTCCCAAACCCCTGCCATTATAGTTTAAACCCTCCCCCAGAGCACTAGCAAAAACTCCCCCTCGGACATCGGTCCCGATCCTGCCCAGATGCAATACCGTGCAGACTGTACTGGTCCTAGCTCCCTCAGAACCGGTTTCATTGTCTCAGGAATTTGAATCTCTCCCTCAAGCCCCATTCCTCTAGCCACATTCTCACCTGAAATATCCTTCTATTTCTACATGACTAACTCGTGGCACTTGTAGCAATCTTACCCTTTTATTAACTTAAATTAAATTACATCAAATCAAAGACCACTAACTAAGCTACAATTAAATGGTATTAGTTACTCAAGGGCCATTGTTTACTGGTATTCCCCACTGTACAACAGAGACGTTAGAAATTATAAACCACAAAATATAGACTTTCTAAACCTTATACACTATTAAACGTAACTGTCAAACTATAGAGTAGTATAAATACTCACCTGGCCATACTCACCCAATCAGCTGCTTCTTCTTGACTGCGTCACTTTTTGAATCATGACGTGGCTCTGGAACGCCACCGCTCATCTGTGAGATTGGTCCACCTCTGAAAAACCTGCGAAACTGAGTATAAATACTCACTGGCTGCAACCGAAACTGGGCCTCTGAAAAAACCCGCAAAACTGAGTATAAATAGTCGCAATCTTTGTTTCCATCCCACAATTTGGGGGCCTATAGTAAAGACCCAGAAATGGAGCAGCTCATTTTCTGTTCCTTAACGCTACCCAAATAGATTCAGTCTTTGAATCTTTAGCATATCTTCCCTCTGTAAAATGATATATTATTCTTGATAAATACTGCCAACAACTACGCCCCCTCCATCTTTTGCCCAAACCCATCCCTCCAGAATGCATTGTAGCCAGGAATGATTGGTCACGATTCCAGCCCATGTTTTAGTCAGGTCTGTTCTACAGCCGCTATACCTTAAACCCATGTGGCAACGAGCGCCTGCAATTAAATGTACCTTACATAAGAACGTAAGAAGTAGGAGCAGGAGTAGGCCATACGGCCCCTCGGGCCTGCTCCGCCATTCAATAGGATCATGGCTGATCCGAACCTAGGTACTATTATTTATCATGCCTCTCTGCTGCTGCGTCCTGTGGGTGATTTTTGACAGCTTATTTTGTTCTTCTGTTTTGTATGTCACTCTTTCTTGCCCCCTTTGACTTTGTGAAGCAGCAGGAGAAGGTGCTATCAATTACATCTCCAGCTTTTTTCAGTTCTGATGAACTGTCTCAGACCTGAAACTTTAACTCTGTTTCTCTCTCCACGGATGCTGCCTGGCCTGACGAGTGATTCCAGTGTCTTATAGTGAATGATTGTCAATACCCAGAGATGGAGACAGAGAAGTCGAGGAAGAGAAAGGAAGAGTTATAGATGGACCATGTGAAGGTAAGGGAAGGTTGGAACTTGGAAGCAAAGTGAATGAAATGTTCTAGTTCAGGGCGAGAGCAGAAAACGGCAATGATACATCCAAAATAACAACAGAAAATGCTGGAAATCTCAGCAGATCAGGCAACATCCGTGGAGAGAAATTTGAGTTGACGTTTCGGGTCGAACCCTTCTTCAAAACTGGAGAGAAAAGAAAATAGATCGAAGGCAGGGCTGTGATCGGACAAAAGAAGTTAAAGAAACAAAAGATCTAGACGAGATGGTAATATGCTGAGATTAGGTGTAAAGTGTACTGGCAGGGCAAGAGATAGCTGCCAGGTGTGAGAGAGAAACAAAAGGAAAGGGGGGGAGAAAGGAGTGGAAAAATTACAAGAAAAAATGTGTAATAGGGGCCGAGGTTATGATCTGCAATTGTTGAACTCGATATTGAGTCCGAAAGGCTGCAGAGTGCCTAATCGGAAGATGAGGTGCTGTTCCTTGAGTTTACATTGAGCTTCCGTGGAACAATACAAGAGGCCAAGGATGGTGAGGTCCGAGTGGGAATGGAGTGGTGAATTAAAATGACAGGCGACCGGAAGCTCGGGTCACGCTTATGGACTGAACGGAGGTGTTCTGCAAAGCGGTCACCCAATCTGCGTTTGGTCACCCCAATGTAGAGGAAACCGCATCATGAGCAGCGAATACAGCATTATAGATTGCGGGAAGTAGAAGTAAATCGCTGTTTCACCTGGAAGAGGTGTTTGGGGCCCTGGACATTGGGACAGGTGTTACATCTCACCCGCTTGCACGAGAAGGTGCCAGGCGAAGGGGAAGGGCTGTTTGGAGTGATAGAGGAGTGGACTGGGGTGTCTCGGAGGGAGCGGTCCCTACAGAATGCTGAAAGGGGAGAGGAGGGATGATACGTTTGGTGGTGGGATCACTTTGGAGGTTGCGGAAATGCCAGAGGATGATCCGTTGAATGTGGAGGCTGGTGGGGTGCAAGGTGAGGACAAGGTGAACCCTATCATGGTTCCGGGAGGGAGGGGCAGGGGTGAGGGCAGAATTGCGGGAGATAGAACCGACACGGTCGAGGACAGTGTCAACCATCGTAGAGGGGAATCCTCGGTTGTGGAAAAAGGAAGACAGTTCTGAAGCATTGGTGTGGAAGGTGGCATCATCGGAGCAGATACGGCAGAGACAGAGAGACTGGGAGAATGGAATAGAGTCCTTACAGGAAGCGGGGTGGGAGGAAGTGTAGTCCAGGTAGCTGTGGGAGTAAGTGGGCTTGTTGTGAATATTGGTCGATAACCTATCCCCAGAGATGGAGATGGAGAAGTCGAGGAAGGGAAGGGAAGAGTCAGAGATGGAAATTGGAGGAAAAGTAAATGAAATTGTCAAGTTCGGGGCGAGAGCAGGAAACGGCACCGCTAGAGTCATCAATGTATTGGAAAAAGAGTTGAGGGAGGAGACCAGAGTAGGACTGGAACAAAGATTGTTCCACATAGCCCACGAAAAGGCAGGCATAGCTAGGACCCATGCGGGTACCCATGGCAACACCTTTGATTTGGAGGAAATGAGTCGAGTTAAAGGAGAAGTTGTTCAATGTTAGAACTAGTTCAGCCAGGTGGAGGAGGGTGGTGGTGGATGGGGACTGGTCGTGCCTCTGTTCAAGGAAGAAGCGGAGCGCCCTCAGGCCATCCGGGCGGGGGATGGGTGTGTAGAGGGATTGTACGTCCATGGTGAAAAGGAAGCGGTTAGGGCCAGGAAACTGGAAACTGTTAAAGTGGCGGAGGGCATCCGAAAAGTCGCGGATGTAGGTGGGAAGAGGCTGGACAAGGGGACAAAAGATAGAGTCAGGATAGGAAGAGATAATTACTGTGGGGCAAGAACAGGCTGAAACGATGGGTCTACCAGGGCTGTCCTGTTTGTGAATCTTGGGAAGGAGGTAGAAGCGGGCTGTGCGGGGTTGGGGAACTATGAGGTTGGTGGCAGCGGGGGTAGATCTCCAGAGGACATGAGGTCAGTGACAGTCTTGGAAATGGTAGTGTGATGTTTGGTAGTGGGGTCATGGTCCAGGTGGACGTAGGAGGATGTGTCGGAGAGTTGGCATTCAGCTTCCGCTAGGTAGAGGTCAGTATGCCAAACAACAACAGCATCACCATTGTCAGCGGTTTTAATGACAATGTCAGGGTTGGATCTAAGAGAATGGAGTGCTGCAAGTTGAGGGGGAGGTAGGTTAGAGTGAGTGAAGGGAGCAGAGAAATGGAGAAGGCCGATGTCACGGCGGCAGTTAGCGATGAAAAGATCTAGAGAGGGTAAGAGGCCAGGGGGAGTGGTCCAGGTGGAACAGGAATTCTGCAAGCGGGAGAAAGGGTCAGTTGTGCGTGGGGAACACTCCTGGCCAGAGAAGTGGGCAAGGAGATGAAGGCAGCAGAAAAAGAGCTCAACATCGTGCCGAGCTCGAAATTCATTGAGGTGGGAGCGTAAGCGAATGTAGTTCAGGCCTTTGCTGAGGACTAATCTGTTCCTATTTACATACGTATTGGAGATTTAACAGTCTGTTTTTATTTCTCTCACGAATTTACTCTCATATTCTACTTTCACTTTCTTTATCAATTCCTAGGTTCTCCTTTGCTGACTTCTAAAATCCTCCCAATACGCAGGCTCACTGCTCTTTTTGACAGCATTATAAGCCTCTTCCTCTGATCTAATACTATCTTTAACTTCTCTGGTTATCCACGGTTAGACCACATTTCCTGTGGGTTTTATGTGCCTCAAAGGAATGTATATTTGTTGTAAAATATGTATTAATTCTTTAAATGCTAGCCATTGCTAGTCTATCGTCAACACTTTAAAATGTACTTCCCCAATCTAACATAAAATCGCACCTCCCATACCTGAGACCTGGTCCGGGGGGAGCAGCTTGCCACAATATCTGGCACAGGGAGCCCAGTGTAGACAATGTGTGAGTGAGTGTGTGAATGTCCCCGAGCACCGGCCCCACGACCCGCGGTAGATTGACTCACCATAATATCAGGCCCAGGGAGCCCAGTGTAGAGAGTGTGCGAGTGTGTGTAAATGTCCCCGATTATTGGCCCTGCGGCCAGGGGGAGAGCGGCTCACCACAATATCAGACCCAGTGAGCACAGTGTAGACAGCGTGTGAGTGAGTGAGTGAATGTCCCCGATCTCCAGCCCCGTGGCCCGGGGGAGAGTGGCTCACCTCAATATCAGGCCCAGGGAACCCAGTGTAGAGAGTGTGTGAGTGAGTGTGTGAATGTCCCCGATCACTGGCCCCGTGGACCGGGGGAGCCGAGTGTAAACAGTGTGTGAGTGAATGAGTGAATGTCACTGATCACCGGTCCTGCAGCCCAGGGGAGCGTGGCTCACCACAGTATCAAACCCAGGGAGCCAACTGTAGAGAGTGTGTGAGTGAGTGTGTGAATGTCCCCGATCACCAGCCAGTCGGACGGCCCGGGGGAGAGCGGCTCACCAGAATATCAGACCCAGTGAGCCCAGTGTATACAGTGTGTGAGTCAGTGTGTGAATATCCCCGATCACCGGCCCCGCGGACCGGTGGAGAGCGGCTCACCACAATATCAGGCCCAGGGAGCCCGGTGCAGTCAGTGTGTGAGTGAGTGTGTGAATGACCCCGATCATCGTCCCTGCGGACCGGGGGAGAACGGCTCACCACAATATCAGGCCCTGGGAGCCCAGTGTATAGAGTTTGTGAGTGAGTGTGTGAATGTCCCCAATCACCAGCCCCGCGGACCGGGGGAGAGCGGCTCACCACAATATCAGATGCAAGGAGCCCAGTGTAGACAGTGTGTGAGTGAATGTGTGAATGTCCCTGATCACCGGCCCCGTGGCCCGGGGGAGAGCGGTTCACCACAATATGAGGCCCAGGAAGCCCAGTGTAGAGAGTGTGTGAGTGACTCTTTGAATGTGCCTGATCACTGGCCCGGGGTAGAGCAGCTCACCACAACATCAGGTCCAGGGAGTCAAGTGCAGACAGTGTGTGAGTGAGTGTGTGAATCACCCTGGTAACCAACATGACTGCGCAGGGGAGAGCGGCTCTTCAGAACATTAGGCACAGGGAGCCGAGTGTAAACATTGTGTGAGTGAACGAGTGAATGTCACTTATCACCGGTCCTGCAGCACAGGGGAGCGTGGCTCACCACAGTATCCGGCCCAGGGAGCCAAGTGTAGAGAGTGTGTGAGTGAGTGTGTGAATATCCCCGATCACCAGCCACTCGGACGGCCCAGGGGAGAGTAGCTCACCAGAATATCAGACCCAGTGAGCCCAGTGTATACAGTATGTGAGTCAGTGTGTGAATGTCCCCGATCTACAGCCCCGCGGGCGGTCCAGGGGAGATCGGCTCGCCACAATATCAGGCCTAGGGACCCCAGAGTAGGCAGTGTGTGAGTGAGTGTGTGAATGTCCCCGATCACCGGCCCCGTGGCCAGGGAACAGCGGCTCACCAGAATATCAGGCCCAGGGAATCCAGTGTAGACAGTGTGGGAGTGAGTGTGTGAATGTCCCCGATCACCAGCTCGGCCCGGGAGAGAGCGGCTCACCACAATATCAGGCCCAGGGAGCCCAGTGTAGAGAGTGTGTGAGTGAGTGTGTGAATGTCCCCGATCACAAGCTCGGCCCGGGAGAGAGCGGCTCACCACAATATCAGGCCCAGGGAGCCCAGTGTAGAGAATGTCTGAGTGAGTGTGTGAATGTCCCCGATCACTGGCCCACGGCCCGGGGGAGAGCGACTCGAAACAATATCAGTCCCAGGGAGCCCAGTGTAGATAGTGTGTGAGTGAGTGTGTGAATGTCCCCGATCACCGGCACCATGACCGGGGGAGAGAGGCTCACCAGAATATCAGACCCAGGGAGCCCAGTGTAGAGAGTGTGTGAGTGAGTTAGTGAATGTCTGCGAACACCGTCCCGGCCCGGGGGAGTGCGGCTCTCCACAATATCAGACCCAGGGAGCCCAGTGTAGAGAGTGTGTGAGTGTATGTGGGAATGTCCGCGAACACCATCCCAGCCCGGGGGAGAGCGGCTCTCCACAATATCAGACACAGGGAGCCCTGTTTAGATAGTGTGTGAGTGTGCATGTGAATGTCCCCGATCACCAGCCCCGTGGCCCAGGGGAGAGCAGCTCACCACAATATCAGGCCCAGCTAGCCCAGTGCGGACAGTGTATGAGTGAGTGTGTGAATGTCCCCGATCACCGGCCCCTCGGCCAGGGGGAGAGCGTCTCACCACAATATCAGGCCCAGGGAGCCCACTGTAGAGAATGTGTGACAGAGTGTGTGAATGTCCCCGATCACCAGCCCGGGGGAGAGCGGCTCACCACAATAGCACGCCCAGGGAGCCCAGTGTAGACACTGTGTGAGTGGGTGTGTGAATGTCTGAGTGTGTGAATGTCCCTAATCACAGGCCCCACGACTCGAGGAATAGCGGCTCACCACAATATCAGGCCCAGTGAGCCCAGTGTAGAGAGTGTGTGAGTGAGTGTGTGAATGTCCCCGATCAACAGCCCGGGGGAGAGCGGCTCTCCACAACATCAGGCCCAGTAAGCCCAGTGTAGAGAATGTGTGAGAGACTGTGTGAATGTCCCCGATCACCAGCCCGGGGGAGAGCGGTTCACCACAATATCAGGCCCAGGGAGTCCAGTGTAGACACTGTGTGAGTGGGTGTGTGAATGATGAGTGTGTGAATGTCTCTGATCACAGGCCACACGACTCGAGGAATAGCGGCTCACCACAATATCAGGCCCAGTGAGCCCAGTGTAGAGAGTGTGTGAGTGAGTGTGTGAATGTCCCCGATCACCAGCCCCACTGCCCGGGGGAGAGCGGCTCTCCACAATATCAGGCCCAGGGAGCCCAGTGTAGACAGTGTGTGAGTGAGTGTGTGAATGTCCCCGAACACCAGCCCCGCGGGCGGTCCAGGGGAGACCGGCTCACCACAATATGAGACCCAGGGAGCCCAGTTTAGAGAGTGTGTGAGTGAGTGTATGAATGTCGCCGATCACCAGCCCCGCGGCCCGGGCGAGTGCAGCTCACCACAATATCAGGCCCAGGGAGCCCAGTGTAGACAGTGTGTGAGTGAGTGTCTGAAAGTCCCCGATCACCAGCCACTCGGACGGCCCAGGGGAGTGCGGCTCACCAGAATATCAGACCCAGTGAGCCCAGTGTATACAGTATGTGAGTCAGTGTGTGAATGTCCCCGATCTCCAGCCCCGCGGAGCGGTCCGGGGAGACCGGCTCGCCACAATATCAGGCCTAGGGACCCCAGAGTAGGCAGTGTGTGAGTGTGTGTGTGAATGGCCCCGATCACCGGCCCCGTGGCCAGGGAACAGCGGCTCACCACAATATCAGACCCAGGGAACCCAGTGTAGACAGTGTGTGAGTGAGTGTGTGAATGTCCCAGATGACCAGCCCGGCCCGGGAGAGAGCGGCTCACCACAATATCAGGCCCAGGGAGCCCAGTGTAGAGAGTGTGTGAGTGAGTGTGTGAAAGTCCCCGATCACCGGCACCGTGACCGGGGTAGAGAGGCTCACCAGAATATCAGACCCAGGGAGCCCAGTGTAGAGCGTGTGTGAGTGAGTGAGTGAATATCTGCGAACACTGCCCCGGCCCAGGGGAGAGTGGCTTTCCACAATATCAGACCCAGGGAGCCCAGTGTCGAGAGTGTGTGAGTGTGTGTGTGAATGTCCGCAAACACCATCCCAGCCCGGGGGAGAGCGGCTCTCCACAATATCAGACACAGGGAGCCCAGTTTAGAGAGTGTGTGAGTGTGCATGTGACTGTCCCCGATCACCTGCCCCGTGGCCCGGGGGAGAGCGGCTCACCACAATATCAGGCCCAGGAAGCCCAGTGCTGACAGTGTGTGAGTGAGTGTGTGAATGTCGCCGATCACCGGCCCCTCGGCAATGGGGAGAGCGTCTCCCCACAATATCAGGCCCAGGGAGCCCACTGTAGAGAATGTGTGAGAGAGTGTGTGAATGTCCCCGATCACCAGCCCAGGGGACAGCGGCTCACCACAATATCAGGCCCAGGGAGCCCAGTGTAGACACTGTGTGAGTGGGTGTGTGAATGTCTGAGTGTGTGAATGTCCCCGATCACCGGTCCCGCTGGTGGCCCGAGGGATAGCGGCTCACCACAATATCAGACCCAGTGATCCCAGTGTAGACAGTGTGTGAGTGATCGTGTGAATGTTCCCGATCACCGGTCCAGCGGGTGGCCCGGGGGATAGTGGCTGACCACAATATCAGACCCATGGAACCCTGTGTAGACAGTATGTGATTGAATGTCCCCGATCACCGGCCCCACGGGCGGGCCGGGGGAGAGCAGCTCGCCACAATATCCGACCCAGTGAGCCCAGTGTAGACAGTATGTGAGTGAGTGTGTGAATGTCCCCAATCACTGGCCCCGCGGCCTGGGGGAGAGTGGCTCACCACAATATCAGGCACAGTGAGCCCAATTAGTCAGTTTGTGAGTGAGTGTGTGAATGTCCCTAATCACCAGCCCTGCGACCCGGGGGAGAGCGGCTCACCACAATATCAGACCCAGTGAGCCCAGTGTAGAAAGTGTGTGAGTGAATGAGTGAATGCCCCCGATCACCGGCCCCGGGGCCCGTGGGAGAGTGGCTCCCCACAATATCAGACACAGTGAGCCCAGTGTAGACAGTGTGTGAGTGAGTGTGTGACTGTCCCTGATCACCGGCCCCACGGGCGGCCCGGGGAAGAGTGGCTCACCACAACATCAGACACAGTGAGCCCAGTGTAGTCAGTTTGTGAGTGAGTGTGTGAATCTCCCAAATCACCAGCCCTGCGACTCGGGGGAGAGCGGCTCACCACAATATCGCGCCCAGGGAGCCCAGTGTTGACAGTCTATCTGTGAGTGTGTGATTGTCCCCGATCACCAGCCCCGCGGCCCTGGGGGAGCGGCTCACTGCAACATTAGGCCCAGGGAGCCCAGTGTAGACTGTGTGAGTGAGTTTGTGAATGTTGCTGATCACTAGCCCGGCCCGGTCCGGCCCTAGGTGAGCAGCTCGCTCACAATAACAGGCCCAGGGAGCTCTCAGGCTGCAAATTCTCCATTTCTTCTCATCCTTTAATGAATTTTACAATCAGTGTAAAGGGGTATTTCCCCACATTCTTCAACTGCTCTCTGAACTTAGTCTGGGTCACTGCATAAATCCCAGTGTTTGTGCAGCAACTCAGCAGCTGCAGCATCAAACCCATTTCGAGAACATAATATGGTAGAAATAAAGGCCCTAACCCCAAATCATACATCCGGTTCAATATACAAAACACCGTAAACGCTGCCCATAACAGGATGAAGTTGCCGGAGATAACAAGCAGTAAAATGATGGATTTTCTGCGACTCTCCATCTCTGGGTCCCTGGGACTCCCCCCACTGCTGGGACCCCGGAGTCTCCTGCGGGCTCTGCTGGCCAGTAAAATGTGCCTGATAGTGACAGCGTTGAGCAGCAGAATCAGAACAAATGGGACCCCCGGGGTGAGAATATAATGAAGGAACTCGATTGCTCCCCAGACACGTGAAAACAAAACATCGGATGTTACACCACAAAACCAGGGGTTGTTCTGAAGCCAATACTGATCTGTGAACATAAAATACCAGAAAATGTTCTTTAAACCGCTCAGCACAGTCACTGTTCCCAGAACCACAGCCGCCGTTTTCTCGGTGCAATATTTAGATTTCAGCTTCTGGCTACAAATGGCCACAAATCGATCAAAGGTGAAAGTGACGGTGAACCAGACAGAACAGTCTGTGGCTGCATAAATCAGAACGGCGTGGATATTACACATGCGGAAGAACAGCACGAAATGAAACTTGTCCTTATAAACAATGGGAATCTGCCTCAATATCAGATCGAGGATAACGACCAGTAGATCCGCTGTGGCCATGGCCACCAGGTAGCGAGTGACACATTTGGAGAGACCGCACTTTCCCCGGGAAAGGATCACAATTGTCACCAAATTCACTGTGAGGAAGGGAAATAAACAGGAACATTATATATCAGGAAGGGAGCAAAAGCAGCAATTTGATGGTATTGGGGTGAAATCTGCAACTCACTAGCGCCACTCAAAGATATATTCTAATTATTTTACCTGTGGAGCTGACTACAAGGTATATTGCAATAATAATCGGGAATAACTGTGGAATAATAAATGAGATTGTGGTAAATACAAAATTAAAGTAACAGATTCTTAATCAATGAGAGATTAAGTGTTGGATCTACCTTTAACCATGCAGACAAGAGCACCATCCGAGGTACCAGGGACACAAAGGACCAGAACCTCTCAGGAAGCCTTCATGTCCGAGGATCAGTCGGCATTTGGAGCGATGCAATTCGCTTCTGTGCCCCTGTGTTAGGGACGTGGTAAGTCCTGCTTGGATTCCTGCTCCTTGTTAGAATATCCATTTTGCAGCAAAATACAGGAATTGCTACCTTGGCGTACAATAATTACAGGCAATTGTATTGAAAATGTATGGATGTAATATGACAATAAGATAATAAATATAATTGCACTGCAGTAATTAAGATAACTGGGTTGTAAGAAGTGTTACAGATTGAGTTTTCTACACTTTTTTGAAATACCCAAATCGCAGCTCATTGAAAGGAAGATTTTCCAAATAACATTGCAAAGAATAGACACTGAATTAAAATAAATCGTTATCATTGGCCAGGTAATTTACATCGAAATCAGACGACCTGTCCCACAGGCAAAGTGCCGCCGAACGCTTTTGTAAAGTACCTGAAAACAAATGGAAGAGGTTTATCCTTCAACTATTCAGCTGTTGCTTTCCAACCTGTGCAGTGAATATTAGATGAAAAAATATGAAAGGATTTTCTTATCCTCAGTACATCAGTAATTATCATTTGGGATTGTTTATCCTGAAGGATAGCAGGAGGCAATACAGAATCACTTTGGGTCTCACTGACAGATCTACTGATCTTCCCCAGACGGGCATGGGATCAATTGTAAATTCTAAACAAAGTTTGGAAATAAATGTTTTGAAATCTGACTGAATGAATATTCTGTGGAAATGGAAATGATCTTTGTAATCCTATTCTAACCTTCAGAAGCAGTTCCACTAATGCAGAACTGGAGAGGGTGTGAAAGGAGACACTGACTGGAACTAAATGATTAGCGGATATTTCATACATTTAACGATGCGGATGTGATCTCCCATCATTTGTTCCTGAGACTCTGTGTAAGCCACCACACCGACCATTCGGTGAAAACAGCAGCAAATAAAAACAGAGACTGCTAGAAATACTCAGCAGGTCAGGCCGCATCTGTGGAGAGAGAAATAAAGTTAACGTTTCTGGCCGATGACATTTCGGCATTTGGTGAAAATCTTCTGAACCTGAGACAACATTCTGCTGAACTGTTACAAATGTAAATGTAAATGTTAAGCTGTTATTTCACCCATCCTTTGAGTGCCGTGGACAGAAAAGAGAGAACGAAATTTCTCTTCATGTATTAAACTCAAACTGAGAACAAAAGATGAGAAAGTGACAGAAAAAAGGATGGTATAAAATACTAGAAAATATGCATTGCCCCAAACGTGTACTCTGATTTATACCATGCCAGGACATTGGGGTAAAAACATGAAGGATAAATAAAAGTTCCTGAATGGCAGGATCTTAGAGATGATCCCAGTGATGGAATGAAGTCACTGCCTACATGGCACTGCTCCGCCTCAATCCAGGAATTTCATTCCCAGGCTGCCTAGATTACACAGCTCCGCCTCCACCCTGGAATTGAATTCCCAGGCTGCCTAGATTACACTGCTCCCGCCTCAATCCAGGAATTACAATCCCAGGCCGCCTGGATTATACTGCTCCCGCCAGAAACCAGGAATGTCATTCCCAGGGCTGCCTACATTCCACTGCCCCTGACTCGGTCCAGTAATGTAATTCCCAGGGCTGCATAGATTCCACTGCTCCCGCCTCAGTCCGGGAATATAATTCCCAGTGCCACCTAGATTCCACTGCTCCCGCCTCAGTCCAGGAATGTAATTCCCAGAGCCACCAAGATTACACTGCTCCTGCCTCAGTCTAGGAATTTCAATCCTAGCGCCGCCTCGATTCCACTGCTCCTGCCTCAGTCCAGGAATATCAATCCCAGGCTGCCAAGATTCCACTGCTCACAACTCAATCCAGAAGTTTAATTCCCAGGGTTGCCTACTTTACACTGCTTCTGCCTCAGTCCAGGAATTTCATTACCAGGGCCGCCTAGAATCCAGTGCGCCCGCCTCGGTCAAGGAATTTCATTCCCAGTGCCACCTTGATTCCTCTGCTCCCACCTCAGTCCAGGAATTCCTCATCCAGTGCCGCCTAAATTCCTCTGCTTCCACCTCAGTCCAGGAATTTCATTCCGAGGGCCGCCTAGATTACACTGATCCTGCCTCATTCCTGGAATTTCATTCACAACGCCGCCTAGCTTCCTCTGCTCCCGCCTCAATCCAGGAATTTCATTCCCAGGGCTGCCGAGTTTACATTGCTCCCGCCTCAGTCCAGGAATGTCATTCCCTGGGCCGCCTACATTCCACTGCTCCCGCCTGAGTCCAGGAATTTCATTCCCAGGCCGCCTAGATTGCACTGCTCCCACCTCAGTCCAGGAATTTCATTCCCAGGGCTGCCTAGATTCCTTTGCTCCCGCCTCAGTCCAGGAATGTAATTCACAGGGCCACCTAGATTCCACTGCTCTCGCCTCAGTCCAGGAATTTCATTCCCTGGGCTGCATAGATTCCACTGCTCCCGCCTCAGTCTAGGAATTTAATTCCCAGGGCCGCCTACATTCCACTGCTCCTTTCTCAGTCCAGGAATTTCATTCCCTAGGCAGCTTAGCTTCCACTGCTCCTTAGTCAGTTCAAGAGTTTCATTCCCAGGGCGGCCTAGATTACTTTGCTCCTGCCACAGTCCAGGAAAGTCATTACTAGGACCGCCTAGATTCAATTGGTTCCCCCATAGTCCAAGAATGTAATTCCCTGGGCCGCCTACATTCCACTGCTCCTTCCTCTGTCCAGGTATTTAATTCCCAGGGCCGTCTAGCTTCCACTGCTCCCGACTCATGCCAAGAATTTCATTCACAAGGCCGCCTAGATTCCACTGCTTAAGCCTCATTCCAGGAAATTCATTCCATGGGCTGCCTACATTCCACTGCTCCCGTCTGAGTCCAAGAAATTCATTCCCAGGGCCGCCTTGGTTCCACTGCTCCCGCCTCATTCCAGGATATAATTCCCACAGCCACCAAGATTCCACTGCTCCCGCCTCAGTCCAGGAATTTCATTCCACGGGCTGCCTATTTTCCCCTGCTACCGCCTCTGCCCTGGAATGTCATTCCTAGGGCTGCCTAGATTACACTGCTCCTGCCTCAATCCAGGAATTTAATTCCCAGAGCCGCCAAATTCCACTGCTCCTTTCTCAGACCAGGAATGTGATTCCCAGAGATGCCTACTTTCCACTACTCCTTTCTCAGTCCTGGAATTTCATTCCCAGGGCCGCCTAGTTTCCACTGCTCCCGCCTCAGTCCAGGAATTTAATTCGCTGGGCCATCTAGATTCCATTGTTCCCGCCTCATTCCAGTAATTCCATTCCCAGTGCCGCCCAGATTCCACTGTTCCCGCCTCATTCCAGTAATTCCATTCCCAGTGCCACCTAGATTCCACTGCTCCCCCCTCAGTACAGGAATTTCATTCCCAGTGCCGCCTAATTTACAGTTTTCCCGCCACAGTCCAGGTATTTAATTCCCATGCCACCTTGATCACACTGCTCCTGCCTCAGTCCAGGAATTTCATTCCCTGGGCCGCCTAGATTACACTGCTCCTGCCTCAGTCCAGGAATTTCATTCACAGGGGCGCCTAGATTCCACTGCTTCCGCCTCAGTCAAGGAATTTCATTCCCAGAGCTACCTAGATTACACTGCCCTGACGTCAGTCTAGTAATTACATTTCCAGGGCCACCTAGCTTACACTGCTCCCGCCTCAGTCCAGTAATATCATTCCCAGGGCATTCTGTTCACCTGAATCTACAACAAGAACAGCAAGATGTTTCTAAAGATTGAACTCACCCAACCAAACTTGTAATGGTGCTTTACAGAGGGGAAACATAAAGAAAACAATCAAAGGGTTGACTCCAAGCAATCAAAGGGATGTGCTTAAAATAGGAAACAATTCGGTAAATACCCTGTAACTTTTTCAATACTCAAGGAACCGCTCTGGAAACATTGAATTCTCGCAGTCATAATCACAGAACCATACCTATCAGTTAACAAATCCCGACTCCCCCCACACCATCCAAGGGTATGACAGCAGGACAGACCCACCAGAAGTGAGGCCAGAGGTGTACGCAATCTGGTGGGTGAGATACTGCGAGTCCTCAAAATTGCCCAAGGACATAATGAAGTCCCATGGCTGCCATCCAGATATGGGCAGTTGTAAATTCCTGCTGATTACCACCTACCGACCTCCCTCAGCTGATGAATCGGCACATCTCCATGCTGAACCCCAGGTGATAGGAGCACCAAGAGCAGGAAGGACACAAAATATAATATGGTTTGGAAGGGGGTATACTTTAATGTTCATCACCGAGAGTGGCTCGGAAGAACCATCATTAACTGACCCTGAAGAACACAGCTCCAAGACTGGGATTGTGGCTGGTGGTGGGAGAACCAACATGATAGAACAGCCTGCATGACCTCGTCCTCACCAACCTACCTATGGCATATGCCTCTGTCCATGACGATATTGGTAGGACTGAACACTGCACAATATTTGTGGAGATTATGTCTCGCCTTCACCCTGAGGACACACTCCATCATATCATGTGTCACTCCCATCGTGCTCAGTGCGATGAAATTGGACAGAGACCAGTGATGAAATTATTTCAAATCTGTCATATCCAGTCGTGAATGGTAATGAAAATCTCTCCTTTTCAAATCCATATTCAAACGCCTGTTGAAAGTTTCTATTAACAGAGAAAGACTTGCATTTATAGAGCACCTTTCACAACCTTGGGGTGTCCCAAAGCACGTTAAAGTCAATGAAGTTATTTCGAAGTGTAGTCAGTGTTGTACTGTAGGAAACACGGCCGTTAGTTTGTGCACGTCAAGTTCCATAAACAGCAAAGTAATAATGACCAGACCATCTATTTTAGTGATGCTGTTTGAGATAAATATTGGCCAGAACACTGAAGAAAACTCCACAGCTCTTCTTCAAACATCCACCTGAGAGACAGCAGATTATGCCTCGGTTTAACGTCGCATCAGAAAGATGGCTCCTCCGCCAACACAGCGCTCCCCCGGTACTGCACCGCCGACAATGTAGAGCTCCCCAGTACTGCACCTCCGACAATGCAGCGCTCCCTCAGTACTGACACTCCAACAATGTCGTGCCCCCTCAGTACTGCACCTCCGACAATGTAGCGCTCCCCCAGTACTGCAAATCCGACAATCTAGCGCTCCCCCAGGACTGCACCTCCGACAATGTAGTGCTCCCCCAGTACTGACCCTCCGACAGTGCCGCGCTCCCTCAGTACTGCACCTCCAACAGTGCAGCGCTCCCTCACTACTGCCCCTCGGACATAGTGGCGCTCCCTCAATACTGCCCTTCTGACAGTGCAGCGTTCCCTCGGTACTGCCCCTCCAACAGTGCAGCGCTCCCTCAGTGCTGCCATTCGGACAGTGCAGCGCTCCCTCAGTACTGCCCCTCCGACAGTGCATCCCTCCCTCAGTACTGCCCCTCGGACAGTGCAGCGCTCCATCAGTACTGCCCCTCCGACAGTGCAGCCCTCCCTCTGCACTGACACTCCGACAGTACGGCACTTCTGCAGTACTGCCAATCCGGCAGTGCAGCGCTCCCTCGGTACTGACCCTCCAACGGTGCAATGTGCCCACAGTACTGACCCTCCGACATTGCAGCGCTCCCTCAGTACAGACCCTCCGACAGTGGACTGCTTCCTCAGTACCCTCTCTCCGACAGTGCAGTGCTTCCTCAGTACTGCCCCTCTGGCTGTGCAGCGCTCTCTAAATACTGCACTGAAGTGTTAGCTAGATTGCTGTACTCACATCGCTGGAGTGGAACTTGAACACAGGACCTTCTCACTCAGAAGCGAGCATGCTACGACCTGACCCTATTGAATCTGCTTCCACCAGCCTTTCTGAGAGTTAGTTCCAGATCATAAAAACTCACTGCGTGAATAAAGCTCCTCCTTTTAATACTGACAAGTCAGCCAGTGGAAACTATTTCTCCTTATTTACGGTATCAATCTTCTTCTTAGGCAGTCCCTCAGAACCGAGGATGACTTGCTTCCACAGTAAGAATGAGTTCTCAGGTGAATGATGAGTCCAATGCGGGACCTACAGTCTCTGTCACAGGTGGGGCAGATGGTGATTGAATGGGCGGGTTGGTGGGATGCTTGGGTTGACGTGCGCTCCTTCCACTGTTAGCACGTGGCTTCAGATTGCTCTCTGCAAAGAGACTCGAGGTGTTCGATGCCTTCCCGGATTCGTCTCATCCACTTTGTGCGGCCTTGGGCCAGGGTTTCCCAGGTGTCGGTGGGGATGTTGCACTTTTTCAAGGAGGCTTTGATGGTGTCCTTGAAGCGTTTCCTCTGCCTACCTCGGGCACTCTTGCCGTGTCGGAGCTCCGAGTAGAGGGTATCCATACACTTATCATTTAAACACTTCTATTCAATCTCCCCGTAACCTTCGCTGCTCTAAGAAGAACAGTCCCAGTCTCTCCATATAACCACAATCCCTCATTTCTGCTGTTATTATGGTAAATTCTCTCCAATCAAGCAGGAGAAGATGACCACTTCCAACCAGAGATCATCTAACCTCCTCCACTTGCCAGTCAATGGCATTTCCATCACCCAATCCTCCACCATCAAAATTGTAGGGGTCGCTATCGATCAGAAAATCATCTGGACCAGCCACATAAATGCCATCGTTACTACAGTAGGTCAGAATCGGGTATTCTGAGGTGAATAACTCACCTCCTGCATCCTGCAAATAACTCCAACACCTACAAGGCACAAATCAAAGGTGTGATAGATTACTCTCCGTAGACATGGTGTAAATTAGCAGAGTGTTTGATGGAATAAAGACTCACTAGGCACCTGGCTGTACATAAAGCAAGGCTTTAATCGACTTGTAACAAAACATGGAGGTTTGTTTAGTAGTCACTAGTTTCCTGTTTCCAGATTGTCTCAGGTCAAGTTGGGCCTACGCCCTAGTATTTATAATCCTCGGTCGGCACCCTCAGCTCTCCGTTCAGTAGCGCTTCCTGAGTTACTTCTTGTAGAAGTTGCGATTTATGACAGTGTTTATGTTACTGAACTGGTAATCCAGAGGGCAGGACTGATAATCCCACCACACCAGCTGGGGAATTTAGTTTAACATAATACATTTGAAATAATATATATTATCAGTCATAGAAGATTGTTGGAAAAACCAAGGAAAGGAAGCCTGCCATCTTTAACTGGGCTGCCCATATGTGATTCACTCTTAACTGCCCTCTGAAATGGCCGAGCAAGCCATTCCGCTGTACCAAAGTCAGCACCGTGGACGTACATTCGCCATAAGGACTGCAGCAGTTCCAGAAGCCGGTTCCACGCCACCTTCTCCAGGATGCGGGTTCCAAAGAATTAGGGATTGGCTTGCCTGGCCAGCAATGCCAACATTCCGTGAATACATTAAAAAAGACAGAGGAACTACATGTGGGTAAAAACCCAATTGTCATTAATACTGAGAAATGTTTAACAAGGTATTCGAAATTTTTATTAAACATTTGACAATAAACACTTTAAAACTAAGACTTTCCAAAAAAGCAAGTTGTAAGGGGTCATAAACAGGACAAGATTAGAACTTGTCAACGAACATTAATGATCTAACAATCTGTAAGGAGAGATATGGGGGGTAAGAATTTCGGATCCGAAATCGTGTGTTTTGAGCCTCTGCCCGAGAGGATTTTCTAGGCACTTGTGTTTTCAGCGTTTTTTCTCCTTCAAAATACTGTGTCCCTGGTCCTGTTTCATTTAGAACCCTCCGTGATCTGTAGTTTCTCTTTAAAAAGCCCGAGTAACTGGTCCTGTCTCTTCACAAAGCATGTGTGACTGGTCCTGTCTCTTTAAAAAGTCTGTGTGACTGGTCCTGTCTCTTTACAAAGTCTGTGTGACTGGTCCTGTCTCTTTACAAAGTCTGTGTGACTGGTCCTGTCTCTTCACAAAGCCCGAGTACCTGGTCCTGTCGCTTTAATAAGTCTGTGTGACTGGTCCTGTCTCTTTGCAAAGTCTGTGTGACTGGTCCTGTCTCTTTACAAAGTCTGTGTGACTGGTCCTGTCTCTTTATAAACCTGTGTGACTGGTCCTGTCTCTTTATAAACCTGTGTGACTGGTCCTGTCTCTTTATAAACCTATGTGACTGGTCCTGTCTCGTTAAAAAGCTTGTGTGACGAGTCCTGTCCAAGGATAGGACATATAAATTGGCCAGAAAAAGCAGTAAATCTGAGGATTGGGAGCAGTTTAGGATTCAACAAAGGAAGACAAAGGGATTAATTAAGAAAGGGAAATAGAATATGAGAGTATGCTTTCAGGGAACATAAAAACTGACTGTGAAAGCTTTTATCGATATGTGAAGAGAAAAGGTTTGGTGAAGTCAAGCGTAGAGCCCTTGCAGTCAGAATCAGGAGTTTTATAATGGGGAACAAAGAAATAGCAGACCAATTAAATACATATTTTGGTTATGTCTTCATAAAGGAGGACACAAATAACCTCCCAGAGATGTCGTGGCACGTGGGTCTGATGAAAGTGAGGAACTGAAAGAAATCAGTATTTGTAGGGAAATGGTGTTAGGGAAATAGATGGGAGAGAAGGCCAATAAACCCCCAGGGCCTGATAATCTACATTCTAGGGTACTTAAGGAGGTGGCCTTAGAAATAATAGATGCATTACTAATCTTCTTCCAAAAGTCGATGGAACCTGAAACAGTACCCATGGATTGGAGGGTAGCTAATTTTACCCCACTATTCAAAAAAGTTGGTAGAGAGAAAACGGGAAATTACAGACCGGTAAGCCTGACATCGGTAGTGGGGAAAATGCTAGAGTCCATTATAAAAGATGTAATTGCAGAGCACTTGGAAAGCAGTGACAGGATCGGACAAAGTCAACATGGAATTAAAAAGTTAAATCGTGCTTGACAAATCTACTGGAATTATTTGAAGATGTAACTAGTAAAATAGATAAGGGAGACCCAGTGGATGTGATGTATTTGGACTTTCAGAAGGCTTTGGATAATGTCCTGCATAATAGATTAGCGTGTAAAGTTAAGGCCCATGGGATTGGGGGCAACGTATTGACATGAATAGAGAACTGGTTGGCCGACAAAAGCAGAGTTGGAATTAACGGCTCTTTTTCTGAGTGGTAGGCAATGACTAGTGGGGTACTGCAGGGACCGGACGTAGCTCCCCAGCTATTCACAATATATATTAATGATCTGGACGAGGGAATTGGATGAAATATCTCCAAGTTTGCAGACGACACAAAGCTGGCTGGGCGTGTGTGCTATGAGCAGGATGCTGAGAAAACTCCAGTATGATTTGGGCAGGTTGTCTGATTGGGCAGAAGCATGACAGATGCAATATAACGTAGATAAATACGAGGCTATCCACTTTGGTGGCAAAAACAGGAAGGCAGATTATTATCTGAATGGCAATATATTGGGAAAAGGGGGAGTGCAACGAGACCTAGTTGTCCTCGTGCACCAGTCGCTGAAGTTAATCATGCAGGTGCAGCAGGCGGTTAAGAAGGCAAATTGTATGATGGCCTTCGTAGCGAGAGGGATTGAGTACAGGAACAAGGATCTGTTGCTGCTGTTGTACAGGGCCTTGGTGAGATCAAATCTTGAGTATTGTGTGCAGTTTTGGTCGCCATATCTGAGGAAGGATATCCTTGCCATGGAAGGAGTTCAGCGAAGATTCACTAGGCTGATACCTGGGATGGCAAAAATGACGTATGAGGAGAGATTGGGTCGAGTGGGCTTGTACTCGCTGGCGTTTAGAAGAATGAGAGGGGGCCTCATTGAAACTTATAAAATGCTGACAGGACTGGACAGAGTAGATGCAGGAAGGATGTTCCCGATGGTTGGGGAGTCTAGAATAAGGGGTCACACTCTAAGGATAAGGGGTAGGCCATTTAGGACAGAAATGAGGAGGAATTTCTTCACCCAGAAACATAGAAACATAGAAGACAGGAGCAGGAGCCGGCCATTCAACCCCTCGAGACTGCTACGCCATTCAATGAGATCATGGCTGACCATGCAAATTCAGTACCCTGTCCCTGCCTTCTCCCCATATTTTTGATCCCTTTAGCCTTAAGAAATATATCCACTACTTCTTGAATATATTTAATGATCTGGCCTCCACCGCCCTCTGTGGCAGAGAATTCCACATGTTCACCACTCTGTGGGAGAAGAAATTCCTCCTCACCTCAGTCCCAAATGGCTCACTGTTCCTGTCTCTTTAATAAGCCTGTGTGATTGGTCCTGTCTGCTTAATAAGTCTGTGTGACTTGTCCTGTCTTTTAAAGTCCTTTGTAACTGGTCCGGTCTCTTTACAAAGGCTGCATGACTGCTCCTGTCTTTTTAAAAATCCTCTGCGTCTGGTCCAGTCTGCTTAAAATGCCTGTGTGTCTGAACCTGTCATTATAAAATGCCTGTGTGACTGGTCCTGTTTCTTTAAAAAGCACGTTTCACTGGTCCTGTCTCTTTAAAAAGCCTGTGCGACCTTTTCTGTACCCTTAAAAAGCATGTGTGCCTGATTCTGCTTCTTTACAAATACGTCTAGACTGGTCCTGTCTCTTTAAAAGGCATTTGTGACTGGTCCTGTCCATCTAGATAGCCAGTGTGACTGGTCCTGTCTGAATGGAAAGCCTGTGTGACTGGACTTGTCTCTTTCAAAAGCCTGTGTGTCTGGTCCTGTCCCTTTAAATAGCCTGCGTGACATTTCCCGTCTCTTTAAAAAGCATGTATTTTTTAAAAAGCCTGTGTGACTGGTCCTTAGCCGTTCAGCACCAGATCTGTCTGGACCACATAAACACTATCGGGCCCAACTCTTCTCTGCCCAAATTGCTCACTATTCCAGAATCTGGAATGAAAAGCTGAACCCCAGCTCCTATTCTCTGCTGCTAACCATCTTCTCAAACCCCTCTCACTGTCTCCTCCACCCTCACCTCCGATAACATGTGAGGCGGTCATGGACTTCTTTGTTTCTAAGATTGAGACTATCCGTTCAGCTGCCTCTGCCACTTCCCTTCCTTCCCCACCCCACTGGACCAAACTTCATCTAACGTTGCCCCCCTGCCCTAGCGCTTAACTCACATATTTCTCCAGCTTCTCTCCGATCACCCCTCATGATCTGTCTGCATTCATCTTGACGATGAGAACCACCTCCCGCTCCTCGACCATTTTCGAACCAAACTGCTGATAATGCAAATTCCTTTTCTGGCTCCCATATTAGCTGATGGTGTTAACGGTTATCTCTCGTCTGGTACTGTCTCGCTCTCCCTCAAATCTGATCGTCATCACCCCTCTCCTCAAAAAAAACCTTGATGCCTCCGTCCCTGCAAACTACCGCCCCATCTGCAATCTCCCTTTCCTCTACAAAGTTCTTGAACGTGTTGCCGCCTCACAAATTTGTGCCCATATTTCCCGCAATTCCATATCTGAATCCCTCCAATCAGATTTCCGCCCTTGCCACAGTACCGAAATGGCTCTCATCAAAGTCACAAATTACATCCTTTGTGACTGTGACAAAGGTAAAATATCCCTCCTCGCCCTTCTTGAAATGTCTGCAGCATTTGACACGGTTGACCACTCCATGTTTCTGGAAAGCCTCTTCACCGTCGTCCGGCTGGGTGGGACTGCACTCGTCTGCTTCCATTCTTATCTATCTAATCGTAGCCAGTGAATCACCTGCAATGGCTTCTCTTCCCGCCCCCGTATCGTTTCCTCTGACGTTCCCCTTGGAACTATCATTGGCCCCATCCTATTTCTGATCTGCATGGTGCCCCTTGAAAACACAGCGTCAGTTTCCACATGTACGCTGACGACGCCCAGATCTACCTCACTAACTTTTCTCTCTACCCCTCCACGGAGTCTAAATTATCAGACGGTGTGTACAACATACAGTTTTGGATGAGCAAATACTTTCTCCAGTTAAATATTGGGGATAATGAAGATATCATTTTTGGTCCCTGCCACGAACTCCGTTCCCTAGCCATTGACTCCAGCCCTCTCCCTAACATCAGTCTGAGGCTGAATCACCCTGCTCGCAACCTTGGTGTCATATTTGACCCTGAAATGATCTTCCAACCACATATCAGCGGTACAACAAAGACCGGCTACTTCCACCTCCATAACATTGCCCGTCTCCTCCCTTGCCTCAGCTCATTCGCTGATGAAACTTTCATCCATTCCTTTGTTTGCTCCAGACTTGACTATTCCAACACACTCCTGGCTGGACTGCCACATTCCACCCTATGTAAACCTGAGGTCATCCAAAACTCGTCTGCTCGTTTCCTAACTCGCACCAAGTACCATTCGCCCATCACCCCTGTGCTCGCTGACTACATTGGCTCCCGGTTAAGCAGCGTCTGGATTTCAAAATTCTCCTCCTTATTTTCAAATCCTTCCTTGGCCTTGCCCCTTCCTATCTCTGCAATTTCCTTCAGGCCCAAAACCCCTTGAGATATCTGCACTCCTCTAATTTCGCCCTCTTGAGCATCCCTGATAATAATCGCTTAACCTTTGGTGGTCGTGCCTTCTGTTGCTCAGGCCATAAGCTCTAGAATTCCCTCGGGAAACCTCTGCACCTCTCTTCCTTCCTTAAGACGCTCATTAAATCCTACCTCTTTCACCAAGCTTTTGGTCACCTGCCCTCATTTAACCTTATGCGGTTTACAGTCAAATTTGTTGTCTTAAAATACTACTTTGCAGCGCCTAGGGACATTTTACTACGTTAGAGGTGCTATAACCATGCAAATTGTTGTTGCTGTTGTTGTCCTGTCTCTTTAAAAAGCCTGTGTGACTGAGCCTGACTCATTGAATATCCGGTGTGACAGGTACTGCCTCTTTCATGTACATGTTCGTCTGGTTCTCTCTCATTAAAATAGCCTGTGTGACTGGTCCATTCTCTATAAAAAGCCTGTATGACTGTCCTGTCTTGTTACTAAACCTGTGTGACTGGTCCTGTTTGTTTAAAAAGCCTATGTGACAGGTCCCGACTCTTTAAAAAGCCTGCCTGACTGGTCCAGTCTCTTTAAACAGCCGGTGTGTTTGATCCTATCTCTTTAATGAGACAGTGTGTCTTTTCCTGTCTCTTTAAAAGGCATATGTGACTGGTAACATCTTTTTTTTAAATATGGTATGACAGGTCCTGTCTCTTTAACAAGCCTGTGCGACTGGTTTTGTCTCATTTAAAATATGGTGTGACAGGTCCCGTCTCTTTAACAAACCTGTGCGACTGGTCCTGTCTCGTTAAGAAGCATGTGTTACAGGTCCTGTCTCTTTAATAATCCAGTGTGACTGGTCCTGTCTCATTAAAAAGCTGTCGTGACAGGTCCTGTCTCTTTAAACAGTCTGTGCGACTGGTCCTGTCTGCTTAAAATGCCTGTGTGTCTGGTCCTGTATCTTTAAATAGCCGGTGTGATACATCTGATCTCTTTAAAAAGCCTATGTGACTGTTTATGTCCCGTTAATAAACCTGTGCGTCTGATCCTCTCTCCCTAATAAACCTTTTTGACTCTCCTCTCTCCTTATAATGCCTCGTTACAAAACATTTGCGACTGGACTTGCCGCTTTAATAATCCTGTGTGATTGACCCTGTCTCGTTAAAAATCTGGTGGGATTGATGTTGCCGCTTTTAAAAGCCTGTCATAGAGTCATAACTGCACAGAAAGAGGCAATTTGGCCCATCGTTTCCGCGCCAGCTCTCTGTAGATCAATCCAGTCAGTCCCATTGCCCTGCTCTATTCCTGTAGCTCTGCAAGTTTATTTCCGTCTGGTGCCTATACAGTCTCCCCGAGTAAACATTGAGTGTCTCCACTTCCACCTCTTCCGTCGGCAGCGAGTTCCAATTCATCACCACTCGCTGTGTTAAAACGGTTTTCTCACGTCCCTTCTGTATCTCTTGTCCCAAACCTGTGTCCCATAGTCCTTGTACCATCAATTAGTGGGAATAGCCTTTCCCTGTCTAGCCTATCAAAACTGTCATAATCTTGTAGACCTCCATCAAATCATCCTGCAACCTCCTTTGCTTTAATTAGAACAAATCCAGCTTCTCCAACCTGTCCTTGTAGCTAAGATCCCCCATCCCCGGAACCATTCTGGTAAATCTCCTCTGCACCCTCTCAAGGGCCTTCACATCCTTCCTCAAGTGTGGTGACCAGAACTGGACGCAATATTCAAGTTGCTGCCTAACCAGCACTTCATAAAGGTTCAGCATATCCTCCTTACTTTTTTACTGAATACCTTTATTTCTGAAGCCCAAGATCCCATATGCTTATCTAACCACTCTCTCAATATGTCCCGCCACCTTAGGGACCTATGCACATTAACTCCCAGTTCCCTCTGTCCCTGCACACTCTTTAAAACTGTGCCATTTATTGGATATTACTCTCCCTGTTCCTTCTGCCAACTTGCATCAACTCACACTTCGCTGTATTGTATTCCATCTGCCACTTGTCTGCTCATTCTGCTAGCTATTCTATGTCCTGTTGCAGTCGATTGGTATCATCATCACTGCTTGCCACACCGCCACTTTCGGTGTCACTGGCAAATTTCGAAATTCTACCCTGAATTCAAATATCCAGATAATTTATATATATCAAAAAAAGCAGAGGTCCCAGCAGTGACCCCTGGGGAACACCACTGTCTACCATCCACCAGTCTGAATAACAGCCGTTCACCACAGCTCGCTGTTTTCTGTCTTTAAGCCAAATTCTTATCAAAGCTGCCACTGACCAATCTATTCCTTGAGCCTCAATTTTGTTAACCAGCGTTCTATGTGGCACTATGTCAAACGCCTGTGTATCTAATCATGTCTGGTACTGCCTCTTTGAAAAGCATGTTTCACGTGTCCAATCTTTTTTAAAAAATCCTGTGTGACTGTTCATATATCTATACAAAATAATGTATGACTGGACCAGTCTTTTTAAAAAGCCTGTGTGACTGGTCCGCTCACTTTGAAGAGCCAGTGTGACTGGTCCAGTCTTTAAAAGAAGCCGGTCTGATGGTTCCTGTCTCTTTAATAAGCCTGTGTGACTTGTCCTGTCTCTTTAATAAGCGTGTGTGACTGGTCCTGTCTATTTAATAAGCCTGTGTGACTGGTCCTGTTACTTTGAAAAGCCTATGTGACTGGTCCTATCTCTTGAAATATGCTCTGTGACTGGTCCTGTCACTTTAAAAAAAAACCTGCGAGTCTGATCCTGTCTGCTTCAAAAATCTGTGTGACTGGTCCTGCCTCTTTAACAGCATGTATGACAGGTCCTGGCTCATCTAATAACCGGTGTGACTGGTCCCGTCTGTTTAAACAGCATGTATGACAGGTCCTGGCTCATCTAATAGCCGGTGTGACTGGTCCCGTATCTTTAAACAGCATGTATGACAGATGCTGGCTCATCTAATAGCCGGTGTGAATGGTCCCGTCTGTTTAAACAGCATGTATGACAGTTCCTGGCTCATCTAATAGCCGGTGTGACTGGTCCCGTATCTTTAAACAGCATGTATGACAGGCCCTGTCTCATCTAATAGCCGGTGTGACTGGTCCTGTCTCTTTAAACAGCATGTATGACAGGTCCTGGCTCATCAAATAGCCAGTGTGACTGGTTAAGTATCTTTAAACAGCATGTATGACAGGTCCTGGCTCATCTAATAGCCAGTGTGACAGGTCCCGTCTCTTTAAACAGCATGTATGACAGGTCCTGGCTCATCTAATAGCCGGTGTGACTGGTCCCGTCTGTGTAAACAGCATGTATGACAGGTCCTGGCTCATCAAATAGCCGGTGTGACTGGTCCCGTATCTTTAAACAGCATGCATGACAGGTCCTGGCTCATCTAATAGCCGGTGTGACTTGTCCCGTCTTTTTAAACAGCATGTATGACAGGTCCTGGCTCATCTAATAGCCAGTGTGACTGGTCCCGTATCTTTAAACAGCATGTATGACAGGCCCTGGCTCATCTAATAGCCGGTGTCACTGGTCCCGTCTTTTTAAACAGCATGTATGACAGGTCCTGGCTCATCTAATAGCAAGTGTGACAGGTCCCGTATCTTTAAACAGCATGTATGACAGGTCCTGGCTCATCTAATAGCCGGTGTGACTGGTCCCGTCTCTTTAAACAGCATATATGACAGGTCCTGGCTCATCTAATAGCCGGTGTGACTGGTCCCGTATCTTTAAACAGCATGTATGACAGTTCCTGGCTCATCTAATAGCCGGTGTGACAGGTCATGTCTCTTTAAACAGCATGTATGACAGGTCCTGGCTCATCTAATAGCCGGTGTGAATGGTCCCGTATCTTTAAACAGCATGTATGACAGGTCCTGGCTCATCTAATAGCCAGTGTGACTGGTCCCGTATCTTTAAACAGCATGTATGACAGGTCCTGGCTCAGCAAATTGCCGGTGTGACTGGTCCCGTCTCTTTTAACAGCATGTATGACAGGTCCTGCCTCATCTAATAGCCGGTGTGACTTGTCCCCTCTGTGTAAACAGCATGTATGACAGGTCCTGGCTCATCTAATAGCCGGTGTGACAGGTCATGTCTCTTTAAGCAGCATGTATGACACTTCCTGGCTCATCTAATAGCCGGTGTGACTGGTCCCCTCTGTGTAAACAGCATGTATGACAGGTCCTGTCTCA
This sequence comes from Somniosus microcephalus, assembly GCF_052327205.1. Taxonomy (NCBI): domain Eukaryota; kingdom Metazoa; phylum Chordata; class Chondrichthyes; order Squaliformes; family Somniosidae; genus Somniosus; species Somniosus microcephalus. The sequence continues at coordinate 47,832,132 of NW_028225184.1, read as the reverse complement.
TCTAATAGCCGGTGTGACAGGTCATGTCTCTTTAAACAGCATGTATGACAGGTCCTGGCTCATCTAATAGCCGGTGTGACTGGTCCCGTATCTTTAAACAGCATGTATGACAGGTCCTGGCTCATCTAATAGCCGGTGTGACTGGTCCCGTATCTTTAAACAGCATGTATGACAGGTCCTGGCTCATATAATAGCCGGTGTGACAGGTCATGTCTCTTTAAAATGTATGTGCGACTGATCTTGTCTCGTTAATATACCTCTGTGCCTGATTCTCTGTGACTGATCCTGTCTCAATAAAAAGCCTTTGTGACTGGTCGTCCCTCTTTAGAAAGCTTGTGTGATTGTCCCTGTCTCGTTACAAAGCCTGTGTGACAGTTGTACATTACTTTCTGGCGCAAGAACACAAAAGGAAAAGCAGCCCAGTCATGGCTTACAAAATAAATTACGGATATTATTAGATCCAAAGAGGAGTCATATAAAGTTGCCAGAAAATTAGTAAGCCTGAGTATTGGGAGCTGTTTATATTTCAGCAAAAACAACCAAGAGATTGATTAAGAGGTGAAAATGGAGTATGAGAGTAAAGTTGAAAGGAACATAAAAGCAGATTGTAAAAGCTTCTACAAGTATGTAAAAAGAAAAAGTTTAGTGAAGGCAAATGTAGGTCCCTTACAGTCAGATGCGGTAGAAGTTATAATGGGGAACAAGGAAATGGCTGATCAATTAAACACATCCTTTGGTTCTGTCTTCACGGAATAGGACACAAATAAATTACCGGAAACGCTAGGGAAGCAAGGGTCTAGTGAGAAGGAGGAATTAAAGGAAATTAGTATTAGTAAAAACATAGTGCTGGAGAAATTAATGGGACTGAAAGCTGATAAATTCTCACGGCCTGATAATCTGCATCCCAGAGTACTAAAAGTGGTAGCCATGGAAACAGTGGATGCAGTGGATCCAAAATTCTATAGATTATGGAACAGTTCCTGCAGACTGGACGGTGGCAAATGTAACCCCACTATTTAAAAAAGGAGGGAATAGAGAAAACAGGGAATTACAGACCGGTTAGCCTAACATCAGTAGTAGGGATAATGCTAGAGTCTATTATAAAGGATGTCATAACAGGACACTTAGAAAATGATTCGACAAATTCAACGTGGAATTATGAAAGGGAAATCGTGTTTGACAAACCTACTGGAGAACTTTGAGGATGTAACTGATAGAATATTAATCGGAGAACCAGTGGATATGGGGTATTTGGATTTTCAGATGGCATTTGATAATGTCCCACATAAGAGGTACGTATGCAAAATTAAAGCACATGGGATTGGGGGTAATATACTGGCATGGACTGAAAATTGGTTAACAGACAGGAAACAGAGAGCTTGAATTTTTCGGGGCAGCAGGCGGTGACTAGTGGGGTACCGCAGGGATCAGTGTTCGGGCCCCAGCTATTCACAATATATATATCAATGATTTGGATGAGGGAACCTAAAGTAATATTTCCAAGTTTGCTGACGACATTAAACTAGGTGGGATTGTGAATTGTGAGGAGGATACCAAGAGGCTTCAAGGCGATTTAGACAAGTTGAGCGAGTGGGCAAATACATGGCAGATGCAGTATAACGTGGATAAATGTGAAGTTATCCACTTCGGTAGGAAACACCGAAAGATAGAGTATTATTTAAATAGGGATAGATTGGGAAGTGTTGATGTAAAAAGGGACCTGGGTGTCCTTGTAAACCAGTCAATGAATACAAACATACAGGTGCAGCCAGCAGTTAGGAAGGCAAATGGTATGTTCGCCTTCATTGCAAGAGGATTTGAGTAGAGGAGCAAGGATGTCTTACTACAGTTATGCTAGGCCTTGATGAGACCACACCTGGAGCACTGTCTGCAGTTTTGGTCTACTTACCTAAGAAAGAATACACTTGCCATAGAGGCAGTGCAGCGAAGGTTCACCAGACTGATTCCTGGGATGGCAGGGCTGTCGTATGAGGGGAGATTGGGCCGACTAGGCCTGTATTCACTAGAGATTAGGAGAATGAGAGGGGATTTCATTGAAACCTATACAATTCTGCCATGGCTAGACAGACTGGATGCAGGGAGGATGGTTCCCTTGGTTGGGGGTTAGAAGGTGGGGTCACAATCTCAGGATACAGGGTAGGACATTTAGGACTGAGATGAGGAGAAATTTCTTCACTCAGAGGGTGGTGAACCTGTGAAATTCGCTACCACAGAAGGCTATGGAGGCCAAATCATTGAATATATTTAAGAGGGAGATAGATAGATTTCCAGACAAAAAAGGCATTAATGTGTATAGGAAGAGAGCGGGAATATGTTATTGAAATAGAGGATCAGCCATGATCATATTGAATGGTGGATCGAAGGGCAGAATGGCCAACTCCTGCTCCTATGTTTCTATTTTCTTGTCTCATTTAATAGCCGGTGTGACAGGTCCTGTCTATTTAAACAGTATGTATGACTGGTCCTGTCAATGAATAAGCCGGTGTGACAGGTCCTGTCTATTTAAACAGTGTGTATGACTGGTCCTGTCAATGAATATGCCGGTGTGAGAGGTCCTGTCTATGTAAACAGTATGTATGACTGGTCCTGTCAATGAATAAGCCGGTGTGAGAGGTCCTGTCTATTTAAACAGTATGTATGACTGGTCCTGTCAATGAATAAGCCGGTGTGAGAGGTCCTGTCTATTTAAACTGTATGTATGACTGGTCCTGTCAATGAATAAGCCGGTGTGAGAGGTCCTGTCTATTTAAACAGTATGTATGACTGGTCCTGTCAATGAATAAGCCGGTGTGACAGGCCCTGTCTATTTAAACAGTATGTATGACTGGTCCTGTCAATGAATAAGCCGGTGTGAGAGGTCCTGTCTATTTAAACAGTATGTATGACTGGTCCTGTCAATGAATAAGCCGGTGTGAGAGGTCCTGTCTATTTAAACAGTATGTATGACTGGTCCTGTCAATGAATAAGCCGGTGTGACAGGCCCTGTCTATTTAAACAGTATGTATGACTGGTCCTGTCAATGAATAAGCCGGTGTGAGAGGTCCTGTCTATTTAAACAGTATGTATGACTGGTCCTGTCAATGAATAAGCCGGTGTGAGAGGTGCTGTCTATTTAAACATTATGTATGACTGGTCCTGTCAATGAATAAGCCGGTGTGAGAGGTCCTGTCTATTTAAACAGTATGTATGACTGGTCCTGTCAATGAATAAGGCGGTGTGACAGGCCCTGTCTATTTAAACAGTATGTATGACTGGTCCTGTCAATGAATAAGGCGGTGTGACAGGCCCTGTCTATTTAAACAGTATGTATGACTGGTCCTGTCAATGAATAAGGCGGTGTGACAGGCCCTGTCTATTTAAACAGTATGTATGACTGGTCCTGTCAATGAATAAGCCGGTGTGAGAGGTCCTGTCTATTTAAACAGTATGTATGACTGGTCCTGTCAATGAATAAGCCGGTGTGACAGGTCCTGTCTATTTAAACAGTATGTATGACTGGTCCTGTCAATGAATAAGGCGGTGTGACAGGCCCTGTCTATTTAAACAGTATGTATGACTGATCCTGTCAATGAATAAGGCGGTGTGAGAGGTCCTGTCTATTTAAACAGTATGGATGACTGGTCCTGTCAATGAATAAGCCGGTGTGAGAGGTCCTGTCTATTTAAACAGTATGTATGACTGGTCCTGTCAATGAATAAGGCGGTGTGACAGGCCCTGTCTATTTAAACAGTATGTATGACTGGTCCTGTCAATGAATAAGGCGGTGTGAGAGGTCCTGTCTATTTAAACAGTATGTATGACTGGTCCTGTCAATGAATAAGCCGGTGTGACAGGCCCTGTCTGTTTAAACAGTATGTATGACTGGTCCTGTCAATGAATAAGCCGGTGTGAGACGTCCTGTCTATTTAAACAGTATGCATGACTGGTCCTGTCAATGAATAAGCCGGTTTGACTGGTCCTGTTTCTTTAAAAATTATATTTCACTTGTCCTGTCTCTTTAAAAAGCTAGTTTTTCAGGTTCTGCCTCATTATAAACCCTGTATGTCTGGTCCTGTCTCTTTAGAAAGCCTGTGTGATGGGCCCTGTCACTTTGGAAAGCCTGTGTGATGGGCCCTGTCCCTTTGGAAAGCATGTGTGACTGGTCCTGTCTCTTTGGAAATAATGTGTGACTGGTCCTGTTTCTTTAAAAAGCCTGTGTGACTGATCGTGGCTCTTTAAACAGGCTGTGTGACTGATCCTACTTCTTTAAAAAGCAAGTTTTATTGGTGCTGTCTCTTTAAAAACCTGTATAACATAAGACAATAAGAAATAAGAGCAGGAGTAGGCCATACGGTCCCTGGAGCCTGCACCACCATTCATTAAGATCATGGCTGTTCATCGACCTCAACTCCACCTTCGCGCCCGACCTCCATATCCCTTGAGTCCAAAAAGCTACCTATCTCAGCCTTGAATATACTCGAAGGCTCAGCATTCACAGCCCTTTGGGGCAGAGAATACCAAAGATTCACAAATCTCTGAGTGAATAAATTCTTCCTCATCACAGCCATAAATGGCTTATCCCTTATCCTGAGACTATGACCCCTAGCTCTAGACTCTCCAGCCAGGGGAAACAACCTCTCAGCATCTACCCTGTAATCCCCCTCAGAACCTTGTATATTTCAATGAGATCACCTCTCATTCTTCTAAACTCCAGAGAGTATCGGCCCATTCTTTTTTTTAATTAATTGATGGGATGTGGGCGTCGCCAGCTGGCTAGGCCTGCATTTAGTGCCCTTCCCTAATTGCCCTTGAAAAGATGGTGGTGAGCCGCCTTCTTGAACCGCTGCAGTCCATATGGTGTAGGTACACCCACAATGCTGTTAGGAAGGCAGTTCCAGGATTTTGGCCCAGCGACAGTGAAGGAACGGCGATACAGTTCCAAGTCAGGATGCTGTGTGGCTTGGAGGGGAACTTGTAGGTGGTGATGGTCCCATGCGTCTGCTTCCCTTGTCCTTCTAAGTGGTAGAGGTCGCGGGTTTGGAAGGTGCTGTTGAAGGAGCTTTGGCGAGTTGCTGCAGTGCATCTTGTAGATGGTACACATTGCAGACACAGTGCCCCGGTGGTGGAGGAAGTTAATGTTGAAGGTGGTGGATGGAGTGCCAATCAAGCGGGCTGCTTTATCCTGAATGGTGTCGAGCTGCTTGAGTTTTGTTGGAGCTGCACTCATCCAGGCAAGTGGAGAGTATTCCATCACACTCCTGACTTGTGCCTTGTAAATGGTGGAAAGGCTTTGAGGAGTCAGGAAGTGAGACACTCGCCGCAGAATTACCAGCCTCTGGCCTGCTCTTGTATCCACATTATTTATATGGCTGTTCTAGTTCAGTTTCTGATCAATGGTATCCCCCAGGATGTTGATAGTGGGGGATTCAGCGATGGTAATGTCGAGGGGAGATGTTTAGAGCCTCTCTTGTTGGAGATGGTCATTCACTGGCACTTGTGTGGTGCGAATGTTACTTGCCACTTGTCAGCCCAAGTCTGAATGTTGTACAGGTCTTGCTGCATATGGACACGGACTGCGTCAGTATCTGACGAGTCTCGAATGGTGCTGAAAAGCGTGCAATCATCAGCGAACATCCCCACTTCTGACCTTATGATAGAGGGAAGGTCATTGATGAAACAGCTGAAGATGGTTGGGCCTAGGACCCTGCCCTGAGGAACTCCTGCAGTGATGTCATGTGATTGAGATGAATGACCTCCAACAACTACAGGCAACTTCCTTTGTGCTAGGTATGATTCCAACCAATGGAGAGTTTTCCCCTTGATTCCCATTGACTTCAGTTTTGCTAGGGCTCCTTGATGCCACTCTCGATCAAATGCTGCCTTGATGTCAAGGGCAGCCACCCTCACCTCACCTCTTGAGTTCAGAACTTCTGTCCATGTTCGGACTAAGGCTGTAATGAGTTCAGGAGCTGAGTGGCCCTGGCAGAACCCAAACTGGGCGTCAGTTAGCAGGTTATTGCGAAGTAAGTGCGGCTTGATAGCAGTGTCGACGACACCTTCCATCACTTTGCTGATGATTGAGAGTCGACTGATGGGACGGTAATTGGCTGGGTCGGATTTGTCCTTCTTTTTGTAGACAGGTTACACTTGGGCAATTTTCCACATTGCCGGGTAGATGCCAGTGTTGTAGCTATACTGCAACAGCTTGGCTAGGGGCGCAGCTAGTTCAGGAGCACATGTCTTCAGTGCTATTGCCGCAATGCTTTCAGTGCCCATAGCCTTTGCAGTATCCAGTGTCTTCAGCCGTTTCTTGACATCACGTGGAGTGAATTGAATGGGCTGAAGACTGGCATCTGTGATGCTGCGGACCTCAGGAGGAGGCCGAGATCGATCATCCACTCGGCACTTCTGGCTGAAGATAGTTGCAAATGCTTCAGCCTTGTCTTTTGCACTCACGTGCTGGGCTCCACCATCATTGAGGATGGGGATATTTTTGGAGCCTCCTCCTCCTGTTAACTGTTTAATTGTCCACCACAACTCACGACTGGATGTGGCAGGACTGCAGAGCTTTGATTTGATCCGATGCTTGTGAGATCGCTTAGCTCTGTCTATCGCATGTTGCTTCCGTTGTTTGGCATGTAAGTAGTTCTGTGTTGTATCCTCACCAGGTTGACACCTCATTTTTCTGTATGCCTGGTGCTTTTCCCGGCATGCTCTCCTGCACACTTCGTTAAACCAGGGTTGATCTCCCGGCTTGATGGAAATGGTAGAGTGAGGGATAAGGCAGGCCATGAGGTTACAGATTGTACTTGAATACAATTCTGCTACTGCTGATGGCCCACAGCGCCTCATGGATGCCCAGTTTTGAGTTGCCCACTTAGCACGGTGGTAGTGCCACAGAACACGGTGGAGGGTATCCTCAACATGAAGACAGGACTACGTCTCCACAAGGACTGTGCGGTGGTCAGTTCCGACAATGCTGTTCATGGACAGATGCATCTGCAACAGGTAGATTGGTGAGGACGAGATCAAGTAGGTTTTTCCCTCACCACCTGGCGCCGACCCAGTCTGGCAGCTGTGTCCTTTAGGTCTCGGCCAGTTGTGCTGCAACCGAGCCACTCTTGGTAATGGACATTGAAGTCCCCCACCCAGAGGACATTTTGTGCCCTAGCTACTCTCAGTGCTTCTTCCAATTGGTGCTCAACATGAAGGAGTACTGATTCCTCAGCTGAGGGAGGGCGGTAGGTGATAATTAGCAGGAGGTTTCCTTGCCCATATTTGACTTGATGCCATGAGACTTCATGGGGTCCTGAATCAATGTTGAGGACTCCCAGGGCTACTCCCTCCCCACTGTATACCACGGTGCCACCAACTCTGGTGGGTCTGTCCTGCCAGTGGGACAGGACATAGCCAGGGATGGTGATGGTGGTGTCTGGGGCATTTGTTGTAAGGTATGATTCGGTAATTATGATCTATGTCAGGCTGTTGCTTGACTAGTCTGTGGGACAGCTCTCCCAATTTTGGCCCAAGCCCCCAGATGTTGGTAAGGAGGACTTTGCAGGGTCAACTGGGCTGGGTTTGCCGTTGTCGCTTCCGATGCCAGGTGGTCTGTCCGGTTTAATTCTTATTGTTTTTTGTAGCAGTTGTTTATAACTGAGTGGCTTGCTAGACCATTAAGATGCAACCACATTGCTGTGGTTCTGGAGTCACATGTAGACCAGACCAGGTAAGGATGGCAGATTTGTTTCCCTAAAGGACATTAGTTAACCAGATGGGTTTTTGCAACAATCGACAATGGTATTATGGTCGCCATTACTAAGACTAACATTTAATTCCAGAATTAAATTGAATTGAACTTAAATTCCACCAGCTGTCGTGGTGGGAATTGAACCCATATTTTCAGAGCATTGGAATGAGCTGCTGGCTTACTAGTCTAGTTACATTACCACTATGCCACCGCCTCCCCTTCTACGAAATCTCTCCTCATAGGACAGCCCTCTCATCCCAGGAATCAAGATAGTGACCCTTTGTTGAACCGCCCCGAGGGCAAGTATATCCTTGGTTAGATAAGGAGTCCAAAACTGTGCACATTACTCCAGGTGTGGTCTCACGAAGTCCACGTACAATTGCAAGACTTCCTTATGCTTGTACTCCAACCCCCTTGCAAGAAAGATCAACATGCCATTGGTCTTTCTTATTGCTTGCTGCACCTGCGTTCTGTGTTTCTTGCACGAGGACACGCAAATCTATCTGAACACCAACATTTGAAAGTTAGTCACCATTTAAAACATATTCTGTTTTTCTATTCTTCCTACCAAAGTGAATAACCTCAGATTTCCCTATACTATACTCCATCTGCCAACTTACTGTACACTCACTTAGTCTATCTTTTTCCCTTTGCAGACTCCTTGTGTACTCCTCACAGCTTACTGTCCGACCTAGCTTGGTATCATCAGCAAACTTGGATACTTAACACTTGGTCCCTTCATCTAAGTCATTAATATAGATTTTAAATAGCTGAGGCCACAATACTGATCCTTGCGGCACCCCTCTAGTTACAGCCTGCCAACCTGAAAATGATCTGTTTATCCCTGCTTTCTGTTTTCTGTCCATTAACCAATCCTCTACCATGCTACTATATTACCCCCAACCCCATGAGCCTTAATCTTGTGTAATAACCTTTAATGTGGCACCATATATAATGCCTTTTGGAAATCCAGGTATACTACATCCAATGGTTCTGCTTTAACTACCGTGAGAGTTACTTCTTCAAAAAACTCTAATAAATTTGTCAAACACGATTTCCCTTTCATGAAAAAATGCTGACTCGGCCTAAACATGAAATGATTTTCTAAGTGACTTGATACCACTTCCTTAACAATGGATTCCAGCATTTTCCCGACAACTGATGTCAGGCTAACTTGCCTGTAGATCCCAGTTTTTTCTCTCCCTCCTTTCTTATTTAGCGGTGATACATTTGTGACTTTCAAATCCGCTGAGACCATTCCAGAATCTAGGGAATTTTGGAAGATTATAGCCAATGCATTCACTATCTCTTCAGCCACCTCCTTTAGAACCCTAGGATGTAGGCCGTCCAGTCCAGTGGATTTGTCGGCTTTTAGTTCCATAAGTTTTTCTCATGCATTTCCTCTACATACATTAATTACCTTAAGTTCCTCAGCCTCATTAGACCCTTGGTTCCCCAACATTTTTGGTAGTTTTTTGTGTCTTCTACTGTGGAGACAGATGCAAAATATTTTTTAACGTTTCTGCGATTTCCTTATTCCCCATAATAATTCCTCCTGTCTCAGCCTCTAAGAGACCAACGTTTACTTTTGCTACTCTTTTCCTTTTTACATACTTTTACAAACTCTTACCATCTGCTTTTATATTTCTTGCTAGTTTTCTCTTATATTCTATTTTTTTCCCTTTTTATAATTTTTTTGGTCAGCCTTTGCTGATTTGTGAAAATCTCAGGCTTACTATTATTATTTGCAACATTATAAGCTTCATCTTTCAATCTATTGCTATCCACAACTTCTTTAGTTCTCCACGGTTGGATCACTTTACCCGTGGAGCTTTTGTTTCTCAAAGGAATGTAGTTTTGCTCAGAATTATTAAATATTTCTTTAAATGTTAGCCACTGCTTATCTTCCGTCATACCTTTTAATCTATTTTTCCAATCTGCCTTAGCCAACTCGCCCCTCATACCTATGTAATTGGCTTTATATATGTATAAGTCTCTAGTTTCGGACTTAGGCAAGTCACTCTTATAATTAACGTGTCATTCTATCATATTATGATCAGTCTGCCCAGCGGATCCGTTGCTATGAGATTGCTAACTAACCCTGTCTCATTACCCAATACAAGATCTAAAATCACCTGTTCCTGATTGATTCCATGACGTATTGTTCTAGGAAACTGTCCCAAATGCATTCCATGAACTCGTCCTCCAGACAACCTTAGCCAATTTGATTTGACCAGTCTATATGAAGATTAAATTTCCCCCAAATAATTGACTGGTCCTGCCTCTTTTAATAGCATTTGTGAATGGTCATGTCCCGGTAAAAAAAAATCATACACGTCTGTTCCTGTCTCATAAAAAAGCCTGTGTGAATGGTCCTGTCTCTTTATAAAGCGGTTGTGATAGGTCCTGACTATTTAAAAAGCCTGTGTGAATGGTCCTGTCTCTTTATAAAGCGGTTGTGATAGGCCTTGACTATTTAAAAAGCCTGTCTGCCTGGTCCTGTCTCGTTAAAAAGCCGTTGTTTCTGCTCCTGTCATTTTAAGCATTATGTGTGACTGGTCCTGTCAATGAAGAAGCTTGTGTGACTGGTCCTGTCAATGAAGACACCTGTGTGACTGGTCCTGTATCATTTAATAGCAGGTGTGATAGGTCCTGTCTCTTTAAAAGGCCTGTGTGTCTGGCACTTTTTCGATAAAAAGCCGTTGTGACTGTTCTGTCATTTTAAACAGAATGGCCCATTAATTCCGGTCACAACGCGTGAGTACGGACGGAGTACTTATGTGTGGGCCCGTTGGAAGAGCCGGATTTCAGCATGCACAGCGCATGCATGGAAAACCGGCATTTCCTCTCCTCTGAACCAAAGGGTTCAGAGGCGGATCCCTTGCGAAGTTTGAGTCTGCGCGCGCGCGTTGAACTTCCTTTTTTTTTCTGGTTTTAACGTGCGGGTAAGTCTGTACATTTTACAAATGTGGAAAGCAGCCGTAAGGACTTCATTTTCAAAGGTAAGTGGTCAATTATTTAAAATTAAAACATTTTTTCCACAGGTTTTTTCCTTTTAAATATTTTAAAGCAAGTTAAGTTTACTTTTTGCCCCTTTTTTTTATTAAATTATCTTTTTGAAAAATTTAAATTTTTGTTTAAAATAGTTATTTAATGTCATTTATAGTTTATTTACAAAGTGTGATGTTCTTTTTAAATTTATTTGATGGTAAAGTACAGTTTTACAGCCTCAGAATTTATACGTTTTGACAGGTCTATCTGTCAAGACTTATGAATGGAGCATACCCTGCTCCGATTGGCTGCCTGTTGCTCACGTGATCCCGCGGACGCTTCGCACTAACTACGCCCCAGGGATACGCCAGCACAGCGCGCCAGCCTCTGGTACAGGCCTCAGAGAGGAATTCCACGCAGGCCAAGAGGTCAACTGCCGGCGCGCTAGGTAAGTGTAGGTCGTGGACCTGCACCCGCGGGAAGACCCCGACCCGAATTTCTGGGCCAATGTCTAACTGGTCCTGTCATTGAAGAAGCTTGTGTGAGTGGTCCCGTTTTTTTAAAAAGCCTGTGTGACTCGTCCTGCCTCCTTAAAAAGCCTGTGTCACTGGTCCTGTCTCTATAAAAAGCTTGTGTGACTGGTCCTGTCTCTTTAAAAAGCCTGTGTGACTGGTCCTGCCTCTTTAAAAAGCATTTTTCACTGGTCCTGTCTCTTTAAAATTATGTGTGACTGTTCCTGTCTCTTTAAAAAGCCTGTGTGACTGATCCTGTCGCGTAAAAATGCATTTTTCACTGGTCTTGTCTCTTTTAAAAGCATTTTTCAATGGTCTTGTCTCTTTAAAACAACTTTGTCACTTTTCCTGTCTTTATAAAAAGGCTGTGTGACTGGTGCTGGCTCCACAAAAAGCCTGTCTGACCTGGCCTGTCTCATTCAATGTCACTTATTGAAACGCCCTGCCTGTTTTAACACCCTGTGTGACATGTCCTGTCCCATTAAAGCGCCTGTCTGACTGGTCCAGTCAAGTTAAATTGCCTGTCTCTTTAGAAAGCCTGTGTGACTGGTCCTTCCTAGTCAAAGTGACTGTGTGACAGGTCTGGTCAATTTAAAGTTCCTGCCTCTTTAAAAAGCCTGTGAGAATGGTCCTGTCAATTTTAATACGCTGTGTGACAGGCCCGTCAATTTAAAGTTCCTGTCTCTTTAATAAGCCTCTTTGACCGGTCCTGCCTCATTATAAAGCCTGTGTGACAGGTCCTGTTTCATTAAAAAGACTGTATGACTGGTTCTGCCTCTTTAATAAGCCTGTGTGGCTGGTCCTGTCTCTTTAAAAAGACTGTGTGGCTGGTCCAGCCTCTTTAATAAGCCTGTGTGGCTGGTCCTGTCTCTTTAAAAAGACTGTGTGACTGGTCCTGCCTCGTTAATAAGCCTGTATGACTGGTCCTGCCTCGTTAATAAGCCTGTGTGACTGGTCCTGTCTCTTTTAAAAGACTGTGTGACTGGTCCTGCCTCTATAATAAGCCTGTATGACTGGTCCTGCCTCGTTAATAAGCCTGTGTGACGGGTCGTGCCTCGTTAATAAGCCTGTGTGACTGGTCCTGTCTCTTTAAAAATACTGTGTGACTGGTCCTGCCTCTTTAATAAGCCTGTGTGACTGGTCCTTCCTCGTTAATAAGCCTGTGTGACTGGTCCTGTCTCTTTAAAAAGACTGTGTGACTGGTCCTGCCTCTAAAGTAAGCCTGTATGACTGGTTCTGTCTCTTTATTAAGCCTGTGTTACTGGTTCTGTCTCTTTAATAAGCCTGTGTGACTGGTCCTGTCTCTTTAATAAGCCTGTGTGACTGGTTCTGTCTATTGAATACGCCTGTTTGACTGGTCCTGTCTCTTTAATAAGCCTGTGTGACTGGTCCTGTCTCTTTAATACGCCTCTGTGACTGGTGCTGTCTCTTTAATAAGCCTGTTTGTCTGGATCTGTCTCTTTAATAAGCCTGTGTGACTGGTGCTGTCTCTTTAATAAGCCTGTGTGACTGGTCCTGTCTCTTTAATAAGCCTGTGTGACTGGTGCTGTCTCTTTAATAAGCCTGTGTGTCTGGTCCTGTCTCATTAATAAGCCTGTATGTCTGGTTCTGTCTCTTTAATAAGCCTGTGTGACTGGTGCTGTCTCTTTAATAAGCCTGTGTGACTGGTCCTGTCTCTTTAATAAGCCTGTGTGACTGGTGCTGTCTCTTTAATAAGCCTGTGTGATTGTTCCTGTCTCTTTAATAAGCCTGTGTGACTTGTCAAGTATCGTTATAAAGACGGTGTGACTGGTCTTGTCTCTTTACTAAGCCTGTGTGACAGGTCATTTCTGATTAAAAAGCCTATGTAACTGGTCCTTTCTGATTATAATCCTGTGCGACTGGACGTTTCGGTTTAATAATCCTGTGTGGCTGGTCCTGTCAGTTAAATAAGCTCGGGTGACTGTTCCTGTCTCTTTATAAAGCTTGTGTCACTGGCCCTGACTCTCTAAAATGCCAGTGTAGCAGCTTCTGTCTCCTTAAAAGGACACTGTGCTTGGTCCGGTCTCGTTCAAAAGCACTTGCGACTGGGCCTGTATCATTTAATTGCCGCTGTGACTGGTCCTGTCACTATAAAAAGCATGTTTCACTGGTCCTGTCTCTTTAAAACGCGGGTGTGTCAGGTCCCGACTCTATAAAATGACGGTGTTACTCTTTCTATGTATTTCAAATGCCTGTGTGACTGGTCTTGTCTCTGGAAATCGCTGGTGTGACGGGTGCTGTCTCCATAAAGAGCCTGTCTGACTGGGCATGTCTATTTTAATAGCAAGTGTCATAGATCCTGTCCCTTTAATAAGCCTGTGTGATTAGTCCTGTCTCCTTAAATAGAGAGTGTGACTTCTCCTGTCTCTTGGAAAAGGCTGCGTGACAGGTCCAGACTGATTAAAGAGCCTGTGTGAAAAGTCCTGTCTCTATAAAAATCATGTGTGATTGACCTGTCACTTTAAATAGCCAGTTTGACTGTTCCTGCCTCTTTTAAAAGCCCGTGTGCCTGGTCCTCCCTCTTGAAAAAGCATATTTCACTGGCCCTGTCACTTTAAGCTGATAAATGTGAAGTTATCCGCTTTGGTAAAAAAAACAGAAAGGCAGAGTATTTCCTAAATGGTGAAAGACTGGGAAATTCAGATGCTCAACGGGATCAGGGTGTTCTTGTACCTGAGTCACTGAAAGTGAATGTGCAGGTGCAATAAGCCATTAGGAAGGCAAAGATATGCTGGCATTCTTTACAAGAGGATTGGAGTACAGGAGTAACGAAGTCTTACTCCAGTTATATAGGGCCTTGGTGAGACCACACCTGGAGTACTGTGTACAATTTTGGTCTCCTTACCTAAGGAAGGATATACTTGCCACAGAGGGAGTGCAACGAAGGTTCAGGAGATTGAATCCTGGGATGGTGGGACATTCGTATGAGAAGAGATTGAGTAAACTCGGCCTATATTCTCTTGAATTCAGAAGAATGAGAGGGGATCGCATTGAAGCACACAAAATTATTACGGGGCTTGATAGGGTGGATGCTGGGAGAATGTGTCACTTAGCTGGGGAGTCTAGAACCAGGGGCCACAGCCTCAGGATAAAGGGTAGGCCATTCAGGACTGAGATGAGAAGACATGTCTTCAAACAGAGGGTGGTGAACCTTTGGAATTCTCTGTCTCAGAGGGCTGTGGAGGCTCAGTCATTGGGTATATTACAAACAGAAGTCGATACATTTCTGATTAGTTGTTATATCAAGGGATATGGCATTAGGGCCGGTGAATGGAGTTGAGGCAGAAGATTAGCCATGAACACATTGAATGGCAGAGCAGGCTCGAAGAGCCGAATGTCCTACTCCTGCTACCATTTCTTATATTCTTATGTTTCAAAAGCCTGTGTGTCTGGTCCTGTCTCCTTAAAACGTAGCTGTGTCAAGTCCTGCCTTTATAAAATGACGCTGTGACTGTTTCTATCTGTTTCAGAGCCAGTTTATCAGCTTTTGTCTCTTTGAAACGCCTGTGTGACTGATCCTGTCCTTTTAAAAAGGCTGTGTGAATGGTGCTGTCTCCAGAAAAAGCCTGACTCGGCCTGTCTCTTTCAATCGCTCGTATTGACATGTCCTGACTAGTTAAGAAGCCAGTGTGACTGTTCCTGTCTCTTTCAATCGCACGTATTGACATGTCCTGACTAGTGAAGAAGCCGGTGTGACAGGTCTTGTCTCTTTTAAAAGCCGGTGTGGCTCTTCCTGTCTCTTTAATACGCATATGTGACTGGTACTGAGCTACAAGAAATCAGCATTTGTAGGGAAATGGTGTTAGGGAAATTGACGGGATTGAAGGTCGATAAATCCCCAGGGCCTGATAAGCTACATCCTAGGGTACTTAAGGAAGATGCCCTAGAAATAGTAGATGCATTGCTGGTCATCTTCCAACATTTGATAGAATCTGGAAAAGTACCCATGGATTGGAGAGTAGATAATGTTACTCCACGATTCAAAAATGATGGTAGAGAGAAAACGGCGAATTACAGACCTGTCAGCCTGACATCGGTAGTGGGGAAAATGCTAGAGCCCATTATAAAAGATGTAATAGCAGAACACTTGGAAAACGGTGACAGGATCGGACAAAGTCAACATGGATTTACAAAGTGTAAATCGTGCTTGACTAATCTACTGGATATTTTTGAGGATGTAATTGGTAGAATAGATAAGGGAGAACCAGTGGATGTGGTGTATTTGGACTTTCAGAAGGCTTTCGATAAGGTCCCGCATAAGAGATTAGCGTGTAAAGTTAAGGCACATGGGATTGGGGGCAAGTTATTGACTTGGATAGAGAACTGGTTGGCAGACAGAAAGCAAAGTGTTGGAATAAACAGGCCTTTTTCTGAGTGGCAGGCAGTGACTAGTGGGGTACCGCAGGGATCGGTCCTAGGACCCCAGCTATTCACAATATATATTAATGAAATAGACGAGGGAATTAGATGTAATATCGCCAAGTTTGCAGACGATACAAAGCTGGCTGTGCGTGTCGGCTGTGAGGAGGATGCCGAGAAACTCCAGTATGAATTCGACAGGTTGGGTGATTGGGCAGAAGTGTGGCAGATGCAATATAACGTGGATAAATGCAAGGTTATCCACTTTGGTGTCAAAAACTGGAAGGCAGATTATTATCTGAATGGCAATAGATTGGGAGAAGGGGAAGTGAAACGAGACCTGGGTGTCCTTGTGCACCAGTCGCTGAAGGTAAGCATGCAGGTGCAGCAGGCGGTTAAGAAGGCAAATGGAAGGTTGGCCTTCGTAGCGAGAGGGTTCGTGTACAGGAACAAGGATGTCTTGCTACAGTTGTTCAGGGCCTTGGTGAGACCACACCTTGAGTATTGTGTGCAGGTTTGGTCGCCTTCTCTGAAAAGGATGTTCTTGCCATGGAGGGAGTGCAGCGAAGATTCACCAGGCTGATACGTGGAATGACAGGAATGACGTATGAGGAGAGATGCGGTCGATTGGGCTTATACCCGTTGGAGTTTAGATGAATGAGAGGGGATCTGACTGAAATTTATAAAATTCTGTCGGGACTGGACAGACTAGATGCAGAGAGGATGTTCCCGATGGTCGGTGATTTCAGAACCAGGGGTCACAGTCTAAGGATAAGGGGTAAGCCATTTAATACTGAGATGAGGAGGAATTTCTTCACAGAGAGTGGTGAACCTGTGGAATTCTCTACCATAGAAGGCAGCAGAGGCCAATTCATTA
This sequence comes from Somniosus microcephalus, assembly GCF_052327205.1. Lineage (NCBI taxonomy): Eukaryota > Metazoa > Chordata > Chondrichthyes > Squaliformes > Somniosidae > Somniosus > Somniosus microcephalus. The sequence goes on along the minus strand of NW_028225184.1, from coordinate 47,815,625 downwards.
AATATATTCAAGAAAGAGTTGGATATATTTCTTAAGGCTAAAGGGATCAAGGGGTATGGGGAGAAAGCAGGGACCGGGTACTGAATTTGGATGATCAGCCATGATCTCATTGAATGGCGAAGCAGGCTCGAGGGGCTGAATGGCCTACTCCTGCTCCTATCGTCTATGTTTCTATGTTTCTATGTCCTGCCTTTAAAAAACCTGTGTGACTGGTCCTGTCACTTTACAAAGCCTGTGTGACTGTTCATGTCTCATTCAAATGTGTGTGACTGGTCCTGTCACTTTACAAAGCCAGTATGACTGTTTCTGTCTCTTTGAAATGTCTGTGTGACAGGTCCTGACTCTTCATAAACTTGTGTCTGGACTTGTCTCCATAGAAAGCCTGTGCGATTGGTCCTGTCTCTTTCAAAAACCTATGTGATTGGTTCTGTCTCTTTAAAGGCCTTTGTGCCTAGACTTGTCTCCTTAAAATGCCTGTGTGCCTGGTCTTCTCTCTTTAAAAAGCCTGTGTGACTGATCCCGTCTCTTTAAAAAGCCTGTGTGACAGGTGCTGTCTCTTTAAAAGGCCTGTGTGACTTTTTCTGTCTCTTTAAAAGGCCTGTGTGACTGGTCCTGTCTCTTTATAAAGCCTGTATGACTGGTCCTGTCTCTTTAAAAGGCCTTTGTGCCTAGACTTATTTCCTTAAAATGCCTGTGTGTCTTGTCCTGTCTCTTTAAAAAGCCTGTGACTGGTCCTGTCTATTTAAAAAGCCTGTGTGACTGGTCCTATCTCTTTAAAAAACCTTTGTGCATGGTCCTTTCTCTTTATAAAGCCAGTGTGATTGGTCCTGTCACTTTAAAAAGCCTGTGTGATTGGGTCTGTCTCTTTAATTACCCTGTGTGACTGGTCCTGCCTCTTTCAATAGACTGTGTGACTGGTCCTGTCTCTTTAATTAGCCTGTGTGACTGTTCCTGTCAGATGAAAAAGCCTGTGTGACTGGTTCTATCTCTTTAATAAGTCCGTGTAACTTGTCCTGTCACTTTAATAAGCCTGTGTGTATGGTTCTGTCTCTTTAATAAGCCTGTGTGACGGGTCCTGTCTCTTTCAATAGACTGCTTGACTGTTCCTGTCTCTTTAAAAGGCCTGTGTGACTGTTCCTGTCAGATGAAAAAGCCCGCATGACTGGTTCTGTCTCTTTAAAAAACCTGTGTGTCTTGTCGTTTATCTTTTAAAAACCCTGTCTTACTGCTCGTGTCTCTTTAAAAAGCCCTTTTAACTGGTTCTGTCTCTTTAAAAAGCACGTGTGTCTTTTTCTGTCTCTTCAAAGAGCCTGTGTGACTTGTCCTGTCCTCTTTTAAAGGCCTGTGTGACTGATTCTGTGTCAATGGCTGTGGTTCTGCACTCTTGATTAGGTGTACATTGCCTGCTAAACACTTAACCCCTTGGCCTCTCAAGAACATAAGAAAACATAAGTAGGGGCAGGAGTAGGCCATTTGGCCGTTCGAGCCTCCTCCACCATTCAATAATATCATAGGTGATCTTCTGCTTCATCTCCACTTTCCTGCACTATCCACATATCCCTTGATTCCCTTAATATTCAAAAACCTATCGATTTTTGCCTTGAATATACTCAATGACTGAGCCTCCACAGCCCTCTGTGGTAGAGAATTCCACAGATTCACCACTCTTGGTGTGAAGAAATGTCTCCTCATTTCAGCCCTAAATGGCCGACCTCTTATTCTTAGACGATGACCCCTGGTTCTGGACTCCCCAGTCAGGGGGAACGTCCTCCCTGCATCCACCCTGTCAAGTCATGTAAATATTTTGTATGTTTCAAAGAGATCACCTTTCATTCTGCTAAACTCTTGATAATGTGGGGCTAGTCTACTCAATCTCTCCTCATAGGACAATCCCCCCATTCCAGGAACCACTCTGGCGCACCTTCATTGCACTCCTTCGATGGCAACTGTATCCTTCCTTAGGAAAGGAGACCAATACTGTACACATTTACCCCCTTGCCTCTCTTAACATCTGGGGTACTCTTCTTCTGGGCTTCGTGATTTATCTACTTTCAAAGTTGGTAAACACCTTAACATTTCCTCTTTCACTATATTTATCTAAGCTAATATTACACACTCCTCCTTAAGTACAATTTTTTGCATCATCCCTCTCTTCTGTGAAGACAGGCACAAATTATTTATTAAGAGTCATATCCACGTCATCCAGCTCCACACACAGCTTAACATTTTGGTCTCTACTAAGCCCTATTATTTCCTTAATTATCCTCTTGCACTTTATGTATTTATAAAACATATTTTGGTTTCCCTTGATTTGACTTGCCAATATTTTTCATGCCCTGCCTTTGCTTTCCCAATTTACTTTTTTGAACTCTCGGTATCTGTTAAAAGCTTACCTTTTTTCCCTTATCCTACACGGTATGTTCCTTGACATTCAGATGGTTTAAAATTTGGATGTTCCACCCTTTTTAGTTGTGGGAACATATTTGCTCTGAACCCTCACTATCTCCTCCTTGAAAGCTTCTCACTGCTCTGAAACCGATTTCCCTTCAAGCAGCTGTTCCCAGTCCATTTTTGCTAAATCATATCTCAGCTTACTACAATTGGTCTTTCCCACCTGGAGACATTATACTCTATCATTGTCCTTTTCCATAAGGGGAGATTAAATATGGATGTTTAAAAGCAATATGTATTTCGATAAAGTAGGTAAGTCTGTTTCTAGTGGCAAAATGTTGGGCAAGCAGAGGACTCAGATTTATGGTATTTGTCAAAAGAACCAGACGAGAGATGGAGCATTTTCTTTATGCAGTGGGTTGTTGTGTTCTGGAATGCTCTGTCTGAGAACGTGGTGGATGCAGATTCAATAGTAACTTTAGACAGGGAATTGGATAATAAGTTGAAGGGGAATTTTTACAGGGCTCTGGCTAAAGAGTAGGACTAATTAGAGAGCACTTTCAAAGAGATGGCACAGACACGATGAACGGAATGGGCTCCATTTGTGCTGTATCACTGTATGATTCTATGAGCAAGAGACAGACAGAGAAGAGGGATAGAGAGAGAGAGAGAAAACAGAAAGTAAAATAGAGACAGAAGGACTGGGAGAGGTACAGTGGGAAATACATTAACTTGAAAAGGGGAATTGGATAAATATATAAGGGGAGCAATTTGCAGGACTTTTGGAAAAGCGCCGGTGAATGGGACTAACTGGACGGGTGAGGACATGGAGGGATTTGAACACAAGGATGAGAATATTAAAATCGAGGTGTTGCCGGATCGGGAGCCAATGTAGGTCAGTGAGTACAGAGGTGATGGGCGAACGGGTCTTGTGCGAGTTAGGATATGGGCAGCAGAGTTTTGGATGAGCTCTAGTTTATGGAGGCTTGTAACTGGGAGGCCGGCCAGGGGCGCATTGTAATTGTCGAGTCTGGATTTAACAAAGGCACAGATGGGGTTTATGCAGTGGAAGGGCTGAGGCAGGGTGGAGATGGGAGATATTGTGGAGGGGGTAGTAGGCAGTCCTGGTGATTCACAGTATATGAGGTCGGAGATCAGCTCACGTTCAAATAGAACGACGAGGTTGTGACCAGTCTGGTTCAGCCTCAGACATTGGCCAGGGTGGATGACTGAGTCAATAGATAATGGATTTTGTGATGAGGACCGAAGACAAGGGCTTTGGTCTTCCCAAGATGTAAATGACAAACACAGTAATCCAGTGAAAAGTGGTTTACAAATCTAATTGCTAAATATAGAAATATAACAGGGATACCAATACCAGCAAAGAGGGGAGAGTAAAAGACAAGAACAGTAATACAGTTAGGAAAGGTTTGCAGAGTTAATAGTTGGATACGGAGACTTACCAGGACCAACAACAGCAGCAAGGAGGGGCGAGGAATTGACAAGAACAGTAATATAGTAAAACCTCGTTAATAGAATAGCTAGATAGAGAAACTTACCAGGAACACCAACAGCAGCAAGGACGGGATAGTAAAAGCATTGAATAGTCAAAAGTGCGTAATAGATCCGCTCTTCCAATGTGAGATAATCAGAATATTCAGAAAGATAATCAAACACCCAGGATATACTCCTGTCCATTATTGTAACATTCCTATCCACTGTTGTTAGATTCCAATCCATTGTTGCAACAGTCCAATCTACTGTTCTCAGATTCCGACTCCCTCTCTGTGGAGAAGTGCGCTGAGTCCTGTCAGTGCCAGAGGTGATGCTCTCACTGACACTATGGGATATCACATGAAGGGAGCCCCTTATTAATAGAAGAGGGAAACCCTGCACTGATACAGTAATGTCCATTGACACTGACATTAATTACAGTCACTGAACAAACAGCTTCAATTAACCCGTGGAGTCTGACATTAATTACAGTCATTGAACAAACAGTTTCAGCTAACCCGCGGAGACTGACATTAATTACATTCAATGAACAAACAGCTTCAGTTAACCCCTTTCATACATAAGAGCATAAGAACAAGATAACTAGGAGCAGGAGCAGGCCATTTGGCACATCGAGCCTGTCCCACCATTTACTAAGATCATGGCTGATCTGATCTTGGCCTCGACGTCAATTTCCCACCTGCTCCCCATAACTCTTGACTCCCCTGTAGCTCAAATTTATGTCCATCTCCGCCTTGAAAATATTCAATGGCACCAACTCATCAGCCCTCTGGGGTGGAGAATTCCAAAGATTCACGACCCTCTGAGTGAAGAATTTCCTCCTCATCTCAGCTTTAAATGGGCGACCCCTTATCCTGAAACTCTGCCCCCTAGTGCTAGATTAACACACATGGGGAAATATCCTCCCTGCATCTGCCCTTTCCAGCCCCATCCGAATCTTATATGTTTCAATAAGATCACCTCTCATTCTTCTGAACTCCAATGAATATAGGCCCAACCTGCTCAACCTTGCTTCATAAGACAACCGCTTCATCTCAGCAATTAACCTAGTTAACATTCTCTGATCTGCTTCCAATACAAGTATATCACTCCTTAAATCAGGAGGCCAAAACTGTACGCAGTACACAAGGTGCGGTCTCACCAACGCCCTGTACAGTTGTGCAACACTTCCCAAGTTTATACTCCATCCCGCTTTCAATAAAAGCCAACATTCCATTTGTCTTTCTAAGCACTTGCTGTACCTGCACGCCAAGTTTTTGTGATACATGTGCAAGGACCACCAGAACCCTCTGTACATCAGCATTTAGAAACTTGAAGCGTGAACGTAAAAAAATGCAATTACAATGGTATGAAGACAGAGAAAAAACATTGCCGGGTGTGCAGAAGACATTTTTTAAGAACAGGATTGGCCAATGGAAACACTGTCTCTGAGTTTAATTCTCAGGAATTTGAGGCGTGTGGAATAGAAAGCATTTGAGTTTAAATTGCTCCTCTCTACAGCACAGGCTAGATACAGTGTACAACTCCGTATACACAGCCCCGTCAAACACACCCAGGGCAGGTACAGCACAGGTTGGTTACAAAGTAAAGCTCTCTGTGCACTGTCCCATTAAACAATCCCATGGCCGGTAAAGCATAGGTTAGAGATAGAGTAAAGGTCCATCAACAGTGTCGGAGCAGACACTCCAATGGCTGGTAAAGCACAGGTTAGATACAGAGTAAAGCTCCATCAAACATTCCCAGGGCAGGTACAGCACAGGTTAGATACAGAGTAAAGATCCGTCTACACTGTCCCATAATACACTTCCAGGGCAGTTACAGCACGGGTTAGATACACTGTAAATCTGCCTCCACACATCCCATCAAACACTCCCAGGGCAGGTACTGCACGGGTTAGATACACTGTAAATCTGCCCCCACACATCCCATCAAACACTCCCAGGGCAGGTACTGCACGGGTTAGATAAAGAATAAAGCTCCCTCTGCACTGTCCCATCAAACACTCCCAGGGCATGTAGAGCACGGTTCGACACAGAGTAAAGTTCCCTCTACAGTGTCACATCAAACACTCCCAGGGCAGGTATAGCACGGATTATATTCAGAGTTAAGCTCCCTCTACACTGTCCGATCCAACACTCACTGGGGAGGCACACCACGGTTTAGATACAGACTAAAGCTCCATCTACATTCTCCCATCAATCACTCACAGAGCAGGGTCAGAACGGTTTTGATACAGAATAAAGCTCATTCTACATGTCATATCAAACACTGCCAGGGCAGGTACAGCACAGCTTAGATACAGAGTAAAGCTCCCTTTACACTGCCCCATCAACAATTCCAGGGCTGGAACAGCACGGATTACATACAGAGTAAATCTCCATCTAGGCTGCCCCATCAAAAACACCCAGGGCAGATACAGCACCGGTTAGATACAGAGTAAAACTTCCTCTACACTGTCCCATCAAACACTCCCAGGGCAGGTACAGCACGGGTTAGATACAGAGTAAAGCTCCCTCTACACTCTACCATCAAACACTCACAGGGCAGGGACAGGAAGGGTTAGATACGGTATAAAGCTCCTTCTACACTGTCCCATCAAACACTCCCAGTTCACGTACAGAAGTGTTAGATACAGAGTACAGCTCCCGCATCATTGTCCCGTCAAAAATTCCAATGGCAGGTACAGCACGGGTTAGATAGAGAGTAAAACTCCCTCAACACTGTCCCAGCAAACATTTCCAGGCCGGGTACAGAAGGGGTAAGATGCAGATTAAAGCTCCTTCTGCACTTTTCCATCAAGCACACCCAGGGCAGGTACAGCACGGCTTAGATACAGAGTAAAGCTCCATTTACAATGCCACATCAAACAATTACAGGGCAGGTACAGCACGGGTTAGATACAGAGTAAACATCCTTCTACAGTGACCCATCAAAAACTCCCAGTGCAGATACAGCTCGGGTCAGATTCAGAGTAAAGTTCCCTCTACACTGTCCCATCAAACACTTCCAGAGCAGGTACAGCACAGGTCAGCTACAGAGTAAAGCTCCCTCTAAACTGCACCGTCAAACAGACCCAGGACAGTTGCAGCACAGGTTAGATATAGAGAAAAGCTCCATTACACTGTCCCGTCAAACACTCCCATGGCCAGATCAGCACACATTAGATACAGAGTAAAACTCGCTCTGCTCTGTCCCATCAAACACTCAAAAGGCATTTGAAGCACAGGTTGGATACAGAGTAAAGCTCCCTGTAAACTGTCCCATCAAACAGTCTCATGAACGGTAAAGCATAGGTTAGAGACAGAGTAAAGCTCCGTCTACACTGTCACATTAGAGACTCCAATGGCCAGTACAGCACAGGGTAGATGCAGAGCAAAGTTCCCTCTGCACTTTCCCATCAAACACTCCCAGGGCAGTGGAAGCACGGGTTTGATACAGTGTAAAGCTCCCTCAACACTGTCCCATCAAACAATCCCAGGCCTTGTACAGAAATGGTATGATACAGATTAAAGCTCCCTCTGCACTTTTCCATCAAACACACCCAGGGCAGGTGCAGCACGGCTTAGATACAGAATAAGGCTCCCTTTACCCTGCCCCATCAAACACTCCCAGTGCAGGTACAGCACGGGTTAGATACAGAGTAAAGCTCCCTCTGCACTGTCCCAGCAAACAGTCCCAGGGCAGGTACAGCATGTGTTACATATAAAATAAAGCTCCGTCTACACTGTCCCATTAAACAAACCCAGGGCAGGTACAGCACGGACTAGCTACAGAGTAAATCCGACTCTACACTGTCCCATCAAACACGCCCAGGGCAGGTAGAGCACGGTTTAGATACAGAGTGGTGGTCCGTCTACACTGTCCCATAAAACACTCCCAGGGCTGATACAGCTCGGTCTAATACAGTTTAAATCTGCCTCTACACAGCCCATCAAACACTCCCAGGGCAGATACAGCACGGGTTAGATACAGAGTAAATCTCCCTCTACACTGTCCCATCAAACACTCCCAGGGCAGGTAGAGCACGGTTTAGATACAGAGTAAAGCTCCCTCTACAGTGTCCCATCAAACTATCCCAGGGCAGGTAGAGCACGGGTTACATACAGAGTTAAGCGCCCTCAACACTGTCCGATCCAACACTCACTGGGGAGGCACACCACGGGTTAGATACAGACTAAAGCTCCATCTACACTCTCCCATCAAACACTCCCAGGGCAGGTAGTGAACGGATTACATAGAGAGAAAAGCACCCTCAACATTGTCCCATCAAACAATCCCACGCCAGGTACAGAATTGGTAAGATACAGATTAAAGCTCCCTCTGCACTTTTCCATCAAACACACACAGGGCAGGTACAGCACGGCTTAGATACAGAGTAAAACTCCCTTTACACTGCCTCATCAAACAATTCCAGGGCTGGAACAGCACGGATTAGATACAGAGTAAATCTCCAACTAGGCTGCCCCATCAAAAACACACAATGCAGATACAGCACCAGTTAGGTACAGCGTAAAACTCCCACTACACTGTCCCATCAAACACTCCCAGGGCAGGTAGAGCAAGGGTTAGCTATAGAGTAACGTTCCCTTTACAGTGTACCATTAAACACACCCAGGGCTTGTCCAGTAGGGGTTACATAGGGAGTAATGCACCCTCTACACTGTCCGATCAAACACTCCCAGGGCAGGTACAGCACGGGTTAGATACAGAGTAAAGCTCCCTCTACACTGTCCCATCAAACACTCCCAGGGCAGGTACAGCGCGGGTTAGATACAGAGTAAACGTCCCTCTACATGTCCCATCAAACACTCCCAGGGCAGGTGCAGCACGGGTTATATACAGAGTAAAGCTCCTTCTACACTGTCCAATCAAACACTCCCAGGGCAGGTTCAGCATGGGTTAGATACAGAGTACAGTTATCTCTGCACTGTCCCATCTCACACTCCCAGGGCATGTACAGCACAGGTTAGATACAGAATACATCTCGCTCTACCCTGTCCCATCAAACACTCCCAGGACAGGTACAGTACAGGTTAGATGCAGAGGGAAGCTCCCTCTACACTGTCCCACTAAACACTCCCAGGGCATGTGCAGCAGGGGTTAGATCCAGAGTAAAGTTCCATCCACATGGTCCCATGAAACCCTCACAGAGCAGAAACAGCACGGGATAGATATGGAGTAAAGCTGCATTTACACTGTCTATTCAAAACTCCCATGGCCGGTCCAGCACGTGTTAGATACAGAGTACAGCTCCCTCAACACTGTCCCATCAATAATTCCAAGGGCAGGTACAGCACGGGTTATATACAGAGTAAAGTTCCCTCTGCACTGTTCCATCAATCAATCCCAGGGCAGGTAAAGCACGGTTTAATGCAGTGTAAAATTCCATCTAGACTGCCCCATCAAACATACCCAGGGCAGACACCGCACGGGTTAGATACAGAGTAAATCTCCATCTGCCCTGTACCATCAAACATTTCCAGAGCAGGTACAGCACAGGTCATCTATAGGGTAATGCTCCCTCTACACTGTCCCATCAAGCACTCCAAAGGCAGGTACAGCACAGGTTAGATACAGAGTAAATCTCTCTCTACGCTGTCTCATCAAACTCTCTCAGGGCAGGTACAGCACGGTTTAGATACAGAGTAAAGCTCCCTCTACACTGTCCCATCAAACTCTCCCAGGGCAGGTACAGCACGGTTTAGATACAGAGTAAAGCTCCCTCTACACTGTCCCATCAAACACTCCCAGGACAGGTACAACACGGGTTAGATACAGAGTAAATCTCCATCTACACGGTCCTATCAGAAACTACCAACACAAGATCAGCACGGGTTAGATACAGAGTAAAGCTCCATGTACACTGTCCCATTAAACACTCCCAGGGCAGGTAAAGCACGAGTTAGGCACAGAGTAAATCTCCCTCTACACTGTACCACCAAACAATCCCAGAGCAGGTACAGCTCAGGTCAGTTACAGAGTAAAGGTCCCTCTGCACTGTCCCATCAAACACTCACAGGACTGGTACAGCACGGCTTAGATGCTGAGTAAAGCTCCCTCAACACATTCGCATCAAATTTTCCCAGGGCAGGTATAGCACAAGTTAGATAGAGTGTAAGGCTGCATCCAAATTTTCCTATCAAACATTCCATGGGCAGGTACACCACATGTTAGATTCAGAGAAAGCTCCATCTACATTGTCCCATCAAACACTCCCTGGGCAGGTACACCACATGTTAGATTCAGAGAAAGCTCCATCTACATTGTCCCATCAAACACTCCCTGGGCAGGTAGAGCACAGGTCTGATACAGAGTAAAGCTCCATCTACATTGTCCCATCAAACACTCCCTGGGCAGGTAGAGCACAGGTCTGATACAGAGTAAAGCTCCATCTACATTGTCTCATCAAACACTCCCTGGGCAGGTAGAGCACAGGTCTGATACAGAGTAAAGCTCCATCTACATTGTCACATCAAACACTCCCATGGCAGCGACAGTGCAGGGGAAGTGGCGTTGAGATGGTGGGTGTGAGAGTGGCAGCAAGGAGGGTGTGGTCGATGGGTTGTAAGAAGTGGCAGCAACAAAATTGTAAAGGTGGTGCAATCTCTGAGTAAGTGAGACCCAACACTTGTGGAGATGTGTGAGTCAACGGAAAGATCTGAATCGAAAGTTTAAGAGTGGCATCCTCTGGTGTATAATTGTCCTGAACCCAGCACCGAACACTACAAACAACGTCACCCAACCAACTGAATTCACACCGTTTGCTCACTCGTCTCCACACCTGCTGCCTCTCACTTATTCAGGTATCCACCACTTTTTCATTTTTGTTTCTTCCACTCCTTCCAATCTGTCGACCGCACCCCACATTGCTGCCACTCCCGCACCCACCATCTCTCCGCCGGTAAGCCGTTCGCCCTTCCAAACTAACCAGTTGAACCGCACCTGCCATCCGCTCCTGTGCTCCAATCCGATTAATATAACACGGATATATTTTTCAATCTATCCTATCCAGACAGTGAAAATACATTACGACAAGTATAAGAGAAGATTCGTTCTGTCTAAACAGGGGGTGAGCAGGAGTCTGTGTTCAGGATGCGGGTCAGATGAGTTTATCATTCCATTATTCTGAGGAACGGGTGATTGGGAGGGCAAATATTCCCATTTATTCTCTTCACTTATAACTCTTATAATTGTAGTAACTTTCAGGCTCAATGCGGCAGGAATAGGTCAGTTCAGAGAGCATTAGATGGAAGATAACAATGTGCCATCTATGCTCAGAATTTTATTACCACAATTGGCACAATTCTCAAATATTTGCCTATGGAAATGACTATCTATCTTGCTTTCTACCGTTGTTTCTTTCTTCCCTCAGGCTCGTTTTCACCGCTCTCACTGACTTTCTGCCACTAGTTCTCCCTAGCGGCGGTGGCAGACCTGAGTGGACCGAGGCAGCGGCGGTGATTTAAAGAGGGGGAGAGGCGCAGGTAGGCCCCACAGCGGCGGCAGCGGCGGACCTGAGAGGCGCGAGTCAGCGGCGGTGATTTAAAGAGATGGAGAGGCGCAGGTAGGCCCCACAGCGGCGGCAGCGGCGGACCTGAGTGGCGCGAGTCAGCGGCGGTGATTTAAAGAGATGGAGAGGCGCAGGTAGGCCCCACAGCAGCAGCGGCGGCGGACCTGAGTGAAGTGAGGCAGTGGCAGAGACAGTGTGACATCACCAGAAAGCATGTAAGTTTTTTCAAACTTAAATTTGTGGATTATATCAGGAGGAAAAGACTGGTAAAATCCCAAGTCGGTCCCCTGCAGTCCGATTCGGGAGAATATATAATGGAGAATAAGGAAATGGCAGACCAATTAAACTCATACTTTGGTTCTGTATTCACAAAGGAGGACACAAATAACCTCCCAGGAATATCGGCAAACATAGGGACTAATGAGAGGGAGGAGCTGACAGAAATTAGTATCTCTAGGGATATGGTGTTGGGTAAGTTGAGGGGACTGAAGGCCGACAAATCCCCGGGGCCTGATAAACTACATCCTAGGGTACTTAAGGAGGTGGCCCTGGAGATAGCAGATGCTCTAAGGATCATCTTCCGGAACTCCATTGACTCGGGAACAGTACCCGTGGATTGGAGGGTAGCTAATGTTACCCCAATATTTAAAAAGGGGGGTAGAGAGAAAGCAGGGAATTATAGACCAGTAAGCCTTACATCGGTTGTGGGCAAAATGCTAGAGTCCATTATTAAGGATAAAATAGCGGAGCACTTGACAAATGGGGAAAGGATCGGACAGAGTCAACATGGATTTACAAAGGGTAAATCGTGTTTGACTAATCTGCTGGAATTTTTTGAGGAAGTAACTGGTGAAATAGATGGGGGAGAGCCAGTGGATGTGGTGTACCTTGACTTCCAGAAAGCCTTCGATAAGGTTCCACACAAAAGATTATCATGCAAAATTAAGGCTCATGGGATTGGGGGCAAAGTATTAACGTGGATAGAGAACTGGCTGGCGGATAGAAAACAGAGAGTTGGAATAAACGGCTCGTTTTCAGAGTGGCAGGCAGTGACCAGCGGGGTACCGCAAGGATCTGTCCTGGGACCCCAGCTGTTCACAATATATATAAATGATCTGGATCAGGGAATTGGATGCAATATTTCCAAATTCGCTGACGACACTAAACTAGGAGGAGGGGTGGGCTCTGATGAGGATGTCAGGAGGCTACAGTGCGATTTGGACAGGTTGGGGGAATGGGCGGATACGTGGCAGATGCAATATAATGTGGATAAATGCGAGGTTATCCACTTTGGGGGTAAAAGCAGGAGGGTAGATTATTATCTAAATGGCAATAGATTGGGAGATGGGGAAGTGCAGAGGGACCTGGGTGTTCTTGTGCACCAGTCACTGAAGGAGAGCATGCAGGTGCAACAGGCGATTAAGAAGGCAAATGGTATGTTGGCCTTCATATCAAGGGGGTTCGAGTATAGGAATAGGGATACCTTACTACAGCTGTACAAGGTGCTGGTGAGACCGCATCTGGAGTATTGTGTACAGTTTTGGTCGCCCCATCTGCGGAAGGATGTTCTTGCCATGGAAAGAGTGCAACGGCGATTCACCAGGCTGATACCTGGAATGGCGGGAATGACCTACGAAGAGAGATTAAATAGTTTGGGCTTGTACTCACTGGAGTTTAGAAGATTGAGAGGGGATCTCATCGAAACATATAAAATTATGGCAGGCCTGGACAGGCTGAATTCAGAGAGAATGTTTCCAATGGCCAGGGAGCACAGAACCAGGGGCCACAGTCTAAAAATAGCGGGCAAATCATTTAAAACAGAGATGAGGAAGAATTTCTTCACTCAAAGAGTGGTGAGCCTGTGGAATTCCCTGCCACAGAGGGCTGTGAAGGCTAATTCAATAAATATTTTCAAGAGAGAATTGGATATATTTCTGAAGGCTAAGGGGATTAAGGGTTACGGAGAAAAGGCGGCGACGGGGTACTGAACTGGTAAGATCAGCTATGATCTCAGACGAGGATCAGCCATGATCTCATTGAATGGCGGAGCAGGCTCGAAGGGCCGAATGGCCTACTCCTGTTCCTATCTCTATGTTACTATAGTTTATAGGTTGTCTATGGTAGAGTGGGGCCTGCTGGTAAACCAGGGACCTTAAGTATATCATTTATTTGTATTGGAGTTGGTGCGATTGATTTGATTTAATTGAATTTGAATTAATTAAAGGGTAAGTCATGACAGGGCAGCTCGGCCCCGTGGAATGCTCCTCCTGCGCTATGTGTGAAATCAGGGACACTTCCTGTGTCCCTGCCGACCATGAGTGCGGGAAGTGCATAAAGTTGCAGCTACTGACAGACAGCATTGTGGCGCTGGAGCTGCGAGTGCATACATACTGGAGCATTTGCAATGCTGAGGAGGTAGTGCATAACACGTTTAGGGAGTTGGTCACACCGCAGGTAAAGGCTGAACAGGCAGGAAGAGAATGGGTGACCACCAATCAGAGTGGTAGGCGCAAGCAGGTAGTGCAGGGGTCCCCTGTGGCTATCAACCTCTGAAACATTAATACCGCTTTGGATATTGGTGAGGAAGATGGCTTATCAGTGGAAGGTAGCAGCAGCCCACATCCTGGCACCGTGGGAGGTTCTGCTGCACAGGACGGGAGAAAAAAGAATGGGAGATCTATAGTAATAGGGGATTCTATTGTAAGGGGAAGAGATAGGCGTTTTTGTGTCCGCAAACTAGACACCAGGATGGTATGTTGCCTCCCTGGTGCGAGGGTCAAGAATGTCTCAGACCGCCTGCAGAACATTTTGGAAGGGGAGGGTGAACAGCCAGTTGTCGTGGTGCGTATAGTTACAAACAATATAGGTGAAAAACGGGATGAGGTCCTAAATGCTGAATATAGGGAGTTAGAATGTATCTTAAAAGTAGGACCTCAAAGGAAGAAATCTCAGGATTGCTACCAGTGCCAAGTGCAAGTCAGAGTAGAAATAGAAGGATATTTCAGATTAATACGTGGCTGTAGGAATGGGGCAAGTGAGAGGGATTCAAATTCCTTGGACATTGGAACCGGTTCTGGCGGAGGTGGGACCAGTATAAACCAGACTGTTTTCACCTGGGCAGGACCAGGACCAATGTACCAGGGGGAGTGTTTGCTAGTGCTGTGGGGGGGGGTTTAAATTAAAATGGCAGGGGGTTGGGAACCTGAGCAGGGAGACAGAAGAAAGGAAAAAAAGGATAGAAGCAAAAGAATGGAAGATGAAAAACAAAGGTGGCAGCCAGACAAATCAAGGGTTTAAATCAATCATGGCCACAGTAAATAGTAATTCTAAAAGGAGTAAGAGTGTTAAAAAAACAAGCCTGAAGGCTTTGTGTCTCAATGCGAGGAGCATTCGTAATAAGGTGGATGAATTGGCTGCGCAAATAGAGGCAAACGAATATGATTTGGTTGGGATTACGGAAACGTGGCTCAAGGATGGCCAAGACTGGAAACTCAACACCCAGGGGTATTCAAAATTCAGGAAAGATAGGCAAAAAGAAAGAGCTGGTGGGGTAGCATTGCTGGTTAAATAGGGGATTATCACAATTGTAAGGAAGGATATTAGCTCTGATGATGTGGAATCTGTATGGGTAGAACTGAGAAATATCAAGGGACAGAAATCTTTAGTGGAAGTGCTTTATAGACCTCCAAACATTAAGGCGGAGCTCGGGGATGGCATTAAAAGGAAAATTAAAGAAGTGTGCAATAAGGGCACAGCATTTATCATGGGTGACTTTCATCTACATATAGTTAGGGCTAACCAAATTAGTAAAAATACTGTGGAGGAGAAATTCCTGGAGTGTATACGGGATGCTTTCCTGGACCAATATGTTGAGGTGCCAACTAGAGATCTGGCCATCTTAGACTGGGTATTATGTAATGAGAAAGGATTAATTAGCAATCTTGTTGTGTGAGGACTTTTGGGTTGGAGCGATCATAATATAATAAAATTCTTCATTAAGATGGAGAGTGAAGTAGTTGATTCAGAGACTAGGGTCCTGAATTTGAGGCGTCAGTTGGGCAGGATTGATTGGGGACCGTCACTCAAAGCGTTGATGGAGGATAGGCAATGTCAAACATTCAAAGATCTCATGGATGAACTACAGAATATGTTCATCCGAGTTTGGCAAAAAAATAAAACAAAAAAGGTGACTCCACCATGGGTAACAAGGGGAATTAGGGATAGCATAAGATCGAAGGAAAGGACATATAAATTGGCCAGAAAAAGCAGTAAACCTGAGGATTGGGAGCAGTTTAGGATTCAACAATGGAGGAAAAAGGGATTAATTAAGAAGAGTAAAATAGAGTATGAGAGTAAGCAATCAGGGAACATAAAAACAGACTGTAAAAGCTTTTATAGATATGTGAAGAGAAAAAGATTGGTGAAGTCAAGCGTAGGTCCCTTGCAGTCAGAATCAGGGGTATTTATAATGGGGAACAAAGAAATGGCAGACCAATTAAATACATACTTTAATTCTGTTATCACAAAGGAGAACACATATAAACTCCAAGAGATATCAGGGAGCATAGGGTCTAATGAAAGTGAAGAACTGATAGAAATCAGTATTTGTAGGGAAATGGTGTTAGGGAAATTGATGGGATTGAAGGCCGATAAATCGCCAGGTCCTGACAAACTACATCTTGGGTAATTAAGGAAGTGGCCCTAGAAATAGTAGATGAATTGCTGGTCATCTTCCAAAATTCAATGGGCTCTGGAATAGCACCCATGTATTGGCGGGTAACTAATGTTAACTCACTATTCAATAAAGGTGGTGGAGAGAAAATGGGGAATTACAGACCAGCAAGACTGACATTGGCAGTGGGGAACATGCTAGATGCCATTGTAAAAGATGTAATAGCAGAGCACTTGGAAAACAGTGGCCGGATCTGAAAAAGTCAACATGGATTTAGAAAAGGTAAATCGTGCTTGACTAATCTACTGGAATTCTTTGAGGAGGTAACTGGTAAAATAGATAAGGGAGAACCATTGCATGTGATGTATTTTGACTTTCAAAAGGCTTTTGATAAGGTCCCACATAAGACATTAGCGTGTAAAGTTAAGGCAGATGGGATTGGTGGCAAGATATTGACTTGGATAGAGAACTGGTTGGCAGACAGCAAGCAAAGAGCTGGAATAAACGGCTCTTTTTCCGAGTGGCAGGCAGTGACTAGTGGAGTACGGCAGCGATCGGTCATTGGACCCCAGCTATTCACAATATATATTAATGATCTGGACGAGTGAACTACATGTAATATCTCCAAATTTGCAGAAGACACAAGTTGGGTGGGCGTATGTGCTGTGAGGAGGATGTCGAGAAACTCCAGTATGATTTGGACAGGTTGGGTGATTGGGCAGAAACATGGCAGATGCAATATCACGTGGATAAATGCGAGGTAATCCACTTTGGTGCGAAAATAATGAAGGCAGATTTTTATCTGAATGGCAATAGTTTGGGTGAAGGAGAAGTGCAACGAGCCCTTGGCGTCCTTGTGCACCAGTCGCTGAAGATAAGCATACAGGTGCAGCAGGCGGTTAAGAAGTCAAATGGTATGCTGGCCTCCGTAGCGAGAGGTTTTGTGTACAGGAACAAGGATGTCTTGCTGCAGTTGTACAGGGCCATGGTGAGACCACATCTAGAGTATGGTGTGCAGTTTTGGACGCCTTATCTGAGGAAGAATGTTCTTGCAATGGAGAGAGTGCAGCGGAGATTCCCCAGGCCGATACCTGAGATGGCAGGAATGACATATGAGGAGAGATTGGGTCGATTGGGCTTGTACTCACTGGAGTTTAGAAGAATGCGAGGGAATCTCATTGAAACTTATAAAATTCTAACAGGACTAGACAGACTAGATGCAGGACGGATGTTCCCGATGGTCGGGGAGTCCAGAAACAGCTGTCACAGTCTAAGGATTAGGGGTAAGCCATTTAGGACAGAGTTGAGCAGGAATTTCTTCACCCAGAGGGGGGTGATCCTGTGGAATTCTCCACTAAAGAAGGCAGTAGAGGGCAGTTCATTAAATGTATTCAAGAAGGAGTTAGATATATTTCTTAATGCTAAAGGCATCAAGGGCTATGGAGAGACGGTAGGAGCAGTGAATTGAGTTTGCATGATCAGCCATGACCTCATTGAATAGCGGAGCTGCCTTGAGGGGCTGAATGGCCTATGCCTGCTCCAATCTTCTATGATTCCATGTTTCACACAGCACTCCCCACACACAGAGCCTTCCCCATACACACACATCCCTCACCACCGACACATACCTCTCCCCACACACAGGCCTCCGCCCACAGACACGCCCCTCCCCACACACACAACTCTCCCCACACAAGCCGCTACCCACACACAAACACCTCCGTCACACACACACTTTGCCCTCCCCCACACACACAGGCCCCACCACACACTCATTTCTCCACACACACACATATATTCCCCTCTGCACACGCACCCCTCCCCAACACAAACACTCCCCACACATTAACACCCCTCGCCCTCACAAACAGCTCTCCCCCACACACGCACTCTGCTCACCACACACACCCCCTCTCCACACACAAACACCCCTCCGCACGCAGACACCCCTCCCCACACATAAACACCCATTCCCCACACACAGTTCCCTCCCCACACACACACTCCCCACACACACCGACCCCTCCCCCATACACATAATCCTCGCCACATACACACACACAACCTAACCCACATAAACACACCACTCCCCGAACACAGACCCCGACAAACACACACACATCCCTCCCCACACACAGACCCCTTACCACACCTACACATTCGTCCCCCCACACACACCCACACACAGACCCATACCCACAAACACACCTCCCTCCCACACACACACACCTCCCCACTCAGAGACCCGTACCCAAACACTCACAAATAGTGTCAGTTCCAGACTGACCTGTACAATCCTACTTGATCCTGAATTATCCCATTGGAGTAGCAGAAGATGTGGTCTCATCTCTCACTGATGTTGTACCAGAGACAGACACATTATTAATCCCAGAAACCGGGACCTTGTCTTGAGTCAGGCAAATAATGTCCCATATGAAACCCTCTCTTGCCTTTTGTACTCTCTGCAAATTTCAGCTCATGGCCATTCGGTATTAATCTCAGTGACCGTGTGTTTCACTCTGATTAAATTAATCTGGGACTGTTCCTGTCTGAAATTTTCTCCAGCATGGTCCCAGCAAAAATACCGACTTCCTCTTTCCTCCCATGTTTCTGCAGGATTGCTTTGTGAAGATGGGCTCTTGAAGAACAAAGACCCTGCAGAGAATGAGCCAAATTCAGCATCTTATAAGGCCAAGCCCCAGCTTCAAACATTCCCTGACGACCACCTGCCCCACACCGCTCATTCCCAGTTCCTTTGCTCAGACCCTAATAAAAGTGAATCGCGAAAGTTCCCTTTGATTTTTGTGCTGAATTATTGCAGAGAGCTGCGCATGCGCGGGTAAGCCCTGCCACCGAATCGATTCCCAGTGAGCAGAAGAGATCATGCACGCTGCCCTCACCCAGCACTGCCTGTGACCGGCATTCACTCAGTGAGTGGAAGAAGATCATTTTGAATCAGCCGGGAATGGAGACATCACAGCCCCAGAGTAAGGCAGCAACCAGCAGGCTCCTTGCAGCAGCACATCGCTTTGGGACCAAGTCCAGAAACGGGCTCAGAGATCAGCATTGAGTCCGGGGAAAGTTCAGGGGGAGTTGCGGGCTGTTTTGCGAGGTGGAGTGGAGGAAGAACTGCTCTCAGAACCTGGAGTGAGTGCGGGAAGTTAGAGCCCATTCTCGTCTTGTGTGTGGACAGCATGTTTCCAGGGTAAGGGAGACAGTATGGGAAGAATTTGCTATTTACAATCATTGCTGCTTTCTCTCCCAAGGCCAGTAGTGAATGTTCCTGGTTTAGTTCCGGTCTCAGCGTGCGTGTTGTTATTGGACAGTGAGCAGTGGACAGTGCCGGAGAGAATCATGTGGAGAGATATAGAAAGAGCATCTATTGCAGGCACCAGGGGAGAAGCGTGAAGGAAACGTTTCAAACAGTGGCTGTTTGTTTTTGGTTCAATGGTTAATCCCATGGGATGTGTAAATTGAAATATGATCTGTGCAAATGTCCCTGCTCCATCGGGTAGTCCCATTTACAGAGCATTGGATTGTGTCTGGATGTCAGTAATATGTTGTAAAAGCGCAAAAACACCTCGTGTGCAGGGGTCTTGCAGTGGATTCAGAAACTGACACTGTTTGTATCACTGGATTTCCTTGCAGTTGTTCACTATGATTATTAATTGCAAGTTTACATTGATCAGTTTTGCAATTTCTACAATGCCTGTTTTGGAGTTCCAAGAGATAATTTTTCCTCCTGCAGGTAAATCCATGAAGAAATCGGAATAGACGTGATCTTCTCTGCACCCGGGTCACAAGGAACAGTGCAGCCAGCTTCTTCTCACCCGCAGTAAGTGCATTATCACTCACAGAGTGCTGAGGCACAGTCAGCTCATCAGCTCCACAGTCCCAGCCAGCAGAAGCACTCAGACCCACACTGATCCCAAGATCCATAGACACATTTTCATTTCGACATTCAAATATAGCAGGAGTGACACATATTGGTTCCAAGTCACCACAACTCAGTAGCACTGACAGGGAGATACAGCAATCCCAGTCATAAATCACGGCCACTCTCTTGACTCAAAGGCATTGTGTCAATCTCAAATGAGTGCAGCCTTAGCTGCAACTTAAATATGAGATGGAACATACAAACGGTACATGATTGAAATGGATCTCAATAATTTACACCAGATTGCAGACTGAGCGATACATTACATACCTGCCTACATATCTCATACAGTAACGGACTGCAAGCTAACTTATGAATTCAATTAGTGCAGCCTGAACTACACATTCAAATACAGTGCCGGAAACGGACACAGACAGACTGGACCCCCCACTCACACAGAGTACCAGAGTCTGACACATACAGAAATAATCTGACACTCCCATACAATACCAGAGAATGACACATACAGAAAGAATCTGATACTCCCATACAGTACCAGAGACTGACTGATACAGGATGAATCTGACACTCCCACATAGTACCAGAGACTGACAGATACAGAATGAATGCCAAACACACACACAGAGTAGCAGGCACTGAGACATACAGAAGGAATCCCAATCAGACACAGAATACCAGATACTGAAAGATACAGAATGAAACCCACACTCCCAAACAGTACAAGAGACTGACTGATAATAAATGCATCTCAAACAATCACAGAATACCAGAAACTGATAGATACAGAATTAATTCCACACTCACACATAATAACTGGGCTTGACTGATAAAGAATGCACTTCAGTCATCTACAGTGCCAGAGACTGACAGATACAGACTGAATACCACACTCACACACAGTACCAGAGACTGACAGATACAGAATGAATCCCATACCACAGAGAATATCAGGGCCTGACAGATAAAGGATGCATTTCAGTCATATACAGTGCAAGAGCATGAAAGAAAAAAAATGAATACCACACTCACACAGAATAACAGGGACTGATCGATACAGTATTAATCCAAACACACGCAGTACCAGAAACTGACAGAGACAGAAGGAATCCCGCACTCACGTATAGTACCAAAGACTGAAAGATATAGAATCACTACCACACTAACTTACTGTGCCAGAGACTGACAGATACATAATCTTTCGCAAAATCTCTCATGATACCAGAGATAGACAGGTACAGAAATAATCCCCCCACACACCCACATTACCTGAGAGTGACAGATACAGAATGAATCCCACAATCACACCCAGTATCCAGTAAAAAACAGACAATGAATAAATCCCAAACACACAGGGCCAGCAATTAGGATTGGAGGCTTTCTGTGCGTGCAAGCCCCCGATGTGCACTCACCCTGCACGCCAACATCTGAAGCCTGGGCCTGCTTGCCTTTCCGGTCACTGGCCCGGTTCAGATGTCAGCGTGATGTGCTTGCCTGATACAGCGGCGTAGTTAGAGCGATGTGCCAGCTGGGATCAGGTGAGCACTCTGCAGCCAATCAGTGGAGGGGAAACTCATTCATGAGTTTGATATTAAAGACTGTCAAACTCATGAAAAGTACGGGCGCCCAAAAGACTAGTTTAACTTTAATTAAAATTTTAAAAAAATCCCAATAATTAAATAAACTGTGAATAACTTTTAAAAAACTATTTAAAACAATTAATAAAAATTTTGAAATAAATATTTTTTTACGAAATCGGGTCTAAAAATAAACTTACCTTACTGTAAAGTCCTTAAAAACAATGAAACTGTGGAATTATTTTAACAATTTTAAATAATAGACCACTTACCTGTAAGAATCCACTCCTTACGCCTCCTTTTATCATTTCTAAAAAGTTCAGTCCCTTGCACACGCGCAAACCTGTCAAAAAGAAGGAAGTTCAAAGCGTGCTCCTGCACACACGCGTTGGACCTCTTAACCCCTTGGTTCGATGGAGAGGAAATGCCGGTTTCCCGCGCATGCGCTGTGCATGCTGAAATCCGGCACTTCCAATGGGCCCACGCATGAGTACACCGTTCGTAGTCAAGCGTTGGGTCTGGAATTACTGGCCCACAGTCTCAGAGGCTGACAGAACAGAATTATTTTCTGTCACACAAAGTACGAGAGAATGACAGATACAAAATGAAGCTGAGAACCTGAGATTTTCATGGAATCATAGAAATTTACAAGAGAGAAGGAGGCGATTCGGATGATCTTGTTTTTGCTGGCCCGTAAAGAGCTATCCAGTCTAATCCCACTTTCCGCTGCTTGGTTCGTAGTCTATTAGGTTACAGCACTTCAAGTGCACATCCAAGAACCTTTGTAACGTATTGAGGGTCCCTGCCTCTAGCACCCTTTCAGGCAGTGTGTTCCAGGTCCCCACCACTCTCTGGGTGAAAAGATTTCTCCTCAAATCCTCTCTGAACCTCCGATCAATTACTTTAATTCCATGCCCCATGGTTATTGACCGTTCAGGTGAGGGAAATATCTACTCTATCTTGGCCCTTAATAATTTCAAACACCTCAATTAAGTCCCCCCTCAGCCTTCTCTATTCGACTGAAAACAAATCCAGCCTACCCAATCTTTCCACATAACTAAAGTTCCCCAACCCAGGCAACATCCTCGTAAATCTCCTCTGCAAACTCCCTAGTGCAATCGCATCCTTCCTGTAAAGGGGAGATCAGAATTGCATGCAGTATTATAGCTGCGGCCTAACTAGTGTTTTTTACATTTCAAGCATAACCTCCCTGCTCTTATATTCTATGCCTTCGCTAATAAAGGCAAGTATCCCGTATGCCTTCTTATCCACTTTATCGACCTGTCCTGCGGTCAAGGATCTCTGGACATGCAGTAATATATACAGAATGAATGAAACACTCATGCAAATTTCCACAGAGCTACAGAATGGATCCCGCACTCACACACAGTACCAGAGACTGACAGATACAGAATCAATCCCGCACTCACGCACAGTACCAGAATTTGACAGGTACAGAATGAATCCCACACTCAGAGATATTACCATATACTGATCAATACAGAATGAATTGCGCACTCACACACTGTACCAGAGACTGACAGGTACAGAATGAATCCCACACTCAGACATATTTCCATATACTGACCGATACAGAAAGAAACCCACACTCAAATAGAGAACCAGTGGGTCATAGATACGCAATGATTGCCAGGACTCATGCACAGTTCCAGAGCCTGAGAATTATAGAATGAATCCAAAACTCACTTTTAGTGTAACGGACTGACAGGTCTAACGAAACCCACGCTTACACACAGTACCTGAGATTGAGAGAGACAGAATGACTCCCACACTTGCACACATTACCAGAGACTGGCAGATACAGAATCATTTCCACAATTACACACAGTACCAGTAACTGACTGGAACAGAATGAATCCCACACTCACACACAGTACCAGAGATTGACAGATACAGAATGAACCTCACACTCACACACAGTACCAGAAACTGACTGGAACAGAATGAATCCCACACCTATACTCAGAATCAGAGAATGACAGATACAGAACGAATTCCACCATCACGTAAATTAGCACAACATTGTAACTCGTGCTTGTCTAACAAAATGTCCTCTCCTAGTATTTGGAAATCGCATCCGTCCAATACACCGTGAAGAGTTATTGCCTGTTTTGTCCCTCTCTGATCTGTAAACGTCACTGTACCGGAGATTGGTGACATATCCTGGCCGGAAGTGAGAAATTCAATAGTGTGGAATATCTTTCAGTGTTACAGAAACAGTGCAATGTGAGGAAATAGTTTCACTCTGTAAATTCTACACTCATATTGTTTCACATTTTATATTGAAAACAAAAATCAAACGATTCGTAATAATTACCTAAGAAAGGATATACTTGCCATGCAGGGAATGCAGCGAAGGTTCACCAGACTGATTCCCGGGATGGAAGGACTGTCGTATGAGGAGAGATTTGGTCTGTAATGTATGTACCTTTAAGGGGGAGAACTACTTTTTACAGCTCATGTATACTGTAGTACCGGCGTTGACCACACCTGCATATAACGTTGAGTGGTAATCTGTACAGTTCAGTTGCAGTCTGAGCCACGTTGAGTAAACACCGTTTGTACCATTCTCTGCAGTCTGTGTCTGATTATACACGGACATAACAGTGGCGAGGAGGCAGATTCGAACCTAGCTGCTACTCTGTATCACCTCCCAGGGATTCGCTCCTGTAGAACAGAGGAAGAAGGTCTAGTCCAGAAGCACAGGCGTCGACCACGGGCAACCGACCAGTCATCCAGCGGAGATTTGAGTATCGCAGAGGAGGCTGTCGAGAGCAAGGCTTGGCTTTCCAGTCACGGTGGTTCAGCGAAACGGGCTGGCAACCGGTACTGCGCAGACATTTCCCGGACAGCGGCGGGCTAGGGCCCGACCGAGCGGCACAGAAAAAGGCCGAGCAGCGCCGATGGGGAAGAGAGAGAGGGCAGTGCGCACAGGGCGCAGCCGGTGTTCAGGACCGAGCGGCATCAACGGTGGAGAGAGACGAGAGAGAGCAGAGCGCAGCCGGTGGTCAAGGGCTGAGCAGCTTCAACGGGGGAGAGAGGCGCGCAGGAAAACATGAGGTGCTGCCACTGCCATGAGGATGGCAGAGAGCAGCGTTGGCAGCAGCGCAGGAGCAGCGTGTGAAACCCACAGGGCATCGCCATTTGCCACGAGGGCCGCCGAGAGTGGCGTTGGCAGCAGCGCGGGAGACGCCATTTTAAGCCGCAGTGGAGAAGAAAGGAAAGCGCGGGAGATGCCATTTTAAGGCAGTCTAACCACACCCAAAAATGCCGAAGAGTGGCAGTATCACAGCGTTCGACAATGAATTCGAAGATTGGACGAAATATGTCGAACGCATAGAAGTTACTGCAAGGCGAATGAAGTGCCAGATGACAAGAATGCGCTGGTATTGTTGAATTCAATGGGTGCAAAAACGTATGGCTTACTACGAAACCTAGTAACCCCAGAGAAGCCAGTAGAAAAGGATTTTGAAAACATAGTATCAATCCTACAGGACCACTTAAACCCCACACCACTGCTGATAGCAGAAACATTTAAGTTTCACAAAACGAACCAGCTTAAAGATGAAAGTAATGCTGAGTATTTAATGGAACTGCGCAA
Organism: Somniosus microcephalus; assembly: GCF_052327205.1. Taxonomy (NCBI): domain Eukaryota; kingdom Metazoa; phylum Chordata; class Chondrichthyes; order Squaliformes; family Somniosidae; genus Somniosus; species Somniosus microcephalus. The sequence goes on along the minus strand of NW_028225184.1, from coordinate 47,790,443 downwards.
GCTATCGAAACACTGCCAGTTTGTAACGGGACTAGCAGATACTTTAAGGGACAAGTTTGTGTGTGGGCTTCAAAGTGAAGGAACCCAGAAACGGCTTCTATCTGAAAAGGACCTTACACTGGAAAATGCTTTCAGCATTGTTGTATCGATTGATGCAGCAGAACGGGGCGCTGCAGAGATACAGCAGAGACCACAAGAATACGGCAAACAAAATGTCATATGGAACAGAGAAGTGCTATCGCTGCGGCAGAACAACACACGACGTGAATGATTGCTGGTTCAAAGAAAAACTGTGCAGAATGTGTGGAAAAGTAGGACACATAGCACGAGGCTGCAGATCGGGAAAGAAAACCAGCAAAAAGAAACCGACCAAAGGAAAGTACAAGAAGGTACATAAGATAACGGAGAATAGTTCAGACGAACAAAAGAGTGATAATGACTCCGAAAGCAGGGAACTGAGTTGTCTGAAACTACATAATGTGATCACAAGAGAGGATCACCGAACCATTTGGGTCACTCTCAAGATAGCAGGAATCAAGGTACAGATGGATTTGGACACAGGATCAGCCCTAACAGCCATAAACCGACGGGAGTACGAGCGGCTATTCTCACACATACTCTTGAGAGAGACAAACATTATTTTGAAGATGCACACGGGGCATAAAGTCTACCCCAAAGGAATAATAAGGGTGACCGTTATATATAGCGGTAAGGAAACACCAAAACTAGACCTGTATGTATTGCAAGATGGAGCACCAACATTACCGGGATGTGAATGGATCCAGAAAATACAACTGGATTGGCATTCCATACAGGCACTGACTGTGGCTGACAAAAAGGATGACGACGTCACACCTGGGCGACTGTCAAAAATCATAACTGACGTGAAAGAAGTGTTCCAGCAAGGACTCGGAACACTAAAAGGCATGACAGCGACGATTAAAATTGAAGAAAACGGAAGTCCAAAATTTTTTAAGGCCAGTCCGGTACCTTATGTGATCCGCCCAGCCGTCGACGCAGAGCTGTAGAGTCTGGAACGTTCAGGTGTACTGTCCAATGTAGATTGGAGCGATTGGGCTACACCCATCGTCCTTGTGATGAAAAAGTCGGTCAGCAGCACGCCTGGGGAACCAAGGAAGGTTTGCATCTGTGGTGACTTTAAGGTAACAGTGAACCCGATCCTTCACACCGTAAAATATCCACTTCCGCGGATTGAAGATATTTTCACCTCACTATCTGGAGGGAAACGCTTCACTAAGATTGATCTGGCCCAGGCGTATCGGCAAATGGAGGTAGAAGAAGCATCAAAAAATACCTCAAAATCAACACCCATAAAGGTCTCTACAATAACAACCAGCTGGTATTCGGGGTAGCATCAGCTCCGGCTATTTGGCAGATGGCAATTGAACAAGTCCTGCAAGGGATCCCAGGGACACAGTGTTATTTGGACGACATCCTGGTCACGGGCGAAAATGACAGTGATCACCCTGCCAACCTGGAGAAGGTGCTCACCAGATTGCAGGAATATGGGCTCCGAGCTAACCGTCCCAAATGCCAGTTTTTTAGAAAACAGATCTCGTATTGTGGCCACGTTATCGATAAAGAGGGGTTACATAAGTCCCCAGAGAAGATTGAGGCTGTCGTCAAGGCTCCAGCGCCGGAAAATGTGTCACAACTGCGGTGGTTCGTCGGGCTGGTAAACTACTACCATAAGTTCTTGCCAAATTTGTCCACAACACTACACCCACTGAACACCCTACTGCAAACTGGGGTGCCATGGAAGTGGAGTGACGAATGCAGACGAGTTTTCCAGAAGAGCAAAACACTAATCACATCGAAAGAGGTATTGGCCCATTACAACCCGGCATTACCAATTCAGTTGGCATGTGGTGTGTCACCGTACGGCATTGGAGCAGTGCTGTCGCACAAATTCTCGGACGGCTCAGAGAGGACAATAGCCTTTGCATCACGATCACTAACCTCAGCCGAGCGTAACTCCACCCAGATTGACAGGGAGCCCCTTTGCCTAGTGTGGGGAGTGAAAAAGTTCAATCATTATCTGCACGGGCAGAAAATCACCTTGCTGACTGATCACCAGCCTCTTATCTCCATTTTACATCCAAAGACGGGCGTTCCGGTGATGACTGCGCAACGACTACAAAGATGGTCACTTTTTCTCGGGGTGCACCACTATGAGTTTGAATATAAGGGCACGAAACAGCATGGAAATGCTGATGGGCTATCATGCCTGCCACTGCCTAATGCGGAGCAAGCACCAGCAGTGGATCCTGTCGAAATATTCCATTCGACTATAGTTGAATACCTACCGGTAACTAACGCTTGTATCAAAAAGGAAACCCGAAATGACCTGACACTGTCTCGGGTATATGATTTGACGGTGAAGGGATGGCCAGCACATGGCGACTCACTGTTGCCAGCATTCTCGACAAGGGGAGAACAGCTGTCAGTGTGCCAGGGTACCTTGATGTGTGGATTCCGAGTGGTAATTCCACCCAAGCTAAGGGATAGAGAGCTCAATGGGCTTCATGAGGGTCATCTGGGAGGGGTAAAAAAAGAAAAGCCTAGCCAGGGCTTATGTGTGGTGGCCGGTAATCGATAAACAAATCGAGGACCTGAACAAGAGCTGCTCAGGATACCAGACAGTCCAAAATGCACCACCACAGGCCCTACTACACCCATGGGATTGGCCCTCCTCTCAATGGCAACGGTTGCATATTGATTTTGCTGGTCCATTCATGGTCTCAATGTATTTAGTAGCCGTGGATGTGCACTCGAAATGGCCTGAGGCCATCAAAATGTCCTCTACCACCACGGAGAAAACTATTGCAGTCCTATGGACCATTTTTGCCAGGAACGGCTTGCCAGAACAGATTTGCTCCGACCACGGACCACAGTTTGTGACCAAAGAGTTCCGGAGGTTCCTGAAAAAGAAAGGGGTAAGGCATTACACATCTGCCCCGTATCATCCAGCCAAAAATTGATGAGCTGACAGGTTCGTACAAACCTTTAAGAAGGCAATAAAGGCTATGTACAATGACAACATTCCACTGCAGCACAAGGTGGACAATTTCCTGTTCACCTACCAGAAGGTGACACATGCAATCTCCAACCAGACCTCAGCCATGTTATTCTTTAACCGAAGGTTAAGATCTCGCCTGGATTTGCTCAGACCAAACGTACGAAGAGATGTTGAGAGTAAGCAATTCCAGCACATCCATGAGAAGCCAACAAGGAGCTTCAATGTCGGGCAACCAGTCTTGGCCGGCGACTACCGAACGGAAAAATGGCAGCCAGGAACGATATGCACACGGCAGGGCCCACTAATGTACACAGTGGACGTTGGGGAGAGCATTGTGAGACGCCATGCTGACCAGATCCTAGAGTCACAGGAAGAAGTCAACCCCATGCCTCGCCCATACATACCTGGTGATGAACCCGATGTACAGGTAGCATCTACCCCAGAATCAGCAGCATCGGAAGCTGATGAACCAACCGACGACAGGGGGCCAGAATTGCCTCCGCACCAAGAGCAAGACACTCGGGAAAGGCGCTATCCAGAAAGGATCAGGAAGCCTCCCCAAACACTGAATTTATAAATAGACTATTTTCAGCTAATGTTGCATGTTAAAAGTGTTAATTGTAATTAGTTTGATATTTAATTATTAAATAAGTGTTATGGTACTGTTAGTCTAAAAGGGGAGGAATTGTAATGTATGTACCTTTAATGGGGATAACTAATTTTTACAGCTCATGTATACTGTAGTACCGGTAGTGACCACACCTGTATATAACACTGAGTTGTAATCTGTACAGTTCAGTTGCAGTCTGAGCCACGTTGAGTAAACACCATTTGTACCATTCGCCGCAGTCTGTGTCTGATTATACACGGACATAACACGGTCGACTAGGTCTCTATACACTAGAATTAAGAAGAAAGAGAGGGGATCTCATTGGAACTTATAAAATTCTGACAGGTCTAGACAGACTGGATGCAGGGAGGATGCGTCCCCTGGCTGGGGTGTCGAGAACGAGGGGTCACAGTCTCAGGATACCGGGTAGGTCATTGAGGACTGAGATGAGGAGAAATTTCTTCACTCAGAGGGTGGTGAACATTGGGGAATTCTCCACCACAGAAGGCTGTGGAGGCCAAGTTACTGAATATATTTAAGAAGCAGATAGATTGATTTCTAGAAACAAAATGCATCAAGGGGTATGGGCAGAGTGATGGGGCATGGTATTGAGATAGAGGATCAGCCATGAAAATATTGAATGGTGGAGCAGGCTCGATGGCCCGAATGGTCTACTCCTGCTCCTATATTTCTCTGTTTCTATGTTTAACGTTATATGGAAAAGAAAGCAACGTAGAAATTATTTTTAATTAAGTTATACCCGTTTGTATTTTGGAATCAATCTCACTCTGAACAGCATCAAATTTGGTTCCAATACTTGGAGTTTCTGATGTAAGGGCATTAATAAACGGTCACCTGCTCTGCTCACTACTATGGCACCAGTGCAAGAGATAAATCAGCCGTTTCCCTGGAATTGGGGTCTGATCCGCTTCCATTGGCTCTCTGGCAGAAAAAATCCTAAACCTCAGCCCGTGAACAAACACTGTTGGATTTTGTCCTACATTTAAACTGCTTTCTTACGGGGCATTTCTCGCTTTGTGGCTGTTCACGTGACAGGATGTGAAACAATTTTACACAGCGAGTGGTTCGGATCTGCAATGCACTGCCTGAAAGGGTGGTGGAGGCAGACTCAATCGTGGAGTTCAGAAGACAATTGGATAAACATCTGAGGGGAAAAAATCTTGCAGCTTTTTGGGGAAAGGGCAGGAGAGTGGGCTTGGCAGAAATGCTATTGTAGAGAGCAGGCACGGGCTCGACAGGCCAAATTGCCTCCTTCTGTGCTGTAACCATTCTATGATTCTATGAAGTGAGCCTGCCAGCCTTCCAGTGCCATACTAAGTGCTTGATTCCTGCAGTGAGACTGCGAACAGTCTACTTCCCATGCCAGGCTGGTCAAGTCGAGGTTGGTGGAGTGAATTTCTCATTAATATAGTGGGCAGTGTCCCCGCCTTTCTCGCAGGCGACCGGTGTTTAATTCCCCGACAGGAAGAGGTTATATTGTTATGAAAATGAGAGTGAACGAAATTGGCAATTGAACTTGCAGTGTAAAAAATGTCTCCTCATCTCCCTTCTGGTTCTTTAGCAAATTACCTTTATTCTGTGTCCTTTGGTTACACACCTTCATCAACAGCATCAGAGAGAGAGAAAGAGTATCGGTATTACACTTCCTATCAATGTATCCATATCTCGCTCAATAACAGCAGTCAACATTCATGTCCAGCGCTGGGTAAAGAGACAGACAGAAAGACACAATGTCAGTCTTACAATTCCTATCAATGTGTCCATATCACGCTCAATAAATGTATATACAATTCAACATATAACGGAAAGCGCCAGAGAGCGACAGGGCGGAGGGAGAGTCAGAGACAGATTGAGGAAGCACAGTGAGAGACATTGATAATCTCAGCACCAGACTGACCTGTGAAGTGTCGCTTTATCCTGAAAGATCCCAGTGGAGTGACAGAAGATACGGTCTCAACTCTCACTGATATTGGAGTAGAGACAGCTATTATTAATCCCATACTCTGGTGCACGAATTCGAACAGCGACATTAAGTTTTGTGTCAAGGGATTTACGGTTCTTGAACTGATATTCTCCAATAATTAAACAAACTGTAAAAGAGAGCTAGTGAATTAAGACGGGCCCATTACCCTTAAATCGGGTTTTACTGACCTCTTTCTGAGAAGGGGCGGAATATGAGCGGGTCTGAGATCAAAGCGTACAAACGATCAGGGCCAGTGTTTAGTTTATGGGACATCAATTGAACAGGACACAAAGATTCTGCCAGGTAATGAAACTGCATTCCCGATAATCCTTCTACCGGATTAAACAGAAATGAGAGGGAATTAGAAAGTTCCAGAAATACACATATTAAAATCAATAGAATAAATCGATTCAACAGGCAGATGTTGGTGCAGCTTTTTCAGAGAGGCTGTGGGTGGCTCTTAAAAGATCCGCTGTGTTTTGTCTTTTCAGCACATTGTGGAGTTTTACTTGGAGCTGATGTACTTGATCACTGCATTTTTCCTTTCCGACAAGGTGTGCTTGGCCAGCTCCCCGGGCAGCAGCAGGCGCACGATGGTCTGAATCTCCCGGGAGCTCATGGTGTGCCGTTTGTTGTAATGGGCCAGGTGGGAAGCCTCACCCTCGATGCGCTCGAAAATATCGTTCACAAACGAGTTCATGATGCTCATGGCCTTGGAGGAGATGCCGGTGTCGGGGTGAACTTGCTTCATCACTTTGTAGATGTAAATGGAATAACTCTCCTTCCTCGACTTTCTTATCTTCTAGCCGCCCTATGTTAGTGCTTTATTCAAGGTTTTCTCGGCGTCCTTCTTGGTCGCTTTCTTCTTGCCCTGCTGCATCTTGCCATAGAGGGAGTGCAAGGAAGACTGCTTCCTGGAATGGGGGGATTTTCCTATGAGGACAGATTGAGTAGACTAGGCCTAGATCTCTAGAATTTAGAAGAAGGAGAGGTTATCTCATTGAAAAATGCAAAATTCTTTCAGGGCTTTACCGGGTAGATGCAGTGAAGATGATTGGCCTGCCTGGCAGTCCAGAGGCAGGAGTCACATTCTCAAAATAAGATGTCGGCCATTAAAGACTGAGACAAGGTGAAATGTCTTCACTCAGAGGGTGGTGAATCTTTGGAATTATCTACCCTGGAGAGCTGTGGAAGTTGAGTCGTTGAGTATCTTCAAGACAGATCTCGATAGATTTTTGAATATTGTGGGTATCAAGATCAAAGGGGATAGATCATGAAAGTGGAAATGAGGTAGAAGATCAGCCATGGTCTTATTGAATGGTGGAGCGGCATCGAAGGGCGAAATGGACTACTCCTGCTCCTATTTCTTCTGTTCTTCTGTTCTTGTGTTCAAACTCAACTTCAGACCAAGAAATAACCCGAAACCGCTCCGAGAGCGGATTAAATAGACAGCCCCATAACCCTATGCTAATGAGGGATGGAGGAAGGCAGTGAGTGTGATTGGGCTACTGGAAGCGATGTCACAGTGCTTCTGAAAGGTCCTCTCCTTAGATATCCTATCGGATTAAGCGGCTTCCACCAATCACAAGCTCTCACACTGCAATCAGAAAGTCAATTTCTTAAGCACTCTCTCCAGCCACAGATTATGTTGAAAGAGCCGCTCACTTTGTGAAGATACACCGGGAAATGTCGCCTATCCGTCGTTGAGAAAGGATCCTTTTGCTCAGGGGATTACCACACACATTTGATTATCCCAAGCAGTGATTTCGTGACAGTTGCGGCTCAGTGGGAAGCACCCTCGCCTCTCAGTTAGTAGGTTTGTGGATTGTAATCGCACTCCAGTGCAAAAATAAAGGTAAAAGATCCCATGAGCACAATGAAAAACAGTGGAGTTAATCCCGGTGTCCTGGCCAATATTTATCCCTTACATCACAAAAAGAGATTTTCTGGTCATTATAAAATTGCTGTTTCTGTGAGCTTTCTGTGAGCAAATTGGCTGCCGTGTTTCCTACCTTACAACAGTAATTACAATTCAGAAGTCCTTCATTGGCTGTAAAGCACTTCGGGACGTCCGTTGGCCATGGAAGGCGTGATATAAATGCAAGTGTTAATTTTTTATTTATTGACAATTATTATTTATATCGATCCCTGCTTCAGTGAAATTCATTGATTTGCTGAAGCTTTTTCCCCCGCTGATTCCTGTTCCTGGTTTAAATGTCGAGTCCCTCCTAGGATTTGCTTTCCTGTCCTTTTTGCTCCTCTGAATCGTCCTTCTGACCCTCTTAACGTATCGCTTTAATCCCGCGGTCAGGGGTGTGAAACGGTTACTGGGCTGAAACAAATGCGTGTCTCACAATCTGTTCAAAGGGGTTGATGTTCAGGGTTGATTATACTGTATCTGATTACAGTCCTAGGACCACAAAGGGAGCGGGACAGTCCCCAACTCCACAGAAATACTCGGTTTATTTTCCGTCCTGAAAGCTGGTGGTATAGTGGTGAGCATAGCTGCCTTCCAAGCAGATGATCGGGTAGGATTCTCAGCCATCGAAGTTTGTTGTTTTTTAATTCCATTATATCAGAATCTCCAATACTGGACATTTATATTAACATTGCTCATTTTTTCCAGAACACAAACTGGTATAATGTATATAAAAATACTTTGAACATTGCTTTCTTTTCCATATAATGTTAAGTTCTCCAGCACGAGACATTTTTGCGATGTAGAAGGATTGGACAGGCTGGATTATTATGCTTTGGAGGAGAGGAGGCTGAGGGAAGATTTAATTGAGGTGTATAAAATTATGAGTGGTCCCGAGTTAGGACCTATTTCCCTTAGCAGAGTGAACAATAAGCAGGGGGATAGGTTTAAAGTAATTGGTAGAAGGAGTTGAGGGAAGTGGAGGAGATGTTGTTTCACCCAAAGGATGGTACGGGTCGGAAGGGTGGTAGAAGCAGAAACCCTCATCACATGTAAGAAGTACTTGGATATGCACTTGATGTGCTGTGGACCGCGAGCTGGAACGTGGGATGGGGGCTGGAGAGGTCCTTTCTGGCCGGCACAGACACGGTGGGGAAAATGGCCTCCATTCTGTGCCGTAACTTTCTATGGTTCTATGATTTAACTCAGGTTCTGCTCCATTTTAATGATATTTATTATATGTCCTGTACTGCATAGTGGAACCGGGGTAGAAATACTCTGATTCAGTGAAATTCATTGATTTTCTGAAATTTTTCCCTCCGCTACACCCTGTTCCTTATTTGAAAACCGATTCCCTACCAGGGATAGTTTTATTCTTCAAAAAGCGATATACTGAACAGGCTGGCAATCTGAAATAATAACTGAAGATGCTGGAAAGCCTCAGCAGGTCCGGCAGCATCTGAGGAGAGAGGAAGGTAGGATTAACCTTGTAGGTCTATAGATGGAACACAGATCTGAACTGTTAACCCGAGCTTCCCTTCTCCAATGATGCTGCCGGACCTGCTGAGTCCTCCCAGAATCTTCTGTTGTTATTTCAGATAATTTCAGCTTCATTCTTTCTGTATTTCATCCCATTCCCCTTTGACTGTTTCCTGTTGCACTTTCATGGTTCCAGTCGTTCATTCCGTATTGATGTTTTGTTTATTTGAAGTAATGTTATTAGTGTCCTGAGAAATCAGACGGAAATACTATTCAAAGTAGTGTAAAGTACAGGGTAAATTCCCAAATATCTAATCAATAAAGGCAAACATTATATTACGAATTATTTGTTTTTTGATTTCAATATAAAATGTAAAACAATATGAGTGTAGAACATACAGACAGATGCTATTTCCTCACATTGCACTGTTTCTGTAACCCTGAAAGATATTCCGCTCTACTGCAGTTCTCACTTCTGGCCAGTAAATGTCACCAATCTGCGGTACACTGACGTTTCCAGAACAGAGAGGGGCACAACAGACAATGATATATAGTAAAAGACAGCGGGTCAAATTTACAGCAATCAAATGAGTAAGGAAAAGCCTTTATTATGCCACGATTTTGTTGTTTTTACACGATGAAAAGTGTGCAACAACGCGAGAGCAGAATTTGCAGACTGAAACCATTCCTCACATTGCATATGTCCTGTTTCTGTAAACCTGACAGATTAAAATCCATTTGTTTTGCTCTTAGTCATAGAGACATAGAGTCATAGAGGTATATAGCACAGAAAGAGGCCCTTCGGCCTATCGCATCCGTGCCGGCATTCAAGCCGTGTCTAATTTAATCCCATTTTCCACCACTTGGCCCGTAGCCTTGTATGCTATGGCATTTCAAGTGCTCATCCAAATGCTTCTTGAATGTTGTGAGGGTTCCTGCCACTGCCACCCGTTCAGGCAGTGAGTTCCAGATTCCAACCACCCTCAGGGTGAAATAGTTCTTCCTCAAATCCCCTCTAAACCTCCTGCCCCATACCTTGAATCTATACCCCCTTGTTATTGACCCCTCTACTAAGGGAATATCTTCCTTTCTATCTACCCTATCTATGCCCCTCATAATTTTCTGCACCTCAATCAGGTCCCCCCTCAGCCTTATCTCTCTTCCAAGGAAAACAACCCCAGCCTGTCCAGTCTTTCTTCATAGCTGAAGCGCTCCAGCCCAGGTAACATCCAGGTGAATCTCCTCTGCACCCTCTCAAAGCAATCACATCCTTCCTATAGTGTGGCGACCAGTACTCCACACAGTATTCCAGCTGTGGCCTAACCAGCGTTTTGTAATGCTCCATCATAACCTCCCTGCTCTTATAGTCTATGCCTCGGCTAATGAAGGCAAGTATCACATATGCATTTTTCACCACCTTATTCACCTGTTCTGCTGCCTTCAGGGATCTATGTACATGCACACCAAGCTCGCTATAATCCTCTGTCTTTCCTATGGTCTTACCATTCATTGTGTATTCCCTTGCCTTGTTGTTTCCTCCAAAATGCATCACATCACACTTTTCAGGGTTAAATTCCATTTGCCACTGTTCCGCCCATCTGACCAACCCATCTATATCGTCCTGCAGGCTGAAGCTACCCTCCTCGCTACTTACCACCCCACCAATTTTCCTGTCATCTGCGAACTTACTGATCATACCTTTTACATTCTCATCCAAATAATTAATGTAGACCACAAACAGCAAGGGACGCAGCACCGATCCTTGCGGTACCCCACTGGACACAGGCTTCCAGTCACAAATGTAAGACGTCACACAACACCAGTTTATAGTCCAACAGTTTTATTTGAAATCACAAGCTTTCGGAGCGCTGCTCCTTCGTCAGGTGAAGTGAAGAGATGCATAAAGACACAGCATATAAAGTCAGAGAATAATGCCAGATGATTACAGGTAATCTTTCTAACTGCCATTTATCACACCTCGGCAGAGAGACAGTCACAGCAATCAAAGGTGTGAATGGTGTGTAAACATGTTAGTCAGGAAAACATTACATCAAAGAATAATGAGGCAGGGTCACAAGGGGTCAAATGTTGCAGATGCTGGGGTCTGTATGAAAAACAAAAAACAGGCAAAAAAACAATTATTTTGCTGGAAATTACAGCAGATCCGGCCGCATCTGTGTAGAGAGAAAAAGCAAACGACGACTCGAGTCTGGGTGATCCTACATCAAGTGGGGTTACATGTAACGTGACATGAACCCAAGATCCCGGTTGAGGCCAAACTCATGAGTGCGGAACTTGGCTATTAGTTTCTACTCTATGATTTTGCGTTGTCGTGTATCTCAAAGGCCGCCTTGGTGAATGCTTACCCGAAGATCGGAGGCTGAATGTCGTTGACTGCTGAAGTGTTCCCTGACTGCCTGGCGATTATTGCACAGTGTCCGGTCATCCGTTGTCGCAGTGTCTGCATGGTTTCGCTGATGTACCATGCTCCGGGGCATCCTTTCCTGCAACGTATGAGGTAGACAACGTTGGCCGAGTCACATGAGTATGTACTATGTACCTGGTGGGTGGTGTCCTCACGTGTGATGATGGTATCTGTGTTGATGATCAGGCATGTCTTGCAGAGGTTGCCGTGGCAGGGTTGTGTGGTGTCGTGGTCACTGTTCTCCTGAAAGCTGGGTAATTTGCTGCAAACGATGCTCTGTTTGAGGTTAGGCCGCTGTTTCAAGGCGAGTAGTGGAGGCGTGGGGATGGCCTTAGCGAGCTGTTCGTCGTCATCGATGACATGTTGAAGGCTGCGAAGAACATGGCGTAGTTTCTCCGCTTTGGGGATGTACTGGACGATGAAGGGTTCTCTGTTGGTTGTGTCCTGTGATTGTCTTCTGAGGAGGTCTATGCGATTTTATGCTGTGGCCCGTCGGAACTGTCATTCGACGAGTCGAGCATCATATCTCATTCGTACGAGGGCGTCTTTCAGCGTCTGTAGGTGTCCATCGCTTTCCTCCTCGTCTGAGCAGATCCTGTGTATTTGCAGGGCTTGTCCATAGGGGATGGCTTCTTTAACGTGGTTAGGGTGGAAGCTGGAGAAGTGGAGCATCCTGAGGTTGTCCGTGGGTTTGCGGTAGAGTGAAGTGCTGAGGTGTCCATCTTTGCTGGACATTCGTGTGTCCAAGAATGAAACCGATTCTGAGGAGTAGTCCATGGTGAGTTTGTTGGTGGGATAAAACTTGTTGATGTTATCGTGGAGTCTTTTCAGTGATTCATCGCCGTGGGTCAATAGGAAGAAAATGTCGTCGATGTATCTGGTGTATAGCGTTGGTTGGAGGTGCTGTGCAGCGAAGAAGTCTTGCTCGAACTCGTGCATGAAGATGTTGCCGTATTTGGGTGCGAATCTGCTCCCCATGGCTGTTCCGTGTGTTTGGGTAAAGAACTGGTTGTCGAAGGTGAAGACATAGTGGTCAAGGATGAAGCAGATGAGTGGTATCCACATCCAGTCACAAAAACAACCTTCGACCATCACCCTCTGCCTTCTGCCACTAAGCGAGTTTAGGATCCAATGTGCCAAGGCATCCTGGATCCCATGGGCTCTTACCTTCTGGACCAGTCTCCTTTGCGGGACTTTATCGAAAGCCTTACTGAAATCCATGTATACCACATCCACTGCACTACCCTCATCCACACACCTCGTCTCGTTCTGCAGTTCTCGTTTGCGGTCAGTAGATGTCAGCAATCTCCGGTACAGTGAAGTTTGCAGATCAGAGAGGTACACAACAGGCAATAACTCTTCACGTTATATTAAACGGATGGGATTTACAAATACTAGGAGTTGAGATGAGCTAATATTACATTTTGTTAGACAAAACACGAGTTATAAATTGCTAATTCATGTGAGCGTCGGATTCGTTTTATTTCTGTCATTCTCTGATACTGAGTATTGATGTGGGATTCATTCTGTTCCAGTTAGTTTCTGGTACTGCTTGTGAGTGTGGGATTCATTCTGTATCTGTTAGTCTCTGGTAATGTGTGCGAGTCATTCTGTCTCTCTCAATCTCAGGTACTGTGTGTAAGTGTGTGTTTCATTAAACCTGTCAGTCCCTTTCACTTTAAGTGAGTGTGAAATTCAGTCTATAATTCTCAGAATCTGGAACTGTGCATGAGTTCCGTCAATCATTGCGTATCTATGAGCTCTTGGTTCTGTATGTGAGTGTGGGTTTCTCCCTGTGTCGGTCAGTAGATGGTAATATGTCTGAGTGTGGGATTCATTCTGTACCTTTCAGTCTCTGGTACAGTGTGTTAGTGCGGGCTTCATTCTGTATCGGTCAGTATATGGCAATATTTCTGAGTGTGGGATTCTTTCTGTACCTGTCAGTTTCTGGTACTGTGTGTGAGTGCGGGCTTCATTCTATATCGGTCAGTAAATGGCAATAATTCTGAGTGTGGGATTCATTCTGTACCTGTCAGTCTCTGGTACTGTGTGTGAGTGCGAGATTCGTTCTGTACCTCTCAGGATATGGTATAGTATGTGAGGGTCGGATTCATTCTGTTCCTGTCAGTCTCTGATGCTATGGGAGATTCATTCTGTATCTGCCAGTCAGTAGGGTTTTGAGTGTGTCTGGCATTAATGCTGCGTCAGTCAGTATTTGACATTGTAAACGAGTGTGGGATTAATGCTGTATCTAAAATTCTCTGGCATGGTTTGTGAGTGTGGAATTCGTTTTATATTTGTCAGTCTCTAGTACAGCAAGTGAGTGTTGTATTAATTCTGTCTCTCTCAGTCTATGATAATGTGTGGATTAATTCTGTATATCAGTTTCTGACACTGTGTGTGAGTGTGAGATTATTTCCTTATCTCTGCCTCGTGTAGTTTATGTGAGTGTGGATATCCTTCTGTATCCTTCAGTCTCAGGATCTGAATGTGAGTGTGGGATTAATTTTGTTTCAGTCAGTATCTGGTAATGTATGTGAATGAAATGAGAGTCTCTGGGATTGTATATGAGTGCAAGATTGGTTCTGGTTCTGTCAATCTGTGGTACTGTGTGGCAGTGTGGGATTAATTCTGTATCTCTCAGTCTCTGGTTTCGTATGTGAGGGTGGGATTCATTCTGTACCTGTCAGTCTTTGATGCTATGTGAGACCCATTCTGTATCTGCCAGTCAGTGGGGTTTTGAGTGGGTCTGGGATTAATGCTATGTCAGTCAGTATTTGACACTGTAAACGTGTGTGGGATGAATGCTGTTTCTAAAATTCCCTGGTGCGGTTTGTGAGTGTGGAATTCGTTTTGTATTTATCAGTCTCTGGTACAGTACGTGAGTGTTGTATTAATTCTGTCTCTCTCAGTCTATGATAACGTATGGATTAATTCTGTATATCAATTTCTGGCACTGTGTGTGAGATTACTTCCTTATATCTGCCTCGGATAATCTATGTGAGTGTGGATATCCTTCTGTATCGGAATGAGAGTGTGGGATTAATTTTTTGTCGGTCAGTATTTGGTAATGTATGTGAATGAAATGAGAGTCTCTGGGATTATATATGAGTGCAAGATTAGTTCTGGTTCTGTCAATCTGTGGTACTGTGTGTCAGTGTGCGATTCGTTTTCTTCAGGCCCTTAAACAGTAAGTGAGTGTGGGATTCATTTTGTAACACTCCGGAACTTTGCATGAGTGTTTAATTCATTCTGTATATGTTAATGCATGTCCACAGATCCTTGAATGTAGCAGGACAGGAAGCTAATGTGGTTAAGAAGGCATACGCGATAGTTGACTTTATTAGCCAAGGCATAGAATATAAGAGCAGCGATGTTATGCTTGACCTGTATAAAATCTAGTTAGGCCACAGCTACAGTACTGCATGCAACTCTGATCACCAGATTACAGGAACGATGTGATTACACTCGAGAGGTTGCAGAGGAGATTTATGAGGATGTTAACTGGGCTGGGGAATTTTAACTATGAGGAAAGTTTGGAATTGTTGGGGTTGTTTTCTTTCGAACGGAGGAGGCTGAGGGGAGACCTTTTTGAGGTGTATGAAATTATCAAGGGCCTAGATAGAATGGATATTTCCCTTAGATGAAGGGTCAATAAACAAGGTGCATATATTTAAATTAATTGGTCGGAGGTTTTGAGGGGATTTGAGAAGGAATCTTTTCACCCAGGGAGAGGAGGGGTTCTGGAACTCACTGCCTGAAAGGGTGCTAGAGGGAGAGACCCTCATGACGTTTCAAAGATACTTGGATGTGCACTTGACGTGCTGTAACCTACAAGACTACGGACCAAGAGCTGGAAAGTGGGATTGACTGGATAGCTCTTTATGGGCGAGCACAGACAAGACAGTCCGAATCGCCTCGTTCTCTGTTGTAAATGTCAATGATTCTATGTTAATCTCAGGTTCTCAGGTTCATTTTGTGTCTGCCAGACTCTCGTACTTTATGTGACTGAAATTCGTTCTGTTTCTGTCAGCATCTGAGTCTGTGTGTGTTTGGGATTCATTCGTTTTCTGTTATTCACTGGTACTGGGTGTGAGTGTGGTATTCATTCTGTCTCTGTCTCTGTCAGTTTCTGGTACTGTGTTTGTTTTGGATTAATATTTTATATGCCAATCCCTGTTACCCAGTGTAAGTGTGGGATTCATACTTTATCTGTCAGTCTCTGGTACGGTGTTTGTGCGTGAGATTGATTCTTTATCTAACAGGATCTGGCATTCTGTGTCTGATTGGGATTCGTTCTGTATCTCTAAGTATCTGCTACTCTGGTGTGTGTGTGGGATTCATTCTGTATCTGTCAATCGTTGGTACTGTGTGTGAGTGCGGGATTCATTCTGTGTCTCTCAGTCTCTGGTATTGATTGTGAATGTATACTTCAGGCTGCACTAATTGAATTCATAATGTAGCTTGCAGCTGGCATCTCTATCAGATATGTAGACAGGTATGTAAGGTATAGCTCAGTCTTTAACCTGGGTTAAATTATTGAGATCAAATCTGTACCTTTCAATCAGGTACCATTTGCCTGTTCCATCTGATATTTAATGTGTAGCAAAGGTTGCACTCTTTTGAGGTTGACACAATGACTTTCAGTCATAGAGTGGCTGTGATTTTTGACTGGCATTCCTGATTGGGAGAGATTTGGTCGATTCGGCTTATATTCGCTAGAGTTTAGAAGAATGAGAGGGGATCTCACTGAAACGTATAAATTCTAACAAGACTAGACAGACTCGATGCAGGAAGGGTATTCCCAATGGCGGGGGAGTGTAGAACCAGGGGTAACAGTCTAATGAAAAGGGGTAAGCCATTTAGGACAGAGATGAGGAAAAATAACTTCACCCAGCGAGTGATGAACCTGTGGAATTCTCTACCGCAGAAGGTAGCTGAGGCCAATTCATTAAATATATTCAAAGAGGGGTGGGAGGAGTTTTGTGTCGAGCATAAACATCGTCAGGAAGCAGTTAGACCGAATGTCCTGATTCTATTTAACAGGATCATAGATTCATAGAAAAATTACGACACAGAAGGAGGCCATTCGGCCCATCATGTCCGTGCCAGTTAGAAAAGAGCTCCCCAGCCTAATCCCACCTTCCAGCACTAGCTTCGTAGCCCTGTAGGTTATGGCTCTTCAAGTGAACATCCACATACATTAGAAATGTGGTGAGAATTTCTGCCTCTACCACCCTTTCGGGCGGTGAATTCCTGACCCCCACCAGGCTCTGAGTGATATTTGTTTCCTCATCTCCCCTCTAATTTTCTACCAACTACTTTAAATCTATACCTCTTGGACCTTGAACACTCTGCTAAGGGAAATAGGTCCTTCTTATCTACGCTCACTAGCCCCCTCAAAATTTTACACAGCACAATTAATTTTCACCTAAGCCTTCTTTGTTCCTAGGAAAGCAACCCCAGCCTATCCAATCCTTCCTCATAGCTAAGGTTTTCCATTCCTGGCACCATCCTCGTAAATCTCCTCTGCATCCTCTCCAGGGCAATTACTTCCTTGCTGCATTTCCTGTGTCACTGATGAACATGTGTGCGGGAAGGGAAGTCTATCCAGCTGCAACTACTGAAAGACCGCATTGCAGCGCTGGAGCTGTGAATGGATACATACTGGAGCATTTCTGATGCTGAGGACATCGTGGATAGCACGATTAGGGATTTGGGCACACCGCAGGTAAAGGTTGCACAGGCAGGAAGGGAATGGGTGACCACCAGGCAGAGCAGTAGGCACAGGCATGTAGTGCAGGGGTCCCCTGTGGCCATCACCCTCTCAAACAGATATACCATTTTGGATATTGTTGAGGGAAATGGCTTATCGGGGGAAGGCAGCAGCAGCCAACTTCCAGGACGGGAGGAAAAGGACTGGGAGAGCTATAGTGATAGGGGATTCTATTGCAAGGGGAATAGATAAGCGTTTCTGCGGCCTCAAACGAGACTCCAGGATGGTATGTTGCCTCCCTGGTGCAAGGATGAAGGATGTCTCTTGCTGCTGCAGGGCATTCTGGAGGGGGAGGGTGAACAACCAGTTGTCGTAGTGCATATAGGTACCAACGATATAGGTAAAAAGCGGGATGAGGTACTAGAAGCTGAATATAGGGAGTTAGGAGGTAAATTAAAAAATCGGACCTCAAAGTTAGTAATCCCAGGATTGCTACCAGTGCCACGTGCTAGTCAGAGTAGAAATAGAATGGTATTTCAGATTAATATGAGGCTGGAGGAATGGTGCAAGGGGAAGGGATTCAAATTACTGTGATATTGGAACCTGTTCTGGGGGAGGTGGGACCAGTACGAACTGGGCGGGACTGGGACCAATGTCCTAGGGGGACTGTTTGCTAGTGTTGTTGTGGAGAGTTTAAACTAAAATGGCAGGGGTTGGAAACCGCTGCATGGAGAAAGAGGAAAGGGAAGCAAGGGTAGAAACAAAAGACAGGAAGGAGAAAAGCAAAAGTGGAAGTCATAAGAACATAAGAACATAAGAAATAGGAGCAGGAGTAGGCCAATCGGCCCCTCGAGCCTGCTCCACCATTCAATAAGATCATGGCTGATCTGATCCTAACCTCAAATCTTCTATCACTCTGCATCCACCCGAACCCATGTGATCTCCCGGGAGAGGCGAAAAACCAGATAAAGACCCAATGGCCAATTTGGGAGAAAAAAATCTGGGAAATTCCTCTCCGACCCATCTAGGCGATCGAAATTCTTCCAGGAGATCACTCTGTCCCTATATTTTCTACAGTACTTACCTTCTGTAAAGGCGATCTCCACCCCAGCCAGGAACAGGAATAAAACCATCTCCTGAAATCTAACAGAATTAGAACACAGTAGGAGCAGAACAAGGCTACACGGCCCCTGGGCCCGCTCCACTACCCACAGGGCCATGACCATTCCGAACCCAGACTCATGTCCAATTTCCTGCCCGCTCCCCGTAACCCTTTATTCCCTTTACTTCTAGGAAACTATCTATTTCTGTTTTAAATTTATTTAATGATGTAGCTTCCACAGCTTTCTGGGGCAGCAAATTCCACAAACCTACCACCCTCTGAGTGAAGAAGTTTCTCCTCATCTCAGTTTTGAATGAGCAGCCCCTTATTTTAAGATTATGCCCCCTAGTTCTAGTTTCACCCATCATTGGGAACATCCTCACCGCATCCACCCGATCAAGCCCCTTCACAATCTTATATGTTTCAATAAGATCGCCTCTCATTCTTCTGAACTCCAATGAGTAGAGTCCCAATCTACTCAACCTCTCCTCATATGACCACCCCCTCATCCCCGTGATTAACCGAGTGAACCTTCTTTGTACTGACTCGAGAGCAAGTATGTCTTTTCTTAAGTATGGACACCAAAACTGTATGCAGTATTCCAGGTGCGGCCTCACCAATACCTTGTACAACTGCAGCAATACCTCCCTGTTTTTATATTCCAACCCCCTAGCAATAAAAGCCAACATTCCATTGGCCTTCTTAATCACTTGCTGCACCTGCATACTAACTTTTTGAGTTTCGTGCACCAGGACCCCCAGATCCCTTTGTACTACAGTACTTTCCAGTTTCTTGCCATTAAGATAATAACTTGCTCTATGATTTTTCCTGCCAAAGTGCATAACCTCACACTTTCCAGTATTGTATTCCATCTGCCAAATCTCTGCCCACTTACTTAGCCTGTCTATGTCCCTTTGCAGGTTTTTTATGTCCTCCTCACTCACTACTTTCCCTCCCATCTTTGTATCATCTGCAAACTTTGATATGTTACACTCGGTCCCCTCCTCCAAATCGTTAATATAGATTGTAAAGAGTTGGGGACCCAGCACTGACCCCTGCGGAACACCACTAGTTACTGGTTGCCAATCTGAGAACGTACCATTTATCCCAACTCTCTGCTTTCTGTTAGAGAGCCAATCCTCCACCCACGCCAGAATATTACCCCCAATCCCGTGATTTTTTATCTTGAGCAATAATCTTTTGTGTGGCACCTTGTCAAATGCCTTTTGGAAGTCTAAATACACTACGTCCACTGGTTCCCCTTTATCCACCCTGTATGTTACTTCCTCAAAAAACTCAAGCAAATTTGTTAAACATGACTTCCCCTTCATGAAACCATGCTGAGTTTGCCCTATTAAATTATGTTTATCCAAATGTCCCGTTACTGTCTCCTTAATAATGGACTCTAACATTTTACCAACCACAGATGTTAGGCTAACAGGTCTATAGTTTCCAGCCTTCTGCCTACTACCCTTTTTAAATAAGGGTGTTACATTAGCAGTTTTCCAATCTGCTGGGACCTTTGCTGAGTCCAGTGAGTTTTGGAAAATTATTACCAATGCATCCACAATCCCTACCGCTACTTCCCTCAAGACCCTGGGATGCAAGCCATCAGGTCCAGGGGATTTATCCGCCTTGAGTCCCATTATTTTACCAAGTACCACTTCCTTAGTGATTTTAATCGTATTTAGTTCCTCCCCCCCTAGAGCCCCCTGTTTGTCCAGTGTTGGGATATTCTTAGTGTCCTCTACTGTAAAGACTGATACAAAATAATTGTTCAGTGTTTTTGCCATCTCCATGTTTCCCACCATTAATTTCCCGGTCTCATCCTCTAAGGGACCAACATTTACTTTAGCCACCCTTTTTCTTTTTATATAACTATAGAAACTTTTACTATCTGTTTTTATATTTTTTGCTAATTTACTTTCATAATCTATCTTCCCTTTCTTAATCAATCTTTTTGTTATTTTTTGCTGTCTTTTAAAGACTTCCCAATCTTCCATCCTCCCACTAGATTTGGCTACCTTATATGCCCTTGTTTTTAGTCGGATACTATCCTTAATTACTTTACTTAGCCACGGATGGCTATCTTTTCTTTTACACCCTTTTTTCCTCAGTGGAATATATTTTTTTTGGAAGTTGTAAAATAACTCCTTAAATGTACACCACTGGTCATGTACCGTCTTACCCTTTAATCTATTTTCCCAGTCCACTCTAATTAATTCCGCTCTCATACCTTCATAGTCTCCTTTATTCAAGCTCAGCACGCTTGTTTGAGATCCAACCTTCTCACCCTCTAATTGAATATGGAACTCAACCATGTTATGGTCACTCATTCCAAGGGGACCCTTTACTAGGACATTTTTAATTAATCCTGTCTCATTACACAGGACCAAATCTAAGGTTGCTTGCCCCCTGGTCGGTTCAGTTACATACTGCTCAAGAAACCCATCCCTAATACACTCAATGAACTCTTCCTCAAGGCTGCTCTGCCCAATTTGATTTGTCCAGTTAATATGATAATTAAAATCCCCCATAATTATAGCTGTTCCCTTATTACAAGCCTCAACTATTTCCTGATTAATACTCCGTCCAACAGAGTTGCAACTGTTCGGAGGCCTATAGACTACACCCACTAGTGTTTTTTCCCCTTATTATTCCTTACCTCCACCCAAACTGTTTCACTATCCTGCTCCTTTGACCCAATATCATTTCTCTGTATTATAGTGATTCCTTCCTTTATTAACATAGCCACCCCACCTCCTCTCCCTTCCTGCCTGTCCTTCCTGATTGTTAAATAACCTGGTATGTTTAATTCCCAGTCATGGTCACCCTGCAGCCATGTTTCTGTAATGGCCACAAGATCATACCCATATGTCATTATTTGTGCCGTTAACTCATTCATTTTGTTACGAATGCTACGTGCATTCAGATAAAGAACTTTCAAATATGTTTTGTAACACTTAGTTCCTGTTTTTTCCCTTTTTAGTACTTTACTTTTTACTCCATACCTTCTGTCCCTTCCTGACACATTCTGTTTTTTAATTCCCCCACTGCTACCTAAGTCTATGACCTTCTCTGTTGTCATTTCTATTATTTGCTCTCTAGAAACCTCCCCCCCACTAATTAGTTTAAAGCCCTCTCTACAGCCCTAGTTATATGATTCGCCAGGACTCTAGTCCCAGCACTGGCCAAGTGGAGTCAGTCCCAACAGAACAGCTCCCTCCTGTCCCAGTACTGGTGCCAGTGTCCCAAGAAGCAAAACCCATTTCTCCCACACCAGTCTTTGAGCCACGCATTTAACTCTTTAATTTTATTTATCCTAGCCAAATTCGCTCGTGGCTAAGGTAATAACCCAGAGATTATTACCCTTGAGGTTCTGTTTTTTAATTTGACCCCTAGCTGCTCATACTCCTTTAACAGAACCGTCTTCCTTGTCCTATCTACGTCGTTTGTACCAACATGGACCACGACAACTGGATCCTCCCCCTCCCACTCCAAGTTTCTTTCCAGCCCAGAAGAGATGTCCTTAACCCTGGCACCAGGCAGGCAACACAGCCTTCGGGACTCCCGCTCTTGACTGCAGAGAACCCTATCTATCCCCCTAATGATACTATCCCCTACCACTACAACATTTCTTTTTACTCCCTCCACTTGAATGGCCCCCTGTACCACGGTGCTGTGGCCAGGTTGCTCATCCTCCCTGCAGTCCCCGCTCCCGCCCTCACAGGGAGTAAGAACCTCGATCCTGCTGGACAAGAACAAGGGCTGCGTCTCCTTCAACACTACATCCTGGATCCCTGTACCTTCCTCACTCGTAGTCACACCGTCCTGTCCCTGACCACGGACTACATCTGCAGTAATTAACTTCATAGGTGTGACCATCTCCTGAAACATAGAGTCCAGGAACTTCTCCCCCTCCCTGATGTGTCGCAGTGTCCGAAGCTCGGTCTCAAGCTCCATAACATGGAACTTGAGTTCCTCTAGCAGCAAACACTTGTCGCAGATGTAATCACCGTTAGCCTCAATGGGGTTCACCGGCTCCCACATCTCGCAACAGTAACACATCACCTGCTCCATTCTATATAATTAATTAAATTTCTTATTATTAGTTATGAAGACCCTGCCCAGATATATATGATAATATCACACCACTATTCAATAGGACTTACCAACTTAAAGGTATAAAAGAGAAGAGAAGGGAGAAAACCAACCAACCAGCTGATCACCAACCTCCTCCTTGAATACTGTCTGTGGAGCCTGTTTGTTTGACTCGTCTCGCTGCTCCGCCTCCGCAGTGCTGTCTAAGCCTGGGAGTGGGGAATAAACAGAGCAAAAAACACACCCTCACCTCCCACTTATCCGAACTCTCCCACTTAGCAAAACTCCAGCAGCACTCAATGCACAAAGCACTCCGTGCACCGCACTAGCCCCTCCCCTTTTATACCTGGATTCTACTTCCTGTTTAAACTGCCCAAGAGTTTAAAAAACCCTTAAAAAATTAAACTTACTTCAAATAATTGACTTCTTAACACACTAAAATTCACAAAATACACTTAAATGATTTTTCTCCCACTTAGCAAAACTCCAGCAGCACTCAATGCACAAAGCACTCCGTGCACCGCACTAGCCCCTCCCCTTTTATACCTGGATTCTACTTCCTGTTTAAACTGCCCAAGAGTTTAAAAAACCCTTAAAAAATTAAACTTACTTCAAATAATTGACTTCTTAACACACTAAAATTCACAAAATACACTTAAATGATTTTTCTCCCACTTAGCAAAACTCCAGCAGCACTCAATGCACAAAGCACTCCGTGCACCGCACTAGCCCCTCCCCTTTTATACCTGGATTCTACTTCCTGTTTAAACTGCCCAAGAGTTTAAAAAACCCTTAAAAAATTAAACTTACTTCAAATAATTGATTTCTTAACACACTAAAATTCACAAAATACACTTAAATGATTTTTCTCCCACTTAGCAAAACTCCAGCAGCACTCAATGCACAAAGCACTCCGTGCACCGCACTAGCCCCTCCCCTTTTATACCTGGATTCTACTTCCTGTTTAAACTGCCCAAGAGTTTAAAAAACCCTTAAAAAATTAAACTTACTTCAAATAATTGACTTCTTAACACACTAAAATTCACAAAATACACTTAAATGATTTTTCTCCCACTTAGCAAAACTCCAGCAGCACTCAATGCACAAAGTCAGATAAATCAAGGGTGTAAATGATACAGTGCTACAGTAAATCATAATTCTAAAAGGATTAAGAGTGCTAAGAAAACATGCCTGAAGGCTTTGTCTATTAATGCGAGGAGCATTCGTAATAAGGTGGATGAATTAGCTGCGCAAATAGATGTAAACGGATATGAAGTAATAGGAATTAAGGAGACATGGCTCCAGGGTGACCAAGGCTGGGAATTCAACATCCAGCGGTATTCAATATTCAGGAAGGACGGGCAAAGAGGAAGAGGAGATGGTGTAGCACTGCTGGTTAAAGAGCAGAATAACACAATAGTAAGCAAGGATATTAGCTAGGATGATGTGGAGGCTGTATGGGTAGAGCTGAGAAATACCAAGGTGGAAAACGTTAGTGGGAGTTGTACACAGACGCCCAAACAGTAATGCTGAGGTTCGGGATAGCATTAAACAGGAAATTAGAGACAGGTGCAGAAGGACACAGCAGTTATCATGGGTGACTTTTATCGACATACAGATTGGGCTAACCAAATTAGTAACAAAACTTTGGATGAGGAATTTCTAGAGTGTATACAGGAAAGTTCCCTGGACCAATATTTCGAGAAACCAATTAGGGATCACGCCATCTTAGACTGGGTATTATGGAATCAGAAAGGATTAATTAGCATTGTTGTTGCACGAGGCCCCTTGGTGAGGGCGATCACAATATGCTAGAATTCTTCATTAAGATGGAGAGTGAAGTAGTTGAGTCAGAGACTAGGGTCCTGAATTTAAATAAAGGAAACTATGAAGGTATGAGTCGCGAGTTGGCTAGGATGAATTGGGGAATGTTACTTAAATGGTTGACGGCGGATAGGCAATGGCAAACACTTAAAGATCGCATGGATGAACTACACAATTTGTTCATCCCTGTTTGGCATAAAAATAAAACAAAAAAGTTGACTCAACCGTGGCTAACAAGGAAAATTAAGGATAGCATAAGATCCAAGTAGAGGACGTAGATAAATTGGCCAGAAAAAGCAGGAGAACCGATGATTGGGAGCAGTTTAGGATTTATCAAAGGAGGAAAAAGGGATTAATTAAGAGAGGGAAATAGAGTATGAGAGTAACCTTGCGCGGGACATAAAAGTTTCTGTAGATATGTGAAGAGAAAAAGACTGGTGAAGTCAAGCGTAGGTCCCTTGCAATCAGAATCAGGGGAATTTATAAAGGGGAACATAGAAATGGCAAAGCAATTAAATACATACTTTGGTTCTGTCTTCACAACGGAGGACACAAATAACCTTCCAGAGATTTCGGGGAACATTGTGTCAAATGAGAGGGAGGAATTGAATGAAATAAGTATTTGTAGGGAAATGTTGTTAGGGAAATTGACAGGATTGAACGCCGCTAAATCACTAGGGCCTGATAATCTACATCCTGGGGAACTTAAGAAAGTGGCCCTAGAAATATTAGGTGCATTGCTGGTCATCTTCCAAAATTCTATAAACTCTGAATAGTTCCCATGGATTGGATGTTAGCTAATGTAACACCACTATTTAAAAAAAAGTGGCAGAGAGAAAACGGAGTACTATAGACTGGTAAGCCTGACATCGGTTGTGGGTAAAATGCTAGAGTCTATTTTAAAAGATGTACTAGCAGAGCACTTGGCAAACAGTGACAGGATCGGACAAAGTCAACATGGATTTACAAAAGGTAAATCATGCTTGACTAATCTACTGGAATTTTTTGAGGATTTAACTGGCAGAATAGATATGGGAGAACGTGTGTATGTGGTGTATTTGGACTTACAAAAGGCATTCGATAAGGTCCCGCATAAGAGAGTGGCATGTAATGTTAAAGGACATGGGATTGGGGGTAAATACTGACTTGGAGAGAGAACTGGTTGGCAGACAGGGAGCAAAGAGCTGGAATAACGTGTCTTTTTCCCAGTGGCAGGCAGTGGCTAGTGGGGTACCGCAGGGATCGGTGCTAGGACTCCAGGTATTCACAATATATATTAATGATCTAGACGAGGGAACTAGATGTAATATCTACAGGTTTGCAGACCAGACAAAGCTGGGTGGGGGTGTGTTTTGTGAGGAGGATGCAGAGAAACTCCAGTATGATTTGGACAGGTTGGGTGATTGGGCAGATGCATGGCAGATGCAGTGTAATGTGGATAAATGCAGGAAGGATGTTCCCGATGGCGGGGCAGTCAAGGACCAGTGATCGCAGTCTAAGGATAAGGGGAAAACAGTTTACGGCTGAGATGAGGAGGAATTTCTTCACCAAGGGAGTTGTGAACCTATGGAATTCTCTGCCACGGAAGACGGTGGAGGCCAATTCATTAAATATATTCAAGAAGGAGTTGGATATATTTCTTAATGCTAAAGGGATCAAGGGGTATGGGGAGAAAGCAGGGACAGTGTACTGAATTTGGATGATCAGTCATGATCTCATTAAATGGCAGAAAAGACTCGAGGGGCCGAATGGCCTACTCCTGCTCCTATCTTCTATCTTTCTATGTTTGTATTACTCTTTGCTTCCTGCCACTGAGCCAATTATGGATCCAATTTGCCACTCTGTCTTGGTTCCCTTGGGCTTTTACTTTTTTACTAGCCTGCAATGTGGGTCCTTGACAAAAGCCTTGCTTACATCCATGTAGATTACATCAAAGGCACTGCCCTCATCGGCCTTCCTTTTCACCTCATGAAATAATTCAATCAAGTAACTCAGACACAACCGTTCCTTCACAAAACCATGCTGACTGTCCTTGCTTACCTACACGTGTACAGCTCAAACTAATTTAATTTGCTCATGAACTTTAACAATATTTAGAACATTATCAGTTCCGCATTTTTCTGTATTAAATCATTTAAAAACAGAACTCTTTTAGTCACATAAATTAAGTTCCAGGAAATAGGACACTGGGGAAATACAGTCTAGTGCTAGTGAAGTCGGCAGAGGGGATGTGATGCCTGAGGCACAGATTTGGGTTGAACAGCATGCTGAGGTTGTGTACAGTCAGATTAAAACTGAGCCAGCAGCCAAGGGAAAGCAGTGAGTCTGGGGCTGATTATGCAGAGTTCCTCCAGGCCCAGAAAATGATGGGATGTGATGGGTCTATGCATTTGTCAATGGGAGGTAATTCTGGCTCATCTGTGATTTAACTAAGAAGATCATGTGAGTGCTGGAGGATAAGCAATTGTTGGAGGTGCATTGTATAGTGTGGTGGTTCTACAATCCCAATATCCATCTTCTTCGGAAAACTCAGCCACATTACTATCTTCTCCATACCCGCAATCTCCACGACCATTGCTCCTCCATCTCTTAGCAGCCCTACTCCTATTGTGGCTAATTTTCTACTGTTTATATAAATCATAGAATAGTTTGTCAGTGCCATTTATGTTGTTTGATTTGCTCATTCCTCTGCTGTTGCATCTTAAATGTTATAACCCCCATTTAATCCGCCCATGAAAAGAACGTATCCATAGCAGAACCCATCAATGCCAATTTTTGGCCTTTCCTATGCTCTCTCACATGTCTCAAAATTATACTTTTATTATATATCACAGAACCATAGAATGATACCACACAGAAGGTGTTATTTCTGCCCATCATGTCTATGCCTGAAGGGCAACTCTACTTTAATTATCCTAATAATAAACCTACTATATATAGACAAATCTTTACTTTGTAAATCTATGTCTTTCCACAGTTCTAGTGCCAAGTTACGGTCTGCAGCTAACATCATTACCCTTTTCCCTTTCGTCCATCCAAAAATGTATTCATATCTTGTGTTTGTACCTAAAAATGATATTAATGCATTTTAAATGAGCTGTGAGTTTCTTCATTTGTAATCTGTGCTACTTCAATATTATTTACCTCAATAAAGAATCTAATATATAGATCAACTCCTTGCTGGTCGAGATCACTTGATTAACAGGGAAATACATTGAGGAAGCTCAATGTCTTTTAGAGGTTCCCTGTAATAATGAGCAACGTTTACTATCTAAAGAGATAGATAATCCAGTCAGCTTGTTAATGTAAGTAATGTTGACGTGGCTGACGCCGATCCCTAATTCCCTGAGAATGGGCTGTTGACCCTTGGCCTTGAACCATTGCAGTTCCTGTGCTGATGGTGCTCACACGATCCCGCAAGTTCAGGAGTTCGAGGATGGTGCATCAGTGACGATGTCGGGACGACCATATAAACATCCAGGTCAGGATGGTTGGTGCGTTGGAGATAAACGTGCAGGTATTGGTGCTACAACGACATTGCTGCTCTTGTCATTCTCGGTGAGGTGTTGGCAGAGGTTGGAGCCGCGGCCCAATAACTTTGGTCCAGTTGCTCAGCCCTGGAACAAATGTAATATTCGACAATTCCAGCGGTTTAGTTTACTGACATAAGTTGCATAAACCATAACATGATTAGACACGCTTGACCTTAATCTGTTTGTTCAAAGGACTGTAACATATTCCACTCCCACAGCACATTAGCTGCCTCCCTGGAGCTTTCCCTTTTGGTACAAATAACGGCGGCTCTGGGTGAATATTGTCCGTGTCACTATCACAAACGGGAATGCCCACTTGCCATTGCTCCCTGCTCCCAGAAAATGGAACTACCAGCCATCCTGCAGATAGTCTTCAGCTACTATCACATCCTTGCGTTCTTTGGACTTCCTGGTGAGATGTCAAATCAGATGTGCTTTTTATTGTTTGACTGCCGTGTTGTTCTTTTTGTCTGCCTGATATTGTAATGTGGGTTCTTTTCTCCTCTGGTGCAGTTCATGATTCCTTTTATTATTCTAATAAGGAGAGTGTCTCCATTTATAATATATACGTTTTTTTATGTCCTTATTGAATCTATATTATGCTCTGAGCTCCGAGGAAATCGTTTTATTCTGAATATATTCCTCCTGATTCAGGACCCCGCACAATTCAAGGTGGTAGCTCCGTTTACTGCTCTGTTCAATGGTCGCTAAGCTCAGGCACTATAACACGGCATTAAAGTTTTGAAAGTAGAAAATATACTGAAGCTATAGGGTCCTCAATGCTCACGCGTACCTCATGTGGAATGTGCCCCATGTGTCGATCTGATCTAAGGGAAAGAATAATCTGCCATGCATTCCTGGTTGAGTTGCCGGCAGTCACTTGGGCGAGGTACCGGACAGTGAATGGTGCAGTTGGAGTTAACTCCTTCAACAGAAGAAAGGAGAAATCTGGACGTCAATTAATAGAATGTGGCTTCCCACAGACACTTCAGCAGGATTGTTGTGCTGATACAAAGCCTCCCAGCTTCACCATCTGATCCAGGACTGGCAATGAGGTATAAATCCGCCATGATCCAATTGAATGGCGGAACAGGCTCGAGGGGCCGCGGGGCATGCTCCTTCCCCTATGTTCCTTAAAATTCCCTCCTAATGAGTTGCCATGGCTTTGTTTGACGCACAGATCAGTTAACTGAAACAATGAATGGTGGCTCACTTCACAGAGTGACTGCCTCTTAAATGGTCCAAATCATGTTTGTTGCTGTTGAAACCCAAGATTCTATCAGAAAAATGATCCATGATAGGCCTCTCCTCCTCACTGGATCCATCCACATGATTCGCCATTTCTGACTCCCATCCTCGGCTTCTTCCCTCTGCCTTTTTAGGTCCCGTCTCCTCTTGAATAGTTAAATATTTCCGATCAGCCTCCACTCCTGACTAAGGCAGCATGTAGCCGTCCCCTCCGAGAGCGGTACTTCAGTCTTTGCTGGGCTGAGACTTCCTCTCACACAGAGTGTTGTTGGCCACCAAGAGACAGGCTGGACTCAGTCATTCAGTGAGATCAGACAACGTGCCAAGAATTAAATGCCTCTTTGGTTTGAAGGTTAGTACCAGTTTGGCCAGGGAAGCAGGCTGTTGTGAGCTTTCAATACGTGAACTTCCAAAAGTGCTTCAAGTTGATAAAGGCAGCACATTGCTCAAGACTTTTATATGTGTATGATTGGAGGAAATTTATCTCAGCTTTGTTAAATTATGCTGTCAGTTCAAATATGAACTTTAGATTCACTTATTTATTGTTTTGAAACCCATGAGTTCTTGTCCAGTCATCTCTTTACAGAGAGAGAGGAACCACGGACAGCCTGGAAGGAAGTGCATTCTCTTATCTACACTGGGGTCTTCACACACACCCTGCTGTGATAAATAGCCTGCCTGGCATCGCTCTGTGTCTCTCACTAGTGTGTTTTAAAGCTTCTATATTATATCATTCTGCATAATGTCTATTAGCTATTTCTATTTAATAATCGATACATGCTTGCCCTTACACATTCCATGTTCTAATGGCCCCGTGTGTGAAATGAACCTACTGACTGCACCTTCAATCTTGTATTAACTGAGTCCTAATTACGTGATTGGCAAACTGTTAGCAACATGCATGTATTATTGAAATTCTCAGAACCATTCATAAATATTAACCTAATTTCTTACTGTTAATGCTACATCGAAATAAAGGCTCAGATGTGCCATTGAATATTTCTCAGCATGTGTCAGTGTTTCATCGTGCTCACTCTATCCCATACTGAACCATTCTCCCCATCCATTCCTATTCTCCCCATTCTGCCCTATTCTCCCCAACCTGTCCCATTCTCACCATCCTATCCCATTCTCCCCAACCTGTCCCATTCTCCCCATCCTATCCCATTCTCCCCATCCTATCCCATTCTCCCCAACCTGTCCCATTTTCCCATCCTATCCCATTCTCCCCAACCTGTCCCATTCTCCCCATCCTATCCCATTCTCCCCAACCTGTCCCATTCTCCCCAACATGTCCCATTCTCCCCATCCTATCCCATTCTCCCCAACCTGTCTCATTCTCCACAAACTTTTCCAATCACGCCACCCTGTCCCATTCTCTCCATCCTGTTCCATTCCCCCCATTCTGCCCCATTCTCTTCATCCTATCCCATTCTCCCAATCCTGCCCCATTCTCCCCAACCTGTCCGAATCTCGCCATCCTGTCCCATTCCCCCCATCCTGTTCCATTCCTCCCATTCTGCCCCATTCTCTTCAGCATATCCCATTCTCCCCATCCTGCCCCATTCTCCCCGCATTGTCTCATTCTCCTCATCCTGTCCCATTCTCCTCACCTTGTCCAATCTCGCGATCCTGCCCCTTTCTCCCCATCCTATCCCATTCTTTCAATCCTGTTCCACTCACACCGCTATTTCCCTATCTCCCCATCATGCCACAACCTGTTCCACTCTGCCCACGCTGTCCATTCTTTCACATCCTGTACCACGTGATGCACAAATGTCAACATCTTAAACTGATCCCCATTTGCAATCATTAGTTACTGCTTCACAGGTCAAGTATTTCTCCTTCAAGCACGCTGCCCATGTCCTGTTACTAATTGAGTTCTCAATTAATTGCGGCATTTTGTTATCTATCCCATTAAAGTGTAACCTTGCTCCTGATTTTTCTGATTTTTCTCTTTCCTTGACAGCGAATTTACTGACGATCTTCATTCTTTCCCGAGCAAACTGCGGTCTTTCTAAAGGTGTCACTCTCTACCTATTGGGCATGACCACAGCGGATCTGCTGGTTATCGTTTCTAATGTAATGGTCGGTTATATTCTTTTTTACTATTTCCCATTTTCATTCCTGAACTACACTGCCATGCGTCGCTTGAATGAAGTTATCAACTATGTGTCCATTGACTGCTCTGTCTGGTTCACGGTCGCTTTCACCTTTGATCGATTTGTGGCCATTTGTTGGCAGAAGCTGAAACCTCAATATTGCACCGAGAAAACTGCGGCGGTGCTTATATGCACCTTGTGCGTTATGTTCTGTTTAAAAAACCTCCCCTTGTACTTTGCCTTTCAGCCAGTCTCTATAATTGATGACACAGAGTGGGGAGCTGGCATCAAACCCAGCTACTACGAGCAACCTGGCTGGCTGGCGTTTGACTGGCTCGACACAATCCTCTGCCCATTGCTGCCGTATTTTCTGATTTTATTCTTCAATGCTCTGACCATAAGGCATGTCTTGATGGCCAATGGAATCCGTCGGGCCCTTCGGGGCCACCGCACGAGTGGCAATGACAGCGATCTAGAGACCCAGAGCCGAAGAAAATCCATCATTTTACTCTTCACCATTTCTGGTACTTTCATCATGTTGTGGATGCCTTATGTTACGTTTTTCCTGGTTTCCCGGATCACATTGAACCATTACAACCCAAGTGATTACAGAGACCCTTTCCTTATCGCTGAATACACTGGAGACATGTTTCAACTGCTCAGCTCCTGTACAAACACATGTATTTATGCGCTGGCTCAGACTAAATTCAGAAAGGAGTTGCTTAAGGCAGTAAAATATCCATTTACTCTAATTGTTAAGTTGATCAAATAAGAAACAACACTTTCAGCTGTCAGTGTTGAAATGGACTTCCAGAAGGTCGCGTCACTCCTGCACTACTCTCTACATTAGAGCCAGATGAATGATGAGGCGCCACCCCTTGTGAGTGCCATTTGTTCATAGAGTCATAACGGCACAGAAGGAGGCCGTTCGGCCCATCGTGTCCCTGTCGGCTCTCTGTAAAGATATCCAGTCAGTCCCATTCCCCCGCTCTATCCCCGTAGCCCTGCAAGTTTATTCCCTCAGGTGCCAATCCAATCTCCCCTTGAAAAGAGTGAGTTTCTCTGCTTCCACCATTTCTGTGGGCAGAGAGTTCCAGGTCCTCACCACTCGCTGTGTAAATATGTTTTTCCACACATTCCCCCCTGTATCTCATGCACAGGGTCTTAAATCTGTGTAATCTAGCCCTGATACCATCAACTAGTGGGAACAGCCTTTCCCCGTCTAGCCTATCCAAACCCGTCATAATCTAGAACACCTCTATGAAATCAACCTACAATGTCCTTTGATATAAAGAAAATAACACCAGCTGCTCCAACCTGTACTTGTAGCTCAGATCCCCAGCCCCGGAACCAATCTGGTAAATCTCCTCTGCACCCTCTCAATGGCCTTTACATCCTTCCTAAAGTGTGGTGACGAGTACTGGATGCAATACTCCAGTGATGGCCTAACCAGCGCTTTATAAACGTTCAGCATAACGTCTCTAATTTTGTACACAATAATCGATATATGAAGCTCAAGATCCAAAATGCTTTGTTAACAACACCCTCGTTATGTCCTGCCACCTTCAGGGGTCAATGCACATTAGCTCCCAGGTACATCCGTCCCTACACACTCCTTAAAACTGTGCCGTTAACTGCATATTTCCACTTCCTGTTCCGTCTGCCAAAACGCATCACCTCACACTTCTCTGTATTAAATTCCATCTGCCACTTGTATGCCCATTCTGCTAGCCTTTCGATTGGTATCATCCTCATTGTTTGCCACAAATTTGGTGTTTCGACAAATTTAGGAATTTTACTTTGTATTCAAATATCCAGGTCATTTAAATATATCAAAAAAAGCAGTGGCCCCAGCACTGACCATTGGGGAACACCATTGTCTACCATCCTCCATTCGGAAACGAAGCCGTTTCATACAACTCGCTGTTTTCTGTCATTAAGCCAATTCCATATCCAAGATGCCACTGATGCACCTATTCCATGAACCTCAATTTTGTTAACCAGACTTCAGTGTGGTACTTTGTCAAGCGCCTTCCTAAACCCCATGTAGACAACATCCATTGCAATTCCCTTCATCGATCTTCCCTGATACTTCCTCAAAAAATTCAATTGGATTAGTCAAACACGATCTGCCGTTTACAAATTCATGTTGGCTTTCCTTAATTAGCTTAAATCTCACCAAGTGCCCGTTAATTTCTTCCTTGATTAATGTTTCTAAAACTTTACCCATCACTGATGTTGAACTGACGGGCCTGTAGTTACTAGGATTGTTCTTACACCATTTCTTGAAAAATTGTGTCACATTTGGTAATTTCCATTCCTCGGGCATCTCCCCCGCATCATATTGAATCCTAGAATCATAGAAAGTTACAGCATGGAAGGAGGCCATTTCGGCCTATCGTGTCTGCGCTGGCCAACAAAGAGCTATCCAGCCTAATTCCACTTCCCAGCTCTTGGTCCAAGTACTTTTTAATTTTGGTTAGGGTTTCTGCCTCTACCGCCATTTCAGGCAATAGGTTCCAGACCCCCACAACCATCTGGGTGAAGACATGTCCCCTCGAACCCCTCTAAGCATTCCAACAATTTCTTTATATCTTTGCCCCCGGGTTTCCGACCACTCTGCGAAGCGAAATAGGTCCTTTCTCTCCAGTTTATCGAGGCCCCTCATAATTTTATACACCTCAACAAGGTCTCCCCTCAGCCTCCTCTGTGCCAAGGAAAACAATCCCAGGCTATCCAGTATTTCCTCATAGAGAAGATTCTCTAATCCCGGCAACATCTTTGTAAAACTCCTCTGTAGCCTCTCTAGTGCAATCACATCTTTCCTGTAATATGGTGACCAGCACAGCACGCAGTACTTTAGCTGAGGCCTAAATAGAGTTTTATACAGTTGAAGCATAATTTCCCTGCTCTTATATTCCATGCCACGGCTAATGAAGGGAAGCACTCCGTATGCCTTCTTAACAACCTTATCTAACTGGCCTGCGACCTTCAGGGATCTGTAGAAATGCACTCCAAGGTCCCTTTGATCCTCTACACTACTCAGTGTCGTAACATTTAACGTGTATTTCCTTTCCTTTTTATCCCTCCCCAAATGCATTACCTCACCCTTCTCCAGATTGAACTCCAATTGTCACTGTTCGGCCCACCTGACCAATTTATTGATATGTTCCTGCAGTCTACAACTTCCTTCTTCAGTATCAACCACACAGCCGATTTTAGTATCAACTGAAAAGTTCTTAATCATGCCCCCTATATTCAAGTCTAGATCATTGATCTAAACCACAAAAAGCAAGGGACCTAGTACTGAGCCCTGCGGAACCCCACTGAAAACAGCCATCCAGCCACAAAAATACCCATCAACCATTACACTCTGCTTCCTGTCTCTGAGCCAGTTTTGAATCAAACTTGACACTTATTCCTGGATCGCATTGACTTTCAACTTCGTGATCAGTCTGCCATGTGGAACATTATCAACAGCCTTGCTAAAGTCCTTATTCACTACATCAAATGCACTACCCTCATCTACCCTCCTTGTTTAACTCCTCAAAAAATTCAATCAAGTTTGTAAGACACGACCTTCCCTTAAATAATCCGTGCTGACTATCGTTGATTAATCCGTGGCTTTCTAAATGAAGATTTACCCTGTCCTTTAGAATTCGTTCCAATAGTATTCCCACCACCGAGGTTTGGCTTACTGGCCTGTAATTATTCGGTCTATCCAGTTCTCCCTTTTTAAAGAAGGGCACCACATTAACAGTGCTCCAGTTATCCGGCACCACACCTGAAGACAGAGAGTATTGAAAAATGATGGTCATTGCCTCTGCTATTTACTCTTTCACTTCGCTTAACAGCGTGGGATGCATTTCATCCGGGCCTGGGGAATTATCCAATTTTGAATCTGCTAAACCACTTAAGACATCCTCTCTCACTATCTTTATTTCATCGAATATCTCACACTCCTCCCCCCTGATGGCAATGCTTGCTTCGCATCTCTCCTTCTGAAAACAATGTATTCTTTAAGAACCCTACCGACGCCTCCTGCCTCCTCACACAGATTACACGCATGATCTCTAACAGGCCCTACAACTTCTTTAGTTATCCTCTTAATATATTTATAAAACATCTCTGGGTTTTCCTTGATTTTACTTGCCAAGAATTTTTCATGCTCTCGCTTTCTTTGCTTTCCTAATATCTTTTTTAATTGTGCCCGTGCACTTTCTGTACTATTCTAAATATTCTGGAGTATTTAGCCCTCGGTATCTGTCATACGCCTCCCTTTTTTTCTTTATCTTATCCTGCATGTCCCTAGACATCCAGGGGGATCTAGATTTGTTAGTCCAACCTGTTTTCTTTAATGGCACGTATTTGGTCTGACCCTCCAGAGCTCCGCCTTGAAAGCATCCCACGGCTCTGACACTGATTTACCTCAAGTAGCAGCTTCCAGTCCACTATGGCTAATTCCCTTCTGAGCTTAGCAACATTTGCTTTTCCACAATTTAGAATTTTTATTCCTGGTCTATTCTTGTCCTTTTCCATAACTACCTTAATTCTAATAGAATTATGCTAAGTAAAACTAAAATGAACCCCCACTGATATGCCTTCCACCTTTACAGCTTCATTCCCGAAAACAAAGTCCAGAACTGTTCTCCACCCTTGTTGGGCTTGCTACATAGTGGCTAAAAAAGTTGTCCTGGATGCATTTTAGGAATTCCTCACACTCTAAACCCTTCACACTAAATGTATACCATTTAATTGTGGAGTAGTTGAAATCCCATACTATTCCCTCTCTATAGTTTTAGCCCTTCTCAAAAATGTATCTAAGTATTTGTTCTTCTCTCTTCCACTCACTGTTTGCGGGTCTGTAGTACACTGACAGCAGTGTGATCGCCCCTTTTTGTTTTTCAATTCGACTCTTATGGCCTCGTTTGATGATCCCTCCATCATATCATCCCTCCTCACAGTTGTAATAGTTTCTTTAATCAATACAGCAACCACCCCTCCCTTTTTACCTCCATCTCTATCCCGGCTGAAAATCCTATAACAATAATGTTGAGCGGCCATACCAGCCCCTCTTTCAACCACGTCTCTGTAATAGCTCTAATATCACAGTCCCAAGTACCTACCTGTGCTCAGCTCATCTGCCTTGTTCGCTATACCCTTTGCATTCAAGTATATACCATTTAGTACAGGCAAACCTCCTTGTTGACTGCAATCTAGCCTTTGATTCCTCTGTCCCTCCAATTTAGTTTCTACATTTTTGTTTTAAAATTCCAGTATTTGTTCCCTCCCTATTGACTCTATACATAGGTGTCCATCCCCGTGCAGGGCTAGTTTAAACCCTGCCCAACTGCACCGGCAAACCCTCCCGCGAGGTTATTGGTCCCGTTTCCATTGAGTTGCAACATGTCTGGCTTGAAGAGGTCCCACCTCCCCCAGAAAAGGTTCCAATTCCTCAGGAATCTAAAGCACTCCCTCCTACACCATCTCCCCAGACTCACATTTGTAATGTATGTACCTTTAAGGGGTGAACTACTTTTTACAGCTCATGTATACTGTAGTACCGGCAGTGACTACACCTGTATATAACGTTGAGTAATAATCTGTACAGATCATTTGCATTCTGAGCCAGGTTGAGTAAACACCGTTTGTACCATTCTCCACAGTCTGCGTCTGATTATACACGGACATAACTTTGGCGACGAGTCAGGTTCGAATCTACCTGCAACTCTGCATCACCTCCCGGGGATTCGTTCCTGGAATTCAGTGGATTGGAGGTCAAGGCCAGAGACTCGAGCGTCGACCACGGGCAACCGCCCAGTCATCCAGCAGAGACTCGAGAATTGCGGGGGAGGCTGTCGAGAGCCAGGCTTCGCTTTCCAGTCGAGGTGGTCCAGCAAAACGGGCTGGCAACAGGTAGTGCGCAGACCCTTACCGGACAGCGGCGGGCTAGAGCACGACCGAGCGGCACAGCAAAGGGCCGAGCAGCGTCGACGGGGGAGAGAGAGAGAGGGAAGAGCGCACAGGGCACAGTCGGTGTTCAGGGGCCGAGCAGTGTCGGAGAGAGGGAGAGAGAAGCGCGTGAAACCTACAAGGCGCCGCCATTGCCACGAGAACTGGCAGCAGCGGGGGATGAAGGAAAGCGCGGGAGACGCCATTTTAAGCCATTGGGAGATGCCATTTTAAACCACACACAAAATGCCGAAGAGTGGCAGTATCACCGCAGTTGTCAATGAAGTCGAAGACTGGACAACATATGTCGAACGAATAGAAGTGTACTGCAAGACAAATGGGGTGGCAGATGAAAAGAAAGCATCGGTGTTGTTGAATTTAATGGGTGCAAAGACATATGGGTTATTGCGAAATCTAGTAACCCCAACGAAGCCAATGGAAAAGAGTTTTGAAGACATAGTAACGATACTAAAGGAACATTTAAACCTCACACCGCTGATGATAACACAAAGATTCAAGTTTCACAAATGGAACCAGCATAAGGATGAAAGCAATGCTGATTATTTAACAGAACTGCGCAAACTATCAAAACACTGCCAGTTTGGAGCGGGACTGGCAGATACCTTAAGGGACACATTTTTGTGTGGGCTTCAAAGGGAAGGAACCCAGAAACGGCTTTTATCTGAAAAGGACCTTACGCTGGAAAAGGCTTTCAGCTTTGCGGTATCATATGAAGCAACAGCACGGGGCGCTGCAGAGATACAACAGAGACCGCAAGAATATGGCACCAACGAATTGTCATATGGAACAGAGAAGTGCTATCGCTGCGGCAGAACAACACACGACCACAATGATTGCTGGTTCAAAGACAAAGTGTGCAGACAGTGTGGAAAAGTAGGACACATAGCACGAGTCTGCAGGTCGGGAAAGAAAACCAGCAATAAGAAACCGACCTAGGAAAGTACAAGAAGGTACCTAAGATAACGTAGAATAGTTCAGACGAACAAAAGAGTGATAACAACTCCGAAAGCAGGGAACTGAGTTGTCTGAAACGACATAATGTGATCACAACAGAGGATCACTGAACCATTTGGGTCACTCTCAAGATAGCAGGAGTCCAGGTAAAGATGGAATTGGACACACGATCACCCCTAACAGTCATAAACCGACGGAACTCCGAGCGGCTATCCTCACACATACCCTAGAGAGACACAAGCATTATTTTGAAGATGTACATGGGGCATAAAGTCTACCCCAAAGGAAAAATAAGGGTGACCGTTACATGTAACGGTAAGGACACACCAAAACGAGACCTGTATGTATTGCAAGATGGAGGACCACCATTGCTGGGACGTGAATGGATTTGGAAAATACAACTGGATTGGCATTCCATACAGGCACTGACTGTGGCTGACAAAAAGGATGACAACGTCACACCTGGGCGACTGTCAAAGATCCTAACTGATGCGAAAGAAGTGTTCCAGCAAGGACTCAGAACACTAAAAGGCTTGACTGTGACGATTAATATTGAAGAAAACGCAAATCCAAATTTTTTTAAGGCCAGACCGGTTCCTTATGCGATCCGCCCAGCCGTCGCAGCAGAGCTGGAGAGTCTGGAACGTTAAGGAGTACTGTCCAAGGTAGACTGGAGCGAGTGGGCTACACCCATCGTCCCTGTGATGAAAAAGTCGTTGAGCAGCACGCCTGGGGAACCAAGGAAGGTTCGCATCTGTGGGGACTTTAAGGTAACATTGAACCCATTCCTTCACACCGTACAATATCCACTTCCGCGGATTGAAGATATTTTCGCCTCGCTATTTGGAGGGAAACGCTTCACTAAGATTGATCTGGCCCAGGCGTATCTGCAAATGGAGGTAGAAGAAGCATGAAAAAATACCTCACAATCAACACCCATAAAGGTCTCCACCAATACAACCGGCTGGTATTCGGGGCAGCATGAGCTCTGGCTCTTTGGCAGAGGGCAATGGAACAAGTCCTGCAAGGGATCCCAGTGACCCAGTGTTACTTGGACAACATCCTGGTCACGGGCGAAAAAGACAGTGATCACCTTGCCAAACTGGAGTGGATGCTCACTAGATTGCAGGAATATGGGCTCCGAGCTAACCGCCCCAAGTGCGAGTTTTTTTAGAAAACAGATCTCGTATTGTGGCCACGTTATCGATAAAGAGGGGTTACATAGTTCACCAGAGAAGATTGAGGCAGTAGTCAAGGCTCCAGCACAGGAAAATGTGTCACAACTGAGGTCGTTCCTCGGGCTGGTAAACTACTACCATAAGTTATTGCCAAATTTGTCTACAATACTACACCCACTGAACACCTTACTGCAAACTGGGGTGCCATGGAAGTGGAGTGACGAATGTAGACGAGCTTTCCAGAAGAGCAAAACACTAATCACATCGAAAGAGGTATGGGCCCATTACAACCCAGCATTAACAATTCGGTTGGTATGTAATGCGTCACCCTATGTCATTGGAGCGGTGCTGTCGCACACATTCTCGGATGGCTCCGACAGGCCAGTAGCCTTTGCGTCACGATCACTAACTTCAGCCGAGCATAGCTACGCCGAGATTGACAGGGAGGCCCTCAGCCTAATGTGGGGAGTGAAAAAGATCAATCACTATCTGCACGGGCAGAAATTCACCTTGCTGACTGATCACCAGCATCTTGTCACCATTTTTAATTCAAAGAAGTGCGTTCTGGTGATGAATGCGCAACGGCTACAAAGATGGTGACTTTTTCTAGGGGCTCACCACTATGAGATTCATTATAAGGGCACGAAACAGCATACAAATGCTGATGGGCTATCACACCTGCCACTGCCTACTGCGGAGGAAGCACCAGCAGTGGATCCTGTCGAAATATTCCATTCGACTATAGTTGAATACCTACCGGTAACTAACGCTTGTATCGAAAAGGAAACCCGAAATGACCCGACACTGTCTCGGGTAGATAATTTGACGGTGAAGGGATGGCCAGCATGGCGACTCACTGTTGCCAGCATTCTCGACAAGGAGAGAACAGCTGTCATTGTGCCGGGGGACCTTGATGTTTGGATCCCGAGTGGTAATTACACCCAAGTTAAGGGATAGTGTGTTCAATGAGCTTCATGAGGGTCATCTGGGGGGGTAAAAATGAAAAGCCTAGCCAGGGCTTATGTGTGGTGGCCGGGAATTGATAAACAAGTCGAGGGCCTGACCAAGAGCTGCTCAGGATGCCAGAGAGTCCAAAACGCACCAACACAGGACCCTGTACACCCATGGGAGTGGCGTTCATCTCCATGGCAACGGGTGCATATTGATTTGGCTGGTCCATTCATGGACTCAATGTTTTTAATAGCCGTGGATGCGCACTCGAAATGGCCTGAGGTCATCAAAATGTCCTCCACAACCACGGAGAAAACTATTGCAGTTCTGCGGACCATTTTTGCCAGGAATGGCTTGCCAGAACAGATTTGCTCCGACAACGGACCACAGTTTTTGTCCAAAGCGTTCCGGAGGTTCTTGAAAATGAATGGGGTAAGGCATTACACATCCACCCCGTATCATGCAGCCAAAAATGGATTGGCTGAGAGTTTCGTACAAACCTTTAAGAAGGCAATAAATGCTATGTACAATGACAACATTCCACTGCAGCACAAGGTGGACAATTTCCTGTTCGCCTACTGGAATGCGACACATCCAGTCACCAACCAGGCCCCAGCCATGATGTTCTTTAACTGAAGGTTAAGATCTCGCCTGGATTTGCTCAGACCAAACTTACGAAGAGATGTTGAGAGTAAGCAATTCGAGCACATCCATGAGAAGCCAACAAGGAGCTTCAATATAGGGCAACCAGTCTTGGCCCGCATCTACCGAACAGAAAAATGGCAACCAAGAACGATACGCACACGGCAGGGCCCACTAATGTACACAGTGGACGTTGGGGAGAGTATCGTGAGACGCCATGCTGACCAGATCCTAGAGTCACAGGAACAAGTCAACCCCATGCCTCGCCCAAATGTACCTGGTGATGAACCCAACGTACGGTCGCAACTACACCAGAAACAGTATCATCGGAAGCTGATGAACCAACCGATGACAGGGGGCCAGAATCTCCTCCGCACCAAGAGTAAGACACTCGGGAAAGGCGCTATCCAGAAAGGATCAGGAAGCCTCCCCTAAGACTGAATTTATAAATAGACTATTTTCAGCTAATGTTGCATGTTACAAGTGTTAATTGTAATTAGTTTGATATTTAATTGTTAAATGAGTGTTATGGTACTGTTAATCTAAAAGGGGAGGAATTGTAATGTATGTACCTTTAAGGGGGGAACTACTTTTTACAGCTCATGCATACTGTAGTACCGGCAGTGACCACACCTGTATATAAAGTTGAGTA
The DNA here is from genome assembly GCF_052327205.1 of Somniosus microcephalus. Classification (NCBI taxonomy): domain Eukaryota; kingdom Metazoa; phylum Chordata; class Chondrichthyes; order Squaliformes; family Somniosidae; genus Somniosus; species Somniosus microcephalus. Next base: position 47,749,011 of record NW_028225184.1, on the reverse strand, counting down.
GTAATCTGCACAGATCAGTTGCAGTCTGAGCCACGTTGAGTAAACACCGTTTGCACCATTCTCCGCAGTCTGTGTCTGATTATACACGGACGTAACAACATTCATTTGCTTTATCTTCCTATTTCTGTACTCACTAGCACGTGGCACTGGTAGTAATCCGGATATTACTACCCTGGCGTCTTGCATTTTAACCTCTTTCCAAGTACCCTTATCGCTGCCTGCAGGACCTCATCCCTCTTCCTACCTATGTCATTGGTACCGATATGGACCATGACCTCTGACTGTTGACACTCCCCCCTCAGAATGTCCTGCAGCCGCTCAGTGGCATCCTTGACACTGGAACCAGGGAGGCAACATAGCATCCTCGAGTCACGTCTGCAGCCGCAGAAACGCCTGTCTGCTCCCCTAACTATTGAATCCCCTGTTATTATTGCTCTCCCTCTCCTCTTCCCCCTGCCTGTGCAGCTGAGCCTTCCGTGGTGCTGTGGACTTGGCACTGGCTGCACTCCCAAGAGGACCCATCGCCCTCACCAGTACTCAGCACCGAGCACTGGTTGGTGAGCAAGATGGGCTCAGGGGACTACTGCACTATCTGCCTGACACTCCTCTTCTCTCTGACGGTCACCCATTCCCTCTCTGCACAGTCTTAATCTGCGGGGTGACCACCTCCCGAAACGTGCTATCCAAGTTGCTCTCAGCCTCGCAGATGCACAGCAGTGACTGCAGCCACCGCTCAAGCTCCGTAATCCGGTGCTCGAGCTGCTGTAGCTGGCGACACTTCCCGCACATGTAGTCGCCCAGACCACGGGAGGCGTCCAGGACTTCCACATGGCACAGGATGCATTCCACGTGTGTGAGCTAGCCTGCCATACCTCTAATTAACAGACTATTTACTATCCTAACTGGAATAAACTTAAAAACTTGAAGAAAATCAGGTAAAAACACTTACCAGATACTCACCAATTAGCTCCCTGTTTTCGAAGGATTAGCTTTTAATCCCAGCTCTTAATTTAAACCAATGCCCAAGGTAAAATGGGAAATACTGACCAACCAATTACTTCACTGCTTTCCTGTGATGTCACTCCTTATTTCTGTTTTCTGGTCCACTGCCTCCGCTCTCGGGCCTCGCTCTGCCGCGCTTTTAATATCCTCATGTTCCGCTCTCGCTCCCTCTCATGTCTGCTGCCTCTGCTTTCGGCCCTCACTCTGCCGTGCTTTTAATATCCTCAGGCTCTGCTCTCGCTCCCTCTCATGTCCGCTGCCTCTGCTCTCGGGCCTCACTCTGCCATGCTTTTAATATCCTCAGGATCCGCTCTCACTCCCTCTCAGGTCCGCTGCCCTCACTCTCGGAGTAACTCCATACTGTTGAGGATCAGTTACTACTATTTACTGGGAACCATCTTGGACTTTACCCCAGTGTGTTGTGCGAACTTTGTCCTGGTTTATGAAGCCGGAGATTGTTCTGTCTGGTTTACCATCCCTTTCCCCTTTGATCGATTTGTGGCCATTTGTTGCCAGAAGCTGAAAACAAAATATTGCACCGGGAAAATGGCGGTTGTGATTCTATCAACAAAGTGCATCCTGCTTTGTTTAAAAAACGTTCCCTGCTCTTTTACCATGCAAACTGGAAAAATAATAGACAACGTACCTTGTCTCTGTTATACTAAAGCCAGCTATTATACAGAGCTAGGATGGCTGGGATTTGACTGGCTTAATACTATTTTAACCCCATTGATCACATTCGCTTTCATTTTGTTACTTAACGCCCTGACTGTCAGACACATTTTAGTGGCCAGTCGAGTCCGTAAGGGACTGAGGGGTGAGAGCAAGTGAAAGAATCGCAGTGACCCAGAGAAGGAGAGCAGGAGGAAGTATGTGATATTACTCTTCACCATATCTGGCAGCTTCATAATTCTATGGTTGATATATCTTATAGATTTATTTTATTAAAGCATTACAGGATCAAATTTCTCAGGTTACAAGGATTCTTTATACATCTTACAACAAGTCGGATCTCTACTGCACATTTTTAGTTGCTGCAGAAACAAATTTATTTACGGGGTGACTCAGTCCAAGTTCAGAGAGCAGTTCAAGAGCGCGGTGAAATATCCAGTTACCTCAATTATTGAAGAAATCAACAATCAGAACAACTGAACACAGCCCAGAGGCGGGACCCCGTGTTCCCAATCCAGGAATGTAATATTTTGTCCCAGACTTCCTTTAACTAAATTACACCCCGATTCGCTGGTGATCTGAAAATATACCAAGCGGCGGGGAAAGCACTGTGTCTAGGGCACGACACAATTTTGATTGACATGTCCAACATTTTCTTTCGGGACAGGACCTTTAGTTTGTTTTAGCTCTTCTGCAAAGAGTCAGTTCAGCGACTTAGTGCAGCAACTAATCTGCAGCATCCAGAGTAAGAGCCTCCTCAATAGGGAGGCAGATAGAGCTGGTCTGTAGTATAGAGAATTACATTGCACAGAATATAAAACACAGAAACAGGCCGTCCGGCCCAAATAATCTGTTCCAGTGTTTATGCTCCACACGAGTCTCCTCCAATTCAATCTAACACATCTTTTATCCTACTCCGTTTCCCCTCATGTACTTGTCTAGTTTCCTTTTGAGAGCAATGAGTTCTACATTATAACTACGAGCAGAGTAAAGAAATGTTTCATTCCCTTCTCTCTTTCTTAGGCAGTCCCTGGGAATTGAAGAAGACTTGCTTCCGCACTAAAGTTGAGTTCTCAGGTGATTGATGAGTCCAATGCGGGGCCTACAATCTCTGTCAAAGGTGGGGCAGACGCTGGTTGAAGGGGCGGGCGGGTGGGGTGCTTCGGTTGGCGTGCGCTCCTTCCACTGCTTGCGCTTGGCTTCTGCTTGTTCCCAGCGAAAAGGCTGGAGTTGTTCGGCGCCTCCCCGAATGCTTTTCCTCCACTTCATGCGGTCTTGGGCCAGGGGTCCCCATGAGTTGGTGGGGATGTTGCACTTTTTCAACGAGGCTTTGAGGGTGTCCGTGAAGCGTTTCCTCTGCCCACATGAGGCTCTCTTGCCGTGTCGGAGCTCTGAGTACAGCACTTGTTAAGGGAGACATGTACCGGGCATGCGGACAATGTGACCTGTCCACCGGAGCTGATTGAGCGTTGTAAAAGCTTCCATTCTGGGGATGTTGGCCTGACCGAGGACACTGACGTTGGTGCACCTATCCTGCCAATGGATTTGCAGGATCTGGCTGAAGCAGTGTTGGTGTTTCCTCCCCAATGCTTTGATGATTCTGCTGTACATGGTCCATGTCTCTGAAGTATACAGCAGGCCGGGAATCACTACTGCTCTGTAGACCATGAGCTTGGTGCTAGGTTTGAGGTCCTGGTCTTCAAACACGTGCTTCCTCAGGTGACCGAAGGCTGCACTGGCACACTGAAGGCGGTGTTGGACGCCATCTTATTCCCGTATACTATTTATTAGTAACTTTCTTCAACTTTTGTCCTAGGTTTTGGAATCTCCCTGAAGTGGAAACATTCTCTCCAGATCTACTGTGTCCAACTCAAGCATAAGTTTAAAGGTCTCTATTAGTTCTCAGCTTCATGTCTCATCTTTTCTAAAGAAAATTCCCAAACGTTTTAATCTTTCACCTCAGCCTTACACAGAAACATAGAAACATAGATGATAGGACCAGGAGTAGGCCATTCGGCCCCTCGAGCCTGTTCCACTATTTAATGAGATCATGGCTGATCATTCAATTCATTAGCCTGTCCCTGCTTTCTCCAGATATCCCTTGATCCCTTTAGCCTTAAGAAATATATCTAAATCCTTCTAAAATATATTTAATTAATTGGCCTCAACTGCCTTCTGTGGTAGAGAATTCCACAGGTTCACCATTCTCTGGGTGAAGAAATTCCTCCTCATCTCAGTCCTAAATGGCTTTCCCCATATCCTTAGTCTTTGACCCCTGGTTCTGGACTCCCCCGCCATCGGGAACATCCTTCCTGCATCTAGTCTGTCTAGATCTGTTAGAATTTTATAAGTTTCAAAGAGATCTCCTCTCATTCTTCTAAACTCTAGCGAATATATGCCTAATCGACGCAATCTCTCTTCATACGTCATTCCTGCCATCCCAGGTATCAGTCTGGTGAATCATCGCTGCACCCACTCCATGGCAAGAACATCCTTCCTCAGATAAGGCGACCAAAACTGCACACAATACACAAGGTGTGGTCTCACCAAGGCCCAGCACAACTGCAGCAAGAAATTCTTGCTCCTGTACTCGAATCCTCTCGCTCTGTTGGCCAGCATACCATTTGCCTTGTTAACTGCCTGCTGCACCTGCATGCTTACCTTCAGCGAGAGGCACACCAGGACACCCAGATCTCTTTCCACTTCCACTTTTTCCAATCTAATGCCGTTCAGATAATAATCTGTCTTCCTGTTTTTGCCATCAAAGTGGATAACCTAGCATTTTCCACATTATAATGCATCTGCCATGCATCTGCCCATTCACGCAAACTGTCCAAATCATATTGCTTTTTCTCTGCATCCTCCTCAAAGCACACACGCACACTCATCTGTTTGTCGTCTGAAAACTTGGAGATATTACATCTTGTTCCCTCGTCTAGATCATTAATATAGATCGTGAATAACTGAGGTCCTAGCACCGATCCCTGCGGTACCCCACTAGTCACTGCGTGCCACTTGGAAAAAGACCCGTTTATTCGAACTCTTTGCTTCCTGTCTGCCAACCGGTTCTCTATCCAAGTCAATACCTTACCTCCAATCCCATGTGCTTTAACTTTGCATGCTAATCTCTTATGCGGGTCCTTATCGAAAGACTTCTGAAAGTCCAAATAAACCACATCCACTGGTTCTCCATTATCTATTCTAACAATAACATCCTCAAAAAATACCATGGAATTAGCCAAGCATGATTTACCATGTTGACTTTGTCCAATCCTGTCACTGTATTACTAGTGCTCTGCTATTACATCTTTTTTAATGGACTCTAGCATTTTCCCCACCACCGATGTCAGGCATACCGGTCTATGATTCACCGTATTCTCGCTACTACCTCTTTTAAAATAGTGGGGTTAAATTAGGTACCCTGCAATCCATGGGAACTGTTCCAGAGTCTACTGAATTTTGGAAGATGACCAGCAATGCATCTACTTTTTCTAGGGCCGCTTCCATAAGTACCCTAGGATGTAGATTATCAGGCCCTGGGGATTTATCGACTTTAGAGCCCTTCTATTGCCCTAACACCTATCACTACAAATACACATTTCATTCAGTTGCTCCCGCTCATTAGAACCTATGCTCCCCAACATCTCTGGGAGATTATTTGTGTCATCCTTTGTGAAGTCAAAACCAAGGCATGTATTTAATTGGTCTGCCATTTCTTTGTACCCCTTTATAATTTCCCCTGATTCTGATGGCAAGTGACCAACGCTTCACTTCACCAATCTTTTTATTTTCACATACTTATAGAAGCTTTTACAGTCAATTTTTATGTTCTCTGCAAGCTTACTCTCATACTCTATTTACCCCCTCTTACTCAATCCATTTGTACTCCTTTGCTGAATTCCAAACTGCTCACAATTCTCTGGTTTCCTGCTTTTTCGGGCCAATTTATATGTCCTCTCCTTGGATCTTATGCTATCCCTAATTTTCCTTGTTAGCCAAGTTTGAGTCAACTTTTTGTTTCATTTGTATGCCAACAGGGATGAACAAATTCTGTCGTGCATCCATGCTATCTTTAAATGTTTGCCATTGCCTGTCCACCATCAACCCTTTATGTAGTGCTCCCCAATACATCTTAGCCAACTCGCGCCTCATACCATCGTAGTTTCCTTTATTTAAATTCAGCACCCTAGTCTCTCAGTCAACTACTTCACTCTCCATCTTAATGAAGAATTCTATCATATTGTGATCGCTCTTCCCCAAGGGGCCTCGCACAAGAAAATTGCTAATTAATCCGTTCTCATTACATAATACCCAGTCTAAGATGCCCTGATCTCAAGTTGGTTGCTCTATATATTGGTCCAGGAGAACATTCTGTATACACTCCAGGAATTCCTCCTCCACAGTATTGTTACTAGTTTGGTTAGCCAAATCTATATGTAAATTAAATTCACCCATGATAACTGCTGTGCCCTTATTGCACGCATCTCTAATCTCCCATATAGTGCAATCCCCAACCTCAGCATTACTGTTTGGGAGACTGTATGACAACTCCCACTAAAGTTTTCTGCCCCTTGGTATTCCGCAGCTCTACCCATACAGATTCCACATCATCAAAGCTAATATCCTTCCTTACTATTGTTTTGAGCGCCACTTTCACCAGCAATGCTACCCCACCTTCTTTTACTTCTCTTCTATCCTTCCTGATTAATGAATACCTCTGGATGTTGAATTCCCAGCCTTGGTCACCCAGGAGCCATGTCTCTGTAATCCCAAATATATCATATCCGTTTTCTTCTATTTGCACAGCTAATTCATCCAGCATATTAGTAATGCTACTTGCATTAAGACACAAAGCCTTCAGCCTTGTTTTTTTAACACTAGTAAAGCTTTCAGAATTATTGTTTACTGTGGCCATGTTTGATTTACCCCCTTGATTGCTCTGACTTCCACTTTTGGTTTTCTCCTTCTTGTCTTTTGCTTCTATCCTTGCTTCCATTTCCTCTGTCTCCCTGCACAGATTCACAACCCCCTGACATTTTAGTTTAAACCCTCCCCAACAGCACTAGAACACACTCCCCCTCGGACATTGGTCCCGGTCCTGCCCAGGAGCAAGCAGCCCAGATTGCAGTGGTTCCACCTCCCCCAGAATGGCTTCCATTGTCCCAGGAATTTTAATCGCTCCCCTTTGCAAATTCCTCTTGTCATGTATTCATCTGAAATATCCTTCTGTTTCCACTCTGACTAGCACGTGGCGCTGGTAGCAATTCTGAGATTTCTGAGATTACTATCTTTGAGGTCCTATTTTTTTATTTACCTCCAAACTCCCTATATTCAGCTTTGAGGACCTCATCCCGGTTTTTACCTATATCGTTGGTACCTATATGCACCACGACAACTGGCTGTTCACCACCGCCCTCCAGAATGCCCTGCAGCTGCTACGAGACATCCGTTATCCTTGCACCAGGGAGACATCATTTCATACTGGAGTCTCGTTTGCAGCCGCAAAAACGCCCAGCTATTCCCCTTACAATAGAATACCCTATCACTATTGCTCTCCTGCTATTTTCCTTCCCGTCCTGTGCAGCAGAACCACCCATGTTGCCAGGAAGTTGGCTACTGCTGCCTTCCCCCGATAATCCATCTCCCCCAACATTAGCCAATGCGGTATATCTTTTTGAGAGTGTGGTGGCCACAGGGGACCCCTGCACTACCTGCCTGCGCATACTACTCTGCCTGGCAACCAACCATTCCTTTCCCGCCTATGCCTGTGCAGCCTTTACCTGCGGTGTGACTAGCTCATTAAACGTGATATCCACGACGGCCTCAGCATCGTGAATGCTCCAGTATGTATCCATTCTCAGCTGCATCGCCGCAATCCAGTCTGCCAGTAGATGCATCTGGATAAATTTCTGCACACATGTTCGTCGGGGACAGAGGACATGTCCCTGATTTCCCACATAGCGCAGTAGGAGCATGCCACGTGGCCGAGCTGTGTTGCCATTACTTACCCTTTGCTTAATTTAAATTAAATTAAATCAAAACAATACCACTAATTAAACTACAATTAAATGATATTCTCAAGGGCCCTTTTTTACTAGCAGTCCCCGCTACACAACGGAGACCTTGCAAACTATAACCGCAAAATTAAGACCTTCTAATCTTTATAAATTATTAACCTTAACTGTCAAACTATAGAGTAGTATAAATACCCACCCGACCATACTCACAGAATCATCTTCTTCCTCTTGCCCGCATCACTTTTTGAAACGTGATGTGGCTCTGGAACGCTGCCGCTGGTCTGCGAGATTTATAAGCCCCTGCAAAAAAAACCCGCAAAAGTGAATTTAAGTACTCACTGTAGCACCGCTCTGTACCGCTCCTGACACCGGCCTCTGCAAAAAAGCCCGCAAAAGCCTTAAACTCTTAGTTCTGATAACATCCAATTAAATATTGGGATGGCCAATTACTTTGTCTGGTCCCCAGAGGACAACTCCATCCCACTCCCTGGCAACTGTCTGAGGCTGAACCAGACCGTTCACAACCTTGTTGTAGTATTGGACCGCGAGGATGGGCTTCCAACCATATATCTGCTCCATCACCAACATGGCCTATATCCCCCTCCATAATATCGCCCTACTCCACCCCTCCTCAGCTCCTCTGCTGCTGAAACCCTCATCCGTGGCTTTGTTACTTCTAGACTTGACTATCACGATGCTCTCCTGGCCGGCCTCCCATATTCCACCATACAGAAACTCTACCGCCCTTATCCTAACGCGCACCAAGTACCGTTGACCCATCTGACCGTTCTTGCTGACCTAGACCCTAAGCCATTCAATTGCCTACCTAAAACTTTCCGTCTCTGTATCTCTCTCTCCTCATTTAAGACGCACCCTAAAATCTACCTCTGACCAGGATTTTGGTCATCTGTCCTAATTTTTCTTACGTGACTCGGTCTAAAATGTTGTTTGATAACGCTCCTCTGAAATTCCTTGAGACACTTTATTACTTTAAAGGCGCTGTATAAATGCATGTTGTTGCTGTTGTCAGACATATTTTCTGCACTTTGCCAGTGTTTCCAAGTCCTGTGGATAGTATGGAGTCCAGAACTATGCACAGTGCTCTAAGTGTGACATGACCTATAGAAGTTCAACATTACTGACCAAGTAGATACAGCACAGAAATAGGTCATTAGGCCCAACAGGTCTGTGCCGGTGTTTATGCTCCACATGAGACTCCTCCTCTTCCTCTTCATCTCACCCCATCGACATATCTTTTTATTCCTTTCTCCCTTGCGTGCCTATCTCACTTCCCATCCATTGCATCATTGCCATTCTCCTTCCCCAGTGCCTGAATATCCTTTTCGTACTATTGAGACCAGACCTCTGAACAGTGCTCCAAGTTTGGTCTCACCAAGGTTCTATAAAATTTTAACATAACTTAAAGTCATAGAGTCATAACGGCACTGACGGAGGCCATTGGGACCATCGAGTCCCTGCCGGCTCTCTGTAGAGGAATCCAGTCAGCCCTAGTCCCCTGCTCTACGCCCGTAGCCCTGCAAGTTTATTTCCCTCACGTGCCTATCCAGTCTCCCCTTGAAAACTTTGAGTGTTTCTGCTTCCAGCACTTCTGTCAGCAGCCAATTCCATGTCCTCACCTCTCGGTACCTAACAAAGCTTTTTCTCGCATTCCTCCCTGTATCTGTTGCCCAAAGCCTTAATTCTGTATACCCTTTTCATTGTACTATCAACTAGTGGGAAATGCCTTTCCCCGTCTAGCCTATACAAACCCATCGCCGGACACGTTCTTTAAAATCTCCTCTGCACCCTCTCAGGGGCCTTCCCATGCTCCCTAAAATGTGGTGATCAGAAATGGATGCAATACTCCAGTTGTGACCAAACCAGAGCTTTATAGTCGTTCAGCATAAGTTCGCTACTTTTGAAATCAATACCTCTATTTATGAAGCCCAAGATCCCGTATGCTTTGTTAACCAATCTCTAAATATATCCTGCCACCTTCATGGCCCTATGCTCATTAACTCCCAGAACCCTCTGTCCGTGCACACTCTTTGAAACTGTGCAATTAAGTGACCTCATTTCCTCTGGAGATCTTACCCCCACGGCAACCCAACTCATAGTTCTCCAACCCCGCACAGCCCGCTTCTACCTCCTTCCTAAGATTCACAAACAGGATAGCCCTGGTAGACCCATCGTTCAGCCTGCTCTTGCCCCACAGAAATTAGCTCTTCCTATCTCGACACTATATTTGCTCCCCTTGTCCAGTTTCTTCCCACCTACATCCGGGACTCTTCTGACCCCCTCTGCCACTTTAACGTTTCCAGTTTCCTGGCCCCAACCGCCTCCTTTTCACCATGGACATACAATACCTCTACAACTCCATCCCTCACCATGATGGCCTGAGGGCACTCCGCTCCTTCCTTGAACAGAGGCCCAAACAGTCGCCATCCACCACCTCCCTCCTCTGCCTGGCTAAACTTGTTCTCACATTGAAAAACTTCTCCTCTGACTCCACTCATTTCCTCCAAATTATGGTGTTGCTATGTGTACCCGCATAGGTCCTAGCCATGCCTGCCTTTTCGTGGGATATGTGGAACACTCTTTGTTCCAGGCCTACTCAGGTCCCCTCCCTCAACTCTTTTTCTGGTACATTGATGACTGTATCGGTGCCGTTTCCTGCTCTCGCCCCGAACTGCACAATTTCATTCACTTTGCCTCCATTTTCCACCCTTCCCTCACCTACACATGGTTCATCTCTGACTCTTCTCGTCCCTTCCTCGACTTCTCCGTCTACATCTCTGTTGATAGGTTATTGACTAACATTCATCAGAAGCCCACTGACTCCCACAGCTACCTGGAATACACTTCTTTCCAAGCCGCCTCCTGTAAGGACTCTATTCCATTCTCCCAGTTTCTCTGTCTCCGCTGCATCTGCTCCAACGATGCCACCTTCCACACCAGAGCTTCTGACATGTCTTCCTTTTTCCTCAGCCGAGGATTCCTCTCTACCATGGTTGACACGGCCCTCGACCGTATCAGTTCTATCTCCCGCAATTCTGCTCTCACCCCTGCCCCTCCCTCCCAGAACCACGATAGGATTCCCCTTGTCCTCACCTTTCAACCAACCAGCCTCCATATTCAACCAATCATCCTCTGCCATTTCCGCCCCCTCCAACGTGATCCCACCATCAAACGCATCTTCCCCTTCCCTCCCCTTTCAGCATTCCATAGGGACTGCTCCTTCCAAGACACCCTAGTCCATTCCTCTATCACCCACAGCACCCCTCCACTTCGCCCAGCACCTTCCCGTGCACCAGCACCCCTTCTTACTGTCCAGGGCCATAAACACTCCTTCCAGGTGAAACATTGATTTACTTGTGCTCCTTGCAATCCAGTATACTGTATTCGCTGCTCACGATGTGGTCTCCTCTACATTGGGGAGACCAAACGCAGATTGGCTGATTGCTTTGCAGAACACCTCCCTTCAGTCCACAAGGATCATCCCGATCTTCCAGTCGCCTGTCATTTCAACTCAGCGTTCCATTCCCTCTCAGGCCTCACCATCTGTGGCCTCTTGTATTGTTCCACGGAACACACCATAAACTCGAGGAACAGCACCTCATCATTTGATTAGGCACTCTGCAGCCTTCCGGACTCGATATCAAGTTCAACAACTTCAGATCATATCCTCGGCCCCTATTATATTTTTATTTTTTATCCACACTTTTGGATTGTGATTATCCTTTTCCTCTCTCTCTCCCACATGGCAGCTGTCTTTCACTCTGCCAGCGCATTTCACACTTCATTGTTTGTTTCTTTACCTGTCCTATTCTATCTCATCTCACGTTGAATATCTGTTAATGTTTCTTCCTTCATCTTCTCCCTTATTTCTCAGCCCCCACACTGCCTTTTGTTTCATTTCCTGCCATCTCTCTTAGTTCTGTTGAAGGGTTTCGACCCGAAACATTGACACTATTTCGCTCTCCACAGATGTTGCCTGGCCTGCTGAGTTTTTCCAGCGTTTTCTGTTGTTATTTCAGATTTCCAGCATCCGCAGTATTTTGCTATCCAATAACAGTGCATATTGCCTCTCCCTGTTCCTTCTGCCAAAATGCATCACCTAACACTTCTCATTATTACATTCCATCTGCCACTTGTCTTCCCATTCTGCTCGCCTTTATATTTCCTGTTGCAGTCGATTGGTATCGTCATTACTGTTTCTCCAATAGCGTAATTTACGAAATTAATTGTTTATACTAACATAAAGAACTGATTGTTATTTTGTTAGCACTTTTCAGGGTTTCCGGGTCACAGGCGGTGCAAACTGAGTAACTTGTCACTAGGAGCTTGCTATTCCCACCGGACTGAGTACCCTGCGAGCCAAACCCTGATGGGTCATGTGGTCTGTGCCAGGGAAGAGGCTGATGTTTACCAGTGCTCTGTAATTTCCAGCTGTGCAGTTTTAACAGGTTAAACTCCAGTGCTTTTTAGGAACAGGAGGCGTCCATTTAGCCGCACGAGCCTATTCCACCATTCAATGAGGTCATGGCTGATCTGTGACCTAACGCCATATAGCCGCCTTTGCCCCATATCCGTTAAAAACATTGGTTAACAAAAATCTATCCATCTCGGATTTAAAACTACAATTGCTGTGTTGTGGATGAGAGTTCCAAAATTCTACCAACATTGTGTGCAATTTTCATCACCTTATCTGGGAAAGGATGTTCCTGCCGTGGAGGGCGTGCAGCGAAGATTCACCAGACTGATACCTGGGATGGCAGGAATGACGTATGAGGAGAGGTTGGGTCGATTGGGCTTATACTCGCTGGAGTTTAGAAGAATGAGCGGGGATCTCATTGAAATTTATAAAATTCTAACAGGTCTAGACAGACGAGATGCAGGAAGGATGTTCCCGAAGGCCGGCGAGTCCAGAACCAGGGGTCACAGTCGAAGGATAAGGGGTAAGCAATTTAGGACAGAGATGAGGAGGAATTTCTTCACCCAGAGAGTGGTGAACCTGTGGAATTCTCTACCACAGAATGCAGTTGTGGCCAATTCATTAAATATATTCAAGAAGGAGTTAGATAACTTTCTTAAGGCTAAGGGTATCAAGGGTTTTGGGGAGAAGGCATGGACAGGGTACTGAATTTGTATGATCAGCCATGACCTCATTGAATGGTGGAGCAGGCTCGAGGGGCCGAATGGCCTGCTCCTGCTCCTTTCTTCAATGTATCTATGCATCGATATATAAACTGAGCGCAGGGATGGAGCCGAATCCATATTGAGAAACCAGCAGTTGCGGTCACTGTGACGTGGTAAACTACTGTGGCATCACCTGCCGCAGGGCAAAGGGCAAACACGGGCCGCTATATTTGTGTGACCTCAGGTCGGCCATATATGTGTGACGGCAGTTTGGCTACGCTTGTGTGATGTCACGTCGTCCATGATTGTCTGACGTACTGTGGGTCAGCCATGTTTGTGTGCTGTGCGATACGGCAGCCATGATTTTCTGAAATTAATCGGCCATATTTGATTGACTTCAGGTCGGTTATGTTTGTGTGATGTGCGTTGGGTTATCTATGATTGTGTGACGTATGGTGTATCTGCCATTTTTGTGTGGTGTGTGGTCAGAATACTACGAAGCAGTCGAAAGTTTTTACGGCAGACTAACCGACTGTACAACCCAAATGGTCCGTGCCGGTGTTTATGCTCTACACGAGCCTCCTCCCACCCCTCTTCCTCTAACGCCATCAATATATACTTGCATTCATTCTTATTCATGTGCTGATCTAGTATCCCGTTAAATGCATCTGTGCTATTCGCCTCAACAAACCCCTGTGTTATCCACTTCCACATTCTAACCACTCTCTGGGAAAGACGTCCCTCCTGCATTCCATTTTGGATTTATGAGCGACTATTTTATATTGGTGGCCCTACTGTTGATCCCTATCAAACACGTTCATTATCTTAAAGAGCTCTATGCGGTCACCCCTCAGTGTTCCCTTTGCTGGAGAAAAGAGCCTGATGAGCTTTTCTTGATCGGTATAACCTCTCACTTCTAGAATATAATAAATCTCTCCTGCACCTTATCCAGTGCCTATGTATCCTTTTTTATAATATAGAGAATAACTGATCACAGAAATCCAAGTGTCTGTGGTGGATGCGGTTGATTGGTGAGAGCGCGTGGGACAGGCGGCCTGAATGTTGTTGCTTTTCAACACCTCACTCACTCCACGAGCTGAGGAACAGCGAGAAACTGACGGGTTTGTTGCCGCAGCTGAAATGTGGCTTCTAACTGTTGCTACTAATGGAGGCAGCGCTGCAGGATCCTTTAATGATTTCTCCCAAATCCACTGAAATCCGTTGGAAAGTGTGGCTTTCTGCACCGTCAGGGCAGGAAACGGGAGTAAGGGAGAGACATTGTCGGTATCTCTATCGAGTTGCAGTGCCTGCAGAACTCTGCAGAGAAAGAGCAAATATAACGGGGCAGTGAGATATTTCATGCACATTCAACCACATATACACTCATTATAAATGGAGGGCATTTCATTATCTTCTCGGTAGTTTTGAATCGGGGACCTGTCCCATGTGATCCAAACATGATAACCATCATACTACAGAATCCCTTTGTAAGTATGAAAACCTCTTATTAAATATCCTCTTAATCGTCTGAGGAAAACAATCCCACACTCTCAACATAACTGAAGTCCTTAATGCTCAAACCACGCTGCAAGACGTCAAACTGAGTGTCTCGCTCTGTATGTCTACCTTTGTCTCCCTCTTTGTCCCTGTCTCTCTCTGTGTAGGATTCTGAGGCTGCTTGACAGTATAGATGCAGGGCGGATGATTCCCCTCCTGGGGGAATCTACAACTAGGGGGCAAAGCTTCAGGATATCCGGTCGCCCACTTAAAACGGAGAAGAGGAGGAATTTCTTCTCTCAGAAGGTCGTGAATCTTTGGAACGCTCAAGGCGGAGATAGACATATATTTGAGCTACAGGGGAGTCAAGGTTTAAGGGGAGCGGGCGGGTAACTGTCGTTGAGTCGAAGATCTGATCATCCATGATCTTATTCAATAGGGTGGTGTTGAGTCGATGACCTGTCCATCCATGATCTTATTGAATGGTCGCGCAGGCTCGAGGGGCCGAATCGCCCACTGCTGCTCCTATTTCGATGGACACCTACAGAAGCTGAAAGACGCCATCGTAAGAACGGGATATGATGCTCGACTCGTCGATCGACAGTTCCGACGGGCCACAGCAAAAAATCGCATAGACCTCCTCAGAAGGCAAACACGGGACACAACCAACAGAGTACCCTTCGTCGTCCAGTACTTCCCCGGAGCGGAGAAACTACGCCATGTTCTTCGCAGCCCTTGACATGTCATCGATGACGACGAACACCTCGCTAAGGGCATCCCCACGCCCCCACTACTCATCTTCAAACAGCCGCATAACCTCAAACAGACCATCGTTCGCAGCAAATTACCCAGCTTTCAGGAGAACAGCGACCACAACACCACACAACCCTGCCACATCAACCTCTGCAAGACATGCCAGATCATCAACACAGATACCATCATCACACGTGAGGACACCACCCACCAGGTACATGGTACATACACATGGGACTCGGCCAACGTTGTCTATCTCATACATTGCAGGAAAGGATGCCCCGGAGCATGGTACATCAGCGAGACACTGCGACAACGGATGAACGGACACCGCACAACAATCGCCAGGCAGGAGTGTTCCCTCCCAGTTGGGGAACACTTCAGCAGTCAAGGATATTCAGCCTCCGATCTTCAGGTGAGCATTCTCCAAGGCAGCCTTCGAGACACGCGACAATGCAAAATCTTCGAGCAGAAACTGATAGCCAAGTTCCGCACTCATGAGGACGGCCTCAACCGTGATCTTGGGTCCATGTCACGCTACATGTAACCCCACCTGACGTAGAGTCATCCAGACTCGAGTCGTCGTTGGCTTGTTCTCTCTGCACAGATGCCGCCGGACCTGCTGTGATTTCCAGCAAAAAAAACAAAAAATGTTTATTTGTCTGTATTTTGTTTTTCATACAGACCCCAGCATCTGCAACATTTGACCCCTTGTGACCACACCTCATTGTTCTTTGATGTAATATTTTCCTGACCAACCTGTTTGGACACCATTCACACCTTTGATCACTGTGATTATCTCTCTGCCGAGGTGTGATAAATGGCAGTTAGAAAGATTACCTGTAATCATCTGGCATTATTCTCTGACTATATATGCTGTGTCTTTATGCATCTCTCCACTTCACCTGACGAAGGAGCAGCGCACTGAAAGCTTGTGATTTCAAATAAAACTGTTGGACTATAACCTGGTGTTGTGTGACTTCTTACCTATTTCTTCTGTTCTTATTCTTATTTCTGTCCCTTCTGCCTCTTTTTCCCTCTGATCACAGGTCGATTATTGCTCTGACAGATACTGCATGCTTCAGTTCATCGTTTGTAAAGTGGTGACTACCTCTACCTGACACACGCAAGACCATGGTTCAATTCCCCAAAGTGGAAGATTTTTAACATCCACAATTTTAAACCTTTCGGCAGCTCCTTAAAATGCCCCTGGGAAAAGCTGAACAGAACAAAATGAACTAAAATAATTTTAGAATATTTACTGGCATATGAAGAACTGTATTACAACTCCCTGCACCATTTCCTCGTTATTAAACTGTTTTCCTTCTCTTTGCCTTTTGTGTGGGGCACTGAGGAGGGAGAGAGAAAATGAGATAACAGCGGGAGAAAGCACGACTGCTCTTTCAAAGAGACAGCACAGGCACGATTGGCCGAATGGCCTCCCAATGTGCTGCCAGGCTCCATGAATCCATGATACTGAGATTCATATCTGAGACATAACCACACAAAGAGAGCACACACGGGTATTTTGTGTGTGTTTGATGCTTTGTCTCAAGCACTGCATAAACATTTCCTCTACAATGTCCTGGATATAATAATGGTGAGTGTTCAATTCCCCGACGGCTTCTCTCTGACTGTGTGTCTCTCTCTCTGAGAAAAGCACAGAAGGAAATAGATGTCAAATGCAAGCCTACCCGCACTTGGTGCTGTGGTTTCGCGAACATATCCTTTGTGTTCTCGCCTAAAAGATGTCCTCTTGTATGAAACCTTTGCCTGGCGTGAAAGTGATCTGAATTTCAAAGCAGCAAGGAGGAAATTCTGCGTTGCTCTGCTTGCTGGCAGGCAGCTTCCCGCAGCTTCCCTGATGGTCTAGTGGTTTGGGTTCGGCGCTTTCATCGCCTTGGCTCGTGTTCGATAGGGCTGTTTGAAATGCCACCAATCAAAGCACCCCAGCCGCAGTCTGTTCGCCCTCCTGCCATCTGGGAGACTCCACAGATGCATTCACACCCATAAGACCAGATTTAGGAACAGCTTATTTCCCATGGCTGTCATCCTACTGAACTCCACAATTAAACTCTAAAGCCTGCACATCTGCCAATGCACTTTATTATGATTATGTTTATGTTAATATATTAATGAATGTTGAATGTTTAAATGTCTTAATCGAAATGTACACTCTCAGGAGCCGGAAGCCTACATTTCGTTGTACTGCACTTGTGCACTAACAATGACAATAAATGTTGATTTGATTTGATTTGATTTGAAGCAATTCTTGCTCCTGATCAAGCTTTCAACACGGCTGCTGCTTCAACAGGTACAACATGCACTTCCTTGCCTTCTGTATAATGTCTGCTGCTTCAAAGTCAGCAGGAAATTACATTTGGATGTAGACAATTTAAGTGTTTACATGCCCACATTTAACTGCTGCTCAGCGTGTCAGAACAGTCCCGGTTATTTTCATCTTCCATGTATTTTCTTGCCGACTGCATCTCCCTAAAATACTTAGCACGGCTATCAATCAACTCAACGCCAGTCTGAAAAATGCAACGTTTGATAGTTAGCAACATGTGCAAGGCTGGAATTAGAGAGTGCCTGGGACGTGATAACTTATCCTAAGCAGTAAGTTATTCATTGGGCCTGAGCCCTTGCTGTGTAAGACAATTCTCCCCGTACTGATTCTGTTATCTTCAATTTGTCTCCTATGGTTACCATCACATCTGCCACTGGCCAGCGTTTCTCCTTATTACCTCTATCAAATCCCCTTATAATTTTGAAAGCATCTCATTAAATTGCCTCTTAACCGTCTGAGGCAAACAATCCCACAGTCTCAACATAACTGAAGTTCCTTATCTCTTGGACCACTTTGCAAGACGTCAAACAGAGTGTTTCGCTCTGTATGTGTATCTTTGTCTCCATCTTTGTCCCTGTCTCTCTCTGTACAGGAGTCTGAGGCTGCTTGACAGGATAGATGCAGGGAGGATGTTCCCCTCCTGGGGGAATCGAGAACTAGGGGAAAACTTCAGGATAAGGGGTCGCCCATTTAAAACGGAGTTGAGTAGTAATTCCTTCTCTCAGAGTGTCGTGAATCTTTGGAATCCACTACCCCAGAGAGCTGTGGAGGCGGAGTCATTGAATATATTCAAGGCGGAGTTAGACATATATTTGAGCTACAGTGGACTCAAGGGTTGTGAGGAGCGGGCGTGAAAATGGCGTTGAGTCAAAGATCTGATCAGGCTCTAATTTTTATTTCTGTCCCTTCTGCCTCTTTGTCCCTCTGTTCACACGTCGATTTTTGCTCTGACAGATTCGGCATCATTCAGTTCCTCTTTATTATGCTGCTGAGTGTCCGCACCTGTCAGGCGGGAGATCGGTGTTCAATTTGCTGATGGAGAGGATTTATGGCATCCCCAATTTTAAAACTTTTGGGCAGCTTCTTAAAATGCCCCATGGAAATGTTGAACAGTTCAAAATGAACTAAAATAATTTTAAAATATGTACTGGCATGTGAAGAACTGTATTAAACTCCCTGCATCATTTCCTCGTTAGTAGAGTGTTCTCCTTCTGTTTGCCTTTTGTGTCGGGCACTGAGGAGGGAGAGAGAAAATGAAATAACAGCGGGAGTAATCACGACTGCTCTTTCAAAGATTCAGCAGTCAAGATTGGCCAGATGGCCTCCCACTATGCTGCCTGACTCCATGAATCCATGACACTGAGACGGGTATCTGAGACATACCCACACAAAGAGAGCACACACGGGTATTTTCTGTGTATTTGATGCTCTGTCTCAAGCACTGCATAACCATTTCTTCCACAATATTCTGGATATTATAATGGTGAGTATTCAATTCCCCGACGGCTTCTCTCTAACTGTGTGTCTCTGTCGCTGAGAAAAGCACAGAAGTAAATAGATGCCAAATGGACGCCTTCCCGCAATTGGTGCTCTGTTTTCGCGAATATGTCCTTTGTGTTCTCGCCTAAAACTTGCCATCTTGTACGAAAAGCTTGCCTGGTGTGAAAGTGTGCTGAATTTCAAAGCAGCAAGGAGGACAGGCTGCTTCCTGGCAAGCAGCTCTCTGCAGCTTGCCTGATGCACCAGTGGTTAGAATTTGGCGCTTTCATCGCCTCAGCCCGGGTTCAATTATCGGTCAAGGAAACAGTGCATTATGAGGCTGTTTGAAATGCCACCAAGCAAAGCACCCGCGCAAAACAAAGCTTGCTCCTGATCAACCATTCAACTTGCAACACCGCTGTTGCCTCAACAGGTACAAAATGCACTTCCTTGGCTTCGGTAGAATGTCTGCTGTTTCAAAGTCAAGAGGTAATGACATTTGGAACGAGGCAATTCAAATGTTTACATGCCCACATTTAACTGCAGCTCAAAGTGTCAGAACAGTCATGGTTATTATCAGTCTTCCATGTATTTTCTTGCCGAAGGCATCTACCTAACAAACTTAGCTTATCACAGCACGGCTATCAATCAACTCAATGCCAGTGTGAAAAATGCAACATTTGAATGTTAGCAACATGTGCAAGACTGGAATGAGGGAGTGCCTGGGCCGTGACAACTTATCCTGAGCAGTAAGATATTCATTAGGCCTGAGCCCTTGCTGCGTAATACAATTCTCTCCATACAGATTCTGTTATCTTAAATTACTCTCCTCTGGTTACCGTCACACCTGCCACTGGCAAGCGTTTCTCCTTATTACCTCAATCAAATCCCTTTGTAATATTGAAAGCCTCTTATTAATTTTCCTCTTAACCTTCTGAGGACTACAATCCCAGACTCTCAATATAACTGAAGTCCCTTATCCCTCGGACACACTGCAAGACGTCAAACTGAGGCTGTCGCTCTGTATGTCTATCTTTGTCTCCCTCTTTGACCCTGTCTCTCTCTGTATAGGATTCTGAGGCTGCTTGACAGGATAGATGCAGGGAGGTTGTTCCCTTCCTGGGGGAATCGAGAACTAGTGGGGATAGCTTCAGGATAAGTTGTCGCCCATTTAAAACGGAGATGAGGAGGAATTTCTTCTCTCAGAGTGTCGTGAATCTTTGGAATCCTCTGCCCCAGAGAGCTGTGGAGGCGGAGTCATTGAATATATTCAAGGTGGAGATAGACATATATTTGAGCTACAGGGGAGTCAAGGGTTATGAGGAGCGGGCAGGAAAGTGGCGTTGAGTCGAAGATCTGATCAGCCATGATCTTATTGATTGACGGAGCAAGCTCAAGGGGCCGAATGGCCCACTCCTGCGCCTATTTTTTATGTTCTTATTCTTATTTCTGTCCCTTCTGCCTCTTTGTCCCTCTGTCCACAGGTCAATTTTTGCTCTGTCAGATTCTGTGTCTTTCAGTTCCTCGTTAGTATAGAGGTGAGTCTCCCCACCTGTCACGTGGAAGACCGGGGTTTAATCCCCCAATGGAGAGGATTTTTAACTTCCCGAATTTTAAACCTTTGGAGAGCTCCTTAAAATGCACCTGGGAAAAGTTGAACAGAACAAAATGAACTAAAATAATTTTAAAATATATACTGGCATATGAAGAACTGTATAACAACTCCCTGCACACGTTCCTCGTGAGTAGAGTGTTCTCCTTCTGTTTGCCTTATGTGTGGGGCCCTGAGGAGGGAGAGAGAAAATGAGATAACAGCGGGAGAAAGCACGACTGCTCTTTCGAAGAGACAGCACAGGCTCGATTTGCCGAATGGCCGTCCAATGTGCTGCCAGCCTCCATGAATCCATGGCACTGAGATGGATATCTGAGACATACCTAGACAAAGAGAGCACACACGGGTATTTTTTGTGTGTTTGATGATTTGTTTCAAGCACTGCATAACCATTTCCTCTACAATATTCTGGATATTATAATCGTGAGTATTCAATTCCACGACAGCTTCTCTCTGACTGTGTGTCTCTGTCTCTGAGAAAAGTACAGATGGAAATAGATGTCAAATGAACGCCTACCCGCACTTGGTGCTGTGGTTTTGCGAACATGTCCTTTGTGTTCTCGCATAAAACATGTCATTTTGTACGAAAAGCCTGCCTGGCGTGAAAGTGTTCTGAATTTCAAAGCAGTAAGGAGGAAAGTATGCGTTGCTGTGCTTGCTGGCAGGCAGCTTCTTGCAGCTTTCTTGATGGTGTGGGGGTTAATTTTTGACGCTTTCATCTGTAGCGGCCTGGGTTCGATTCCCAGTCAAGGAGGATGGTGTTTTGGGGTTGTTGGAAATGCCACCAATCAAAGCACTCGTGCGAAGCAAAGCTTATTCCTGATCAACCTTTCAACTTACAACGCTGCTGCTGCTGCTGCTGCCTCAACAGGTACAAAATAGACTTCCGTACCTTCTGTGAATGCCTGCTGTTTCAAAATCAGCAGAAATGATATTTGGAACGAGAAAATTTAAACGTGTACATGCTCACATTTAACTGCAGCTCACAGTGTCAGAACAGTCACGGTTATTATCAGCCTTCCATGTATTTTCTTGCAGGCTGCACCCCCCTAACAAACTTAGCTTATCACAGCACGGCTATCAATCAACTCAACGCCAGTATGAAAAATGCAACATTTGAAAGTTAGCAACGTTTGCAAGACTGGAATGAGAGAGTGCCTGGGTCTTGATCACTTATCCTGAGCAGTAAGATATTGATTAGGCCTGAGCCCTTGCTGCGTAAGACAATTCTCCCCATAGTGATTCTGTTATCGTCAATTGGTCTCCTCTGGTTACCGTCACACCTGCCACTGACAAGCGTTTCTCCTTATTACCTCAATCAAATCCCCTTGTAATTTTGAAAGCCTCTTACTAAATTTCTTCTTAACCTTCTGAGGAAAACAATCCCAGACACTCACCATAACTGAAGTTCCTTATCCCTCGGACCACTCTGCATGACGTCAAACTGAGCGTCTCGCTCTGTATGTCTATCTTTGTCTCCCTCTTTGTCCCTGTCTCTCTCTGTATAGGATTCTAAGGGTGCTTGACAGGATAGATGCAGTGAGGATGTTTCCCCTCCTGGGGGAATCTACAAATAGGGTGCAAAGCTTCATGATATCCGGTCGCCCATTTAAAACGGAGACGAGGAGGAATTTCTTCTCTCCGAATGTCGTGAATCTCTGGAATCCTCTATCCCAGAGAGCTGTGGAGGTGGAGTCATTGAATATATTCAAGGCGGAGATAGACATATATTTGAGCTACAGGGGAGACACGGTTATGGGGAATGGGCAGGAAAGTGGCGTTGAGTCGAAGATCTGATCAGCCATGACCTTATTGAATGGCGGGACAGGCTCGAGGGGCCGAATGCCCCACTCTTGCTCCTATTTTATTTGTTCTTATTCTTGTTTCTGTCCCTTCTGCCTCTTTGTCCCTCTGTTCACAGGTCGATTTTTGCTCTGACAGATTCGGCATCTTTCAGTTCCTCGTTACTATAGTGGTGTATATCTTCACCTGTCACGCGAGGGACCGGGGTTCAATTCCCTGACGGAGAGGATTTTTAATTTCCCCAATTTAATATCTTTGGGCAGCTCCTTAAAATGACCCCGGGAAAAGTTGAACAGAACCAAGTGAACTAAAGTAATTTTAAAATATGTACTGGCATATGAAGAACTGTATAACAAGACCCTGCACCAGTTCCTCGTTAGTAGAGTGTTCTCCTTCTGTTTGCCTTTTGTGTGGGGCACTGAGGAGGGAGAGAGAAAATGAGATAACATCGGGTGAAAGCAAGACTGCTCTTTCAATGAGACAGCACAGGCACGATTGGCCGAATGGCCTCCCACTGTGCTGCCAGCCTCCATGAATCCATGACACTGAGATGGATATCTGAGACATACCACAAAAAGAGAGCACTAACGGGTATTTTGTGTGAGTTTGATGCTTTGTCTCAAGCACTGCATAAACATTTCCTCTACAATGTCCTGGATATTTTAATGTTCAGTATTCAATTCCCTGACGGCTTCTCTCTGACTGTGTGCCTCTGTCTGTGAGAAAAGCACAGAAGGAAATAGATGACAAATGGAAAGTCTGCGTTGCTCTGTTTGCTGGCAGGCAGCTTCCTGCAGCTTCCCTGGTGGTCTAGTGGTTAGGATTCGGCGCTTGTACCGCCGGAGCCTCGGTACACATTCACGGTCAGGGATTCAGTGTGTTTTGGGGCTGTTTGAAAGGGCAGGAATCAAAGCACCGCGCAAAGCAATGCTTGCTCCTGATCAATATTTCAACACTGCTGCCTTCTGTAAAATGCCTGCTGTTGCAAAGTCAGTAGGAAATGTCATTTGAAACTAGACAAGTTAACGGTTATTATCCATCGTCCATGCATTTTCTTGCCGAATGCATCTCCCTAACAAACTTAGCTTATCACAGCACGGCTATCAATCAACTAATCGTCAGTTTGAAAAATTCCGCATTTGAAACATTAGCAACGTGTGCCAGAATGGAATGAGAGGGTGCCTGGGCCACCATAACTTATCCTGAGCCGTAAAATATTCATTAGGCCTGAGCCCTTGCTGCGTAAGACAATTCTCCACCTACTGGTACTTTTACCGGTTATCTTCAATCGGTGTCCTCTGGTTACAGTCCCTCCTGCCACTGGAAAGCGTTTCTCCTTATTTCCTCTATCAAAACCCCTTGTAATCTTGAAAAACTCTATTAAATTTCCTCTTAACCTTCTGAGGAAAACAATCCCAGCTTCTCCACATAACTGCAGTCCCTTATCCCTCGGACCACTCTGTAAGACGTCAAGCTGAGGCTCTCGCTCTCTATGTCCGTGTATTTGATTCTGAGAGGGCTTGACCAGGGTAGATGTTGCCCCTCCTGGGGGAATCTTGAACTCGAGAGCAAAGTTTCAGGATAAGGGGGAGCCCATTTAAAACGGAGATTAGGAAGAATTTCTTACCTCAGAGGGCTGTTTATCTTTGGAATTCTCTACACCAGAGAGTTGCCAAGGCGGAGTCATTGACTGTATTCAAGGCGGAGATAGATATATATTTGAGCTACAGGGGAGTCAAGGGCTATGGGGAGCGGGCGGGAAAATGGCGTTGAGTCGAACATCTGATCAGCCACGTAATCGGCAGGAAGAAGTCATCCACTCGCAACCAAGCCTTCCAATGCACTGGAGCTGATTGTGATGGAGCAGCTCAATTCTCAGGCCCTGATTGGACACATTCAAATGGGGGTGTTCTCTCGCCGCTGTGTCTGATTGAATGGTTGCTGACACGTGATTAGGGTGCGGGGCGATGCAAGGAAGCTGAAGTTGTCGGCGTAGTCGTGGCCGAGTGGTTAAGGCGATGGACCAGATATCCATTGGGGTTTACCCCGCGCAGGTTCAAATCATGCCGACTACGGCACCGAGGATGTCGTCCCACATGATCCGTTTTTACTTAATCCTGTGCTGAGATTCAAAGCTGCAATCAACCAACGATTCAAGCAGAAAGTATGACAAGCACTTCACCCCATTATTACATCATGGCATCAAGAGAGGCCTCGGCCAAAGAGAATACTACGTTGTTTAATGCTCTTGAAACCGTGAAAGCTATTTTTAACCGTCGACAATATTTATTTTGCAACCCATTGAAGAAAATGCACGTCGTCTGCGCAGCCATCTTCCAGTTGAAGCTGATTCCTACTGCGAGGCTTATATAATCAACTAAGCCGGATGAGCCACAGTTCTCAACCCCGCCGGCCAAGGTCGGTACATTAGTTCATAAGAAATAAGAGCAGGATTTGGCCATGTGATACTCGATCATGCACCGCCATTCAATAAGCTCATGGCTGATCCACTACCTCAACCGAAAATAACCGACCTAGCCCCATACACATTGATTTCCGTAATGTAAAAATCCATCTAGGTTAGGAATGTACTCTACGAATGAACAGCCACAGCCCTCTGCTGTAGAGAATTCCAAAGATACACAATCCTTGCAATTAAGCAATTTCTCCTCATCTCAATCCTAAATGTCCGACCCCTTATTCTGACACTTTGACCCCTAGTTCAGGACTCCACAGCCAGGGTAAACAGCCTCTCAGCATCCGCCCTGTCAAGCACTGAAATAATTTATATGTTCTTCCGTCGTACAGTCTGCTGATTTCATTTCACCACAGAAAACAAGGTTTAAGTGGATGGACGATCAGCAGGAAATACAACGCAGCCACAGATTTCTCCTCCAACCACATTCTCTGACACGTACGCGGCCGTATAAAGGGACAAAAGCAGCACACGAGAGAAAAGGCGATTTGAATCCCGTTCGTAGTGTCGAATTGCCTCAATTTTGCCGAACGCCATATGAAGCACCAATTTGAATCCGACACTGCACTTCGTTTCAGTCTCAAAACGTTAAAAGATCACACACTGAAAACCGCACGCAAAAAGAAAAGCACAAGGCCCGTGAGAGTCACTAAACCGCATTCAAACGTATCAACCAAATCAGCTCGGGTCAAAGATTTTGTGATTAGAAATTCATACCTCTAGCATTTGGCTGAAAACAAGAGGTTGCAAGGGCTGCTCGCTTCTCGGCTGCAGCGCCAGCGACAGGAACAAATCATCCGCTCACAACCGAGTCCTCCAATGTACTGGAGCTGGTTTTGACGGAGCTGCTCAATCTTCAGACCCTGATTGGACACATTCAAAAGGGCGTTCTCGCGCCGATGTATGTGATTGCTTGGTTGTTGTCACGTGATCAGGGTGCAGAGCGATGCAAGGAAGCTGAAGTTGTCTGGCAATTGTTATTGTTTCAAGATTTCCGTTCTAATCCATGTAAGTGTAAAACTGGGGAAAGTATAGAAAAGGGTTTTCAGAATGGATTATATACTGTGGCCGATATTCCTGCTGGATTTTCATGGCAAGAACTCTGCACTTGGAATATTGGTATAAGGGAAGTAGAATATCCAGGCTGCCTGGCAGAAGACTGAACAATGAAGGGATTGTTCCCATTGGAAGCAGGAAGGCAGCAGAAGTATGCTCACCACTGTTCATTTCGCGGAATCAAAGACCCCATTTTTATACAATAGATGTGTTTGTAAAAAGTAAAACCTGGTCATGTCTCTGGGTGGGCTCGAGCAGCCAGCCTTTCAGTTAATGGCCGAACACGCTATCCTATTGCGCAACAGAGACAGATGAAAAACGCTTTGCAATTGGAATTATTCCACATGAGCCCATGTGAATATGTGCCAGAGCGTTCACAGCAGAGGCACCGATTTCGCAGCAAATGAGAAGCTGCGTGGATCCAAACCCGCATCGGGGTAGTCGTGGCCGAGTGGTTAAGGCGATGGACTAGAAATCTATTGGGGTTTCCCCACGTAGGTTCGAATCCTACCCACTATGGCAACGAGGACATGGTCCCAAATGATCCGTTTTTACTTAAGTTGAACTGCTGCCTTTCGGTTCCGTAGCCGAAACTCAAAGCGACAATCAAACAACGATTCAAGCAGAAAGTATAACAAGCACTTCACCCCATTATAACATCACGACATTACGAGAGGCCTAGGCCACAGGAGAACACTACATTTTATAACGCTCTTGAAACCGTGAAAGCAATTTTAAACATCGATTTTTTTTTTATTTTACATAAGAACATCAGAACATAAGAAATAGGAGCAGGAGTAGGCCAAGCGGCCCCTCGAGCCTGCTCCACCATTCAACAAGATCATGGCCGACGTGATCCTAAACGCCAATCTACTATCACAGAACCCATTGAAGAAAATGCACGTCTTCCGTGCAGCCATCTTCCAGTTGATGCTGCTTCCTACTGCGATGCTTCTTTAATTAACTAAGCCAGATGAGCCACAGTTCTCAACACCGCCGGCCAAGATCGGTACATTAGATCATAAGAAATAGGAGCAGGATTTGGCCATGCGGCCCTCGATCCTGCTCCGCCATTCAATAAGATCATGGCTGATCCTCTACCTCAACTGAAAATTACCGACCAAGCCCCATATACCTTCATTTCCGTAATGTACAAATCCATCTCAATTAGGAATATACTCAACGACTGAACAGCCACAGGCCTCTGCGTCAGAAAACTCCAAAGTTACACAACCCTTACAATGAAGCAATTTCTCCTCATCTCAATCTTAAATGGCCAGCCCCTTATTCTGAAACTTTGACCCCTAACATAGAAACATAGAAGATAGGAGCAGGAGTAGGCGATTCGGCCTTTCGAGACTGCTCCGCCATTCAATGAGATCATGGCTGATCATCCAAATTCAGTACCCTGTCCATGCCTTCTCTCCATATCCCTTGATCCCTTTAGACTCAAGAAATATATCCAACTCTTTCTTGAATATATTTAATGAACTGGCCTCCACCGCCATCTGTGGCAGAGAATTCCACAGGTTCACCACTATCTGGATGATGAAATTCCTCCTCATTTCAGTCCTAAATGGCTTACCCCTTATCCTTATCCTATGACCCCTGGTTCTGGACTCCCCAGCCATCATAAACATCCTTCCTGCATCTAGTCTGTCCAGGCCTGACAGAATTTTCGGGCTCCACAGCCAGGGTAAACAACCTCTCAGCATCCGCCAAGACAAGACCTGAAATAATTTATATGTTCTTCCTTCGTAGAGTCTGCTGAATCCATTTCACCACAGAAAACTATATTTAGCTGGATAGACAACCAGCAGGAAAAACAATGCAGCCAAAGGTTTATTTTCCAACCACATTCCCTGATGCATGCGGCCATACAAAGGGACAAAAGCAGCACACGAGAGAAAAGGCGATTTGAATCCCGTTCGGAGTGTCGAATTTCCTCAATTTGACCGAACGCCATATGAAGCAACAATTTGAATCAGATATTGCATTTAATTTCAGTCTCAAAATGTTAAGCGATCACACACTGCAAACCGTATGCAAAAAGAAAATCACAAGGCCCGTTCGAGGCACTAAACCGCACTCAAATACAGAAACCAAATCAGTTAGCGTCAAAGATTTTGTGATTAGAAATTCATACCTCTCGCATTTGGCTGAAAACAAGAGATTGCAGGGGCTGCTCGCTTCTCGGCCGTGGCGCCAGTGACATGAACAAGTCATCCGCTCACAGCCGAGTCCTCCAACGTACTGGAGCTGCTTGTGATGGAGCAGTTCAATCCTAAGTCCCTGATTGGACACATTCAATGGGGGCGTTCTCACGCCGCTCTATGTAATTGGTTGGTTGTTGTCACGTGATCAGGGTGCGGAGCTCTGCAAGGAAGCTGATGTTCTCTGGCAATTGCTATAGTTTCAAGCTTTCCATTCTTATCCATGTATGTGTAAAACTAAGGAAAGTGTAGAAAAGGATTTTTAGAATAGATTATCTACTGTGGCCGATTTTCCTGCTGGATTTTCATGCAAGAACGCTGCACTTGGTATATTGGTATAAGGGAAGTATAATATCCATGCTGCCTGGCAGAAGACTGGTCGATGAAGCGATTGTTCCCATTGGAAGCAGGAAGGCAGCAGCAGTATGTTCACCACTGTTCATTTCACGGAATCAAAGACTCCATCTATGAACAATAGATAAGTTTGCAAAAATTAAAAGCTACGCACGTCTCTGGGTGGGCTCGAACCACCAACCTTTCAGTTAACAGCCGAACACGCTGGCCCATTGCACCACAGAGACATACAGGAAACTTTGTGCAATTGGAATTTTCCAAATGAACCCATGTGATTATGTGCCATCGCCTTCACAGCAGAGGCACCGGTTTCGCAGCAAATGAGGAGCTGCGTGGGTCCAATCCACTATCGTGGTAGTCGGGGCCGAGTGGTTAAGGTGATGGACTAGAAATCCATTGGGATTTCCCTGCGCAATTGCGAATCCTGCCGACGATGGCAACGAGGACGTCGTCGCAAATGATCCGTTTTTTACTTAATTTGAACTGCTGCCTTTCGGTTCCTGTGCCGAGATTCAAAGCTCCAATCAAACAACGATTCAAGCAGAAAGTATAACAAGCACTTCACCCCATTATTACATCACGACATTGCGAGAGGCCTAGGCCACAGGAGAACACTACGTTATTTAACGCTCTTGATACCGTGAAAGCAATTTTAACCGTCGAAAATATTTTATTTTGCAACCCATTGAAGAAAATGCACGTCTTCCACGCAGCCAACTTCCAGTTGATGCTGCTTCCTACTGCAATGCTTATTTAATGAATTAAGCCAGATAAGCCACAGTTCTCAACCCCGCCGGCCAAGATTGGTACATTAGATCATAAGAAATAAGAGCAGGATTTGGCCATGCCGCCCTCGATTCAATAAGATCATGGCTGATCCTCTACCTCAACTGAAAATTACCTACCAAGCCCCATATACCTTGATTTCCATAATGTACAAATCCATCTCCGTTAGAAATGTACTCAACGACTGAACAGCCACAGCCCTCTGCATTAGAAAACTCCAAAGATACACAACCCTTACAATGAAGCAATTTCTCCTCATCTCAATCTTAAATGGCCGGCACCTTATTCTGAAACTTTGACCCCTAGTTCGGGCTCCACAGCCAGGGTAAACAACCTCTCAGCATCGACCCAGTCAAGCCCTGAAATAATTTATATGTTCTTCCTTCGTAGAGTCTGCTGAATTCATTTCATCACAGAAAACTATATTTAGCTGGATGGAAAACCAGCAGGAAAAACAATGCAGCCAAAGATTTATTCTCCAACCACATTCCCTGAAGCACGTGGCTGTACAAAGGAACAAAAGCAGCAGACAAGTGAAAAGGCGATTTGAATCCCGTTCAGTGTGTCGAATTTCCTCAATTTGACCGAACGCCATATGAAGCAACAATTTGAATCAGATATTGCATTTAAGTTCCGTCTCAAAATGTTAAGCGATCACACACTGCAAACCGTACACAAAACGAAAATCACAAGGCCCATGTGAGGCACTAAACCGCATTCAAATACAGCAACCAAATCAGTTAGCGTCAAAGATATTGTGATTAGAAACTCATACCTCTCGCATTTGGCTGAAAACAAGAGATTGCAGGAGCTGCTCGCTTTTCGGCCGTGGCGCCAGCGACAGCAACAAGTCATCCGCTCACAGCCGAGTCCTCCAACGTACTGGAGCTGCTTCTGATGGAGCAGTTCAATCCTCAGGCCCTGATTGGACACATTCAATGGGGGCGTTCTCGCGCCGCTCTATGTGATTGGTTGGTTGTAGTCACGTGATCAGGGTGCGGAGCTATGCAAAGAAGCTGAAGCTCCCTGGCAATTGTTATAGTTTCAAGCTTTCCATTCTAATCCATGTATGTGTAAAACTGAGGAAAGTGTAGAAAAGGGCTTTCAGAATGGATTATCCACTGTGGCCGATTTTCCTGCCGGATTTTAATGCCAGAACGCTGAACTTGGTATATTGGTGTAAGGGAAGTAGAATATCCAGGCTGCCTGGTAGAAGACTGATCGATGAAGCGATTGTTCCCATTGGAAGCAGGAAGGCAGCAGCATTGTGCTCACCACTTTTCATTTCACGGAATCAAAGACTCCATTTTTAAACAATAGATAAGTTTGCAAAAATTAAAAGCTACTCATGTTGTGTATGTACCTTTGAGAGAGATATGCGTTTATACTGTAGTACCGGCAGTGACCACACCTGTATATAAAGCCGTAGCAGGCTTTTGCACTTTCAGTACCAGCATACCCTCTGTTCAGTAAACACCTGTTATTACCGTTCTCCTGCAGTCCATGTGTTATTGATACGCGGACACTACAGTGGCGACAAGCAGTTTCAAACTCACCTGCAGTACTGCATCACCTCACGGGGATCCATCCCTGAAAATAAGCTTCTTGGAGGTCGAAGCCAGAGCAACGGGCGTCGACTGTGTGCAACCGCCCAGTGATCCATCAGAGTTCAGAGAATCGCAGCGGAAGCTGTGGAGAGCTGGGCTTGGTTCTCCAGTCAAGGTGTCCCAGCAATACGGGTTGGTAACAGGTAGTGCGCTGACCCTTCCTGGACTGCGGCGGGCTAGAGCTCAATCTAGCGGCTCTGCAAGGGGGCCGAGCAGCGTCGTCGGGAACAAAAAAAGAGAGAGAGGGTGGAGCGCAGAGGGCGCGGCCGGTGCTCAAGTGTCGGGCAGCGTTAAAGAAAATAGAAAGGGGAATGAAAGGAGATGCGCAGTGGACAGCGTCGAAGAAGAATAAAACTAAGAAAATTAATTAACAAAAGAGAGACGCGCAGAAAGCTGCGGGGCGCCGCCATTACTAGTTAGAATGCTGGAGCAGCATTGGCAGCATGGGGAAGAAGGAAAAGCGAGGGAGGCGCCATTTTAATCCATTGCGGAAGAAGGTAAAGCGCGGGAGGCGCCATTTTAAACCATCCAAGATGCCGAAGATTGGCAGCATCACTGCTTTCGACAACGAAATAGAAGACTGGACCACGTATGTGGAAAGAATTGAAGTGTACTGCAAGGAAAATGAGGTGGCCAATGAAAAGAAGGCGTCAGTATTATTGAATTTGATGGGCGCAAGAATGTACGGCCTATTGTGGGATTTAATTTCCCCAGCTAAACTAATGGGGTAAAGCTTTGAAGAGATTGTCAATATCTTGCAGGAACATCTAAACACTACACCACTGCTGATAGCAGAAAGATTCAAGTTCCATAAAAGAAACCAGCACAAAGACGAGAGTAATGCTGACAATCTTACGGAACTACGCAAGTTATCGAAACACTGCCCGTTCGGAGCAGGACTGGCAGATACCTTAAGGGATAAGTTTGTCTGCGGGCTCCAGAGTGAAGGAAGCCAGAAACGACTACTTTCAGAAAAGGACCTTAGGCTAGAAAAGGCTTTCAGCGTTGCAGTATCCTACGAAGCAGCAGCACGAGGAGCTGTGGAAATACAACAGAAACCGCAAGAATATGGCACCAATGAAATGGCATATGGAAAAGAAAAGTGCTATCGCTGCAGCAGAACAACCCATGACCAGAAGGGTTGCTGGTTTAAGGACAAAGTATGCAGGCAATGTGGAAAAGAGGGACACATAGCAGGAGTCTGCAGGTCGGGAAAGACAACCAACACTAAAAGAACTACTAAGGAAAAGTACAAGAAAGTACAAAAGTTGACGGACAGTAGTTCAGGAGATCAGCAGAGTGATAATGACTCCGGGAGCAGGAGACTAAGTTGACTAAAGTTACACAACGTGATCGCAAAGGAGGATCACCGAACCATTTGGGTCACTCTCATGATAGCAGGGTCAAAAGTAAAGATGGAATTGGACACAGGATCAGCCCTAACAGTCATGAATCGACGAGACTATGAGCGGCTATTCTCAAACATACAGTTGAAGGACACGTCCATTGTCTTGAAGACATATACGGGGCAAAAAGTCTACCCCAGAGGAAAAATAAGGGTGCCCATTAAATACAACGGCAAGGAAACTCAGAAACTGTATCTAGATATGCTACAAGATGGAGGACCACCATTATTGGGACGTGAATGGATCCGAAAAATACAATTGGATTGGCATTCTATTCAGGCGCTAACTGTGGCTGAAAAAAAGGATGACGACGTCACACCTGGACGAGTGTCAAAAATTCTAACTGACGTGAAAGATGTGTTCCAGCAAGGACTTGGGACTCTAAAAGGCGTAATGGCAATGATAAAAATTGAAGATAACGCAAACCCAAATTTTTTAAGACCAGACCGATACCGTATATGTTGTGTATGTACCTTTAAGGGAATAACTGGTCTCAGACTGCAGTACCGGTAGTGACCACCCCTGTATAAAAGGCCCTAGCAGTCTTCTGTAGTTTCAGTTTCCAGGTTGTCTCCATTCAGTAAAGACTTGTTATAATCAACTCCTGCAGTCCGTGTCTCAATTATACACGGACATAATACTGGCGATGAGTAAGAAACGAACTTACCTGCAACTTGGCAGCACCTCAGATGACATTATTGAAGGTCGTAGCCAGAAGAAAGAAAAAAATAAATAACAATAATCCAAAGAAACTCGAGAAACGGGCGTCGACCGTGGGCAACCGCCCTCCAAATCATCAAATTGAAAAGTGCAGGAGAGACTGTCGAGAGCCAGGCTTGGTTCTCCAGTCTGTGGTTTCCCAGCTAATCGGGCTGGTGGCAGGTAGTGCATTGGTCCTTCCTGGGCTGCGGCGGGCTAGAGCTCGATCGGGTGGCTCTGCAACGGGGCCGGGCAGCGAGGCAGGAAGCAAAGAGAGAGAGAGAGAGGGTGGAGCACAAAGGGCGCGGATGGTGCTTCAAAGCTGGGCAGCGTTCGGACCTAGGAAGAGGGAGGGAAGTGTCCCAGAGGGTCCGCTCCATGACAGGAATGGTTCTTCATTTAATGGAGCAAATATTGAAGCGCCAAAAAAAAAAAAAATTCCACGGAGAGTGGCGTTGGCAGTAGCGATCGGGGAGGCGCGAAGAGCATAGGGCGTCGCCATTACAGGATAGTAAAATAAATATAATCGCCAGCAACAGCGTTGGCAGCAGCGGCAGCGGTGGGAAAGCGCGGGAGGTGCCATTATAACTCGGCGGGGAAGAAGGAAAAGCACGAGATGTGCCATTTTGATCCATCAGGCATGAAGGCAAAGCGTGGGAGGCGCCATCTTGATTTTCAAGATGCCAAAGACTGGCGATATCACTGCCTTCGAGAATGCAATAGAAGACTGGACCATGTATGTGGAAAGACTCGAGGTATATTGCGAGGCAAACAAAATAGCCGATGAGAAAAAGGCATTGGTATTGCTAAATTTAATGGGCGCAAGAACGTACGGCCTATGGCGGGACCCGAGTACTCAAGCCAAACCGAAGGCAAAGAGTTTTAACGAAATTGTTGCTATGCTACAGGAACACCTAAATCCTACACCGCTGCTGAGAGCAGAAAAATTTAAAATCCACAGGAGAAATCAGCATAAGAATGAGAGTATTGCTGATTACCTTACGGAACTATGCAAGCTATCAATGCACTGCCAGTTTGGAGCAGGACTGGCAGATACCTTACGGAATAAATTTGTCTTTGGACTCCTGAGTGAAGGAACCCAGAAGAGGTTACTCTTAGAGAAAGAGCTGACGCTAGATAAGGCTTTCAGCGTGGCAGTATTGTACGAAGCAGCAGCAAGGGGAGCTGTGGAAATACAACAAAAGCCACAGGAGTACGGCACCCATGAAATGACACGGGGATTTGCAAAATGTTATCGCTGCGGCAGAACAAACCATGACCAGAAGGACTGCTGGTCCAAGGACAAAATATGCAGGCAATGTGGAAAGATGGGACATATTGCACGAGTTTGCAGCTCTGGGAAGAAGACCAACGACAACAAAAAGGCTACGAAGGAAACGTACAGGAAAGTACAAAAGGTGATGAACAGTCGTTACGAAGACCAGATGAGCGATCGTGAATCCGGGAACAAGAGACTAAGCTGTCTCAAACTTCACAACGTAATCGCAAAAGAGGATCACTGAACCATTTGGGTCACCCTCACGATAGCAGGGTCCCAAGTCAAAATGGAATTGGTTACAGGATCAGCCCTGAGCGTCATGAATCGACGAGACTACGAGCGGCTATTCTCACACATACACTTGAGAGATACATCCATTGTCTTGAGGACGTATACGGGGCATAAAGTATACCCCAGAGGAAAAATAATGGTGCCTGTCGAATACGACGGGAAGAATATACGGAAATTGTATCTCTACATTCTGCAAGATGGTGGACCACCGTTATTGGGACGTGAATGGATCAGAAAGATAAGTTTAGACTTGCACTCCATTCAGGCACTGACGGTGGCTGGTAAAAAGGATGATGACGTCACGCCTGGAAGATTGTCAACAATCTTAGCTGACGCCAAAGAGGTATATCAACAAGAACTGGGCACTCTTAAAGGCTTAACCGCCTCTATAAAAATAGAGGAGAATGCAATTCCCAAGTTTTTCAAAGCAAGACCGGTACCATATGCAATTCGCCCAGCCGTCGAGGCAGAGCTGGAGAATCTGGAGAATGCAGGCACGTTATCTAAGGTAGACTGGAACGAGTGGGCGACACCCATCGTTCCTGTCATGAAGAAAACATTAAACAATAAGCCTGAGGAGCTAAGGAAGGTTCGCATCTGTGGGGACTTCAAGGTGATGGTGAACCCAGTCCTTCACACAGTACAATATCCTCTTCCAAGGATAGAATATATCTTTGCCTCACTATCTGGAGGGAAGCTTTTTACAAAAACTGACCTAGCACAAGCATATTTGCGGATGGATGCTGAAGAAACCTCTAGGAAGTATCTCACAATAAACACTCACAAAGATCTTTACCAGTATAATCGACTGGTATTCGGAGTAGCATCAGCTCCAGCGATATGGCAAAGAGCGATGGAACAAGTCCTGCAAGGGATTCCGGGGACTCAGTGTTACTTAGACGACATCCTAGTGACAGGTGAAGATGAGAGTGAACACCTTGTCAACCGCGAGCAGGTACTCACTAGACTACGTGAACATGGGCTTCGAGCCAATCGCCCCAAGTGCGAGTTTATTGAGAAACAGATATCGTATTGTGGCCACGTGATTGATGAAGCGGGGTTGCATAAGTCCCCTGACAAAATTGAAGCGGTAGTTAAGGCTGCAGCGCCTGAAAATGTATCGCAACTGAGGTAATTCCTCGGATTGGTGGATTACTACCATAAGTTTTTGCCGAATTTGTCCACAATTCTGAATCCACTGAACGCCCTACTACGAACGGGAGTAGCATGGAAATGGAGCGACGAATGTAAGCGGGCCTTTCAGAAGAGTAAGGACCTAATCACTTCAAGAGAAGTATTGGCTCACTACAACCCATCACTACCGATAAGGCTGGTGTTTGATGCATCTCCCTACGGCATTGGGGCGGTACTGTCACATACATTCCTTGATGGTTCAGAGAGGCCGATAGCTTTTGCGTCACGTTCGTTAACATCAGCTGAGCGTAACTACGCCCAGATTGACAGAGAGGCCCTCAGCCTGGTGTGGGGGGTGAAGAAGTTCAGTCACTACCTGCACGGTCAGAAATTTACTCTACTAACTGATCATCAACCTCTCGTCTCCATTTTCAACGCTCAGAAGGGCGTACCGATAATGACGGCACAACGGCTACAGAGGTGGTCCCTTTTCCTATGGGCACAGCAATATGACATCGTGTACAAAGGAACTAAACAGCATGGGAATGCTGATGGATTGTCACGCCTACCGTTGCCGACGGTGGAAGAAGAACTGGCAGTGGATCCAGTCGAGCTATTCGACTCGACTATAGTCGAATGTGTCCCTGTGACGAATGCAAAAATAGAAAAGGAAACACGAAATGAACCGACACCCTCCTGGGTCTATGATTTAACGGTGAAGGGATGGCCAGCACATGGCGAACCACTGCTGCCAGCATTCTCACCGAGAAGAGAATAGCTGTCAGCGTGCAGAGGAACCTTGATGTGTGGATCCAGAGTAGTAATTCCACCCAAATTGAAGGATAGAGTGCTCAATGAGCTTCATGAGGGTCATCTGGGAGGGTTAAAAATGAAAAACTTAGTCAGAGCGTTTGTGTGGTGGCCGGGAATCGATAGAGAAATCGAAGAGATGACCAAAAGTTGTACAGGATGCCAGAAGGTCCAAAACGCCCCACCACAAGCACCTCTACATACATGGGAGTGGCCCTCATCTCCATGGCAAAGGGTGCACATTGATTTTGCTGGTCCCTTTATGGACTCGATGTTTTTAATTGCGGTGGGTGCACATTCAAAGTGGCCAGAGCTAATAAAAATGTCCTCATCCACCACAGAAAAAACTATCACAGTCTTACGAACCATATTCGCCAGGAATGGGCTGCCTGAACAGATTTGCCCTGACAATGGACCAAAATTTGTGTCTGAAGAGTTCCAGAGGTTCTTAAAGAACAATGCTGTTAAGCATTACACATCCGCCCCATATCATCCAGCCACTAATGGATTGGCCGAGAGGTTTGTTCAAATATTCAAGAAGGCTATCAAGGCAATGTGTAATGTAGATATACCCCTACAACACAAGATGGATAACTTCTTGTTTGCCTACCGGAATGCGACACATGCGGTTACCAACCAAACTCCAGCCATGAAGTTATTCAATCGAAGACTACGATGCCGCTTGGATTTGGTTAAGCCAAACGTCAGAAGAGATGTGGAGAACAGGCAGTTTCAGAATATGAATGAAAGGCCGACCAGGAGTTTTAAGATAGGTCAACCATTTTTGGCCCGGGACTACCGCACAGAGAAATGGCAGCCAGGAACGAGCTGTACACGGCAAGGACCTCTAATGTATACCGTGGACATTGGAGAGAGCATTGTAAGA
The DNA here is from genome assembly GCF_052327205.1 of Somniosus microcephalus. Lineage (NCBI taxonomy): Eukaryota > Metazoa > Chordata > Chondrichthyes > Squaliformes > Somniosidae > Somniosus > Somniosus microcephalus. The sequence goes on along the minus strand of NW_028225184.1, from coordinate 47,711,690 downwards.
CGCGATGCTGACCAGATTCTAGGGTCACTGGAAAACGTCAACTCAACACCACGATCTGATACACCTGGCGATGAAACCGAAGTACCAATTGCATCTACCGCAGAATCGGTGATATTGAAAGCAGACGAACCAAGCTACGACATTGATCCCGACTCAACCTTGCCAGAAGAACCTGATAGCCCAAAGAGGCGTTATCCTTACAGAATCAGGAAGCCTCCTCAAAGACTGAACTTATAATTGCTTTACTTCAACCAATGTATCTAGCAACCGTAATTGTAATTATAATTAGTTATTATTTAGTTGTTAAATGAATGTTATGTACTGTTTATCTAAAAGGGGAGGAATTGTTGTGTATGTACCTTTAAGGGAATAACTGGTCTCAGACTGCAGTACCGGCAGTGACCACCCCTGTATAAAAGGCCCTAGCAGGCTTCTGTAGTTTCAGTTTCCAGGTTGTCTCCATTCAGTAAAGACTTATTATAATCAACTCCTGCATTCCATGTCACAATTATACACGGACATAATAGTTAAAATTCCTGCCTCTACCACCCTATCAGGCAGTGAGTTCCAGACCCCCACAACCGTCTGGGTGAAGACATTACCTCTCAAAATCTCTCTGACCCTTCCACCAATTCCTTTAAATCAGTGCCCCCAGGTTTTTGACCGCTATGCTGAGGGATATAAGTCCTTTCCATCCACTTTATCTCGGCCCCTAATGAGTTTATACAACTCAATAAGGTCTCCACTCAACCTCCTCTGTTTAACGGAAAATAAACCCAGCCAATCCAGTGTTTCATCATAGCTAAGGTTCTCTATTCACGGCAACATCCTTGTAAATCTCTTCCATGCCCTCTCTAGTGCAATCACATCTGTCCTGTAATGTGGTGACCAGAACTGCACGCTGTACTCTAGCTGAGGCCTAACTAATGTTTTATAATAATTAATCTTTATTGTCATTGTACAATGCACAAGTACATGAACAACGAAATGTGATCTTGCAAGCTCCCATGAGTCCAGTGCAAATAACATTAACATTAATATTAATAGTACCGTCCTGGGAGAAGCAAAGCCGCTGCGTCTGTGCGCACTGCCATTCCATTTCCACCATTCCTCCTGTCCGACAATCTTCAGCCCAACGCCCGGGCCTGCTCACCAGCCGCCCCTCCCGGGGCTTCTTCCGTGACCATCTCACCACCGCCCCTTCTCGGTGCTCTTTTGGTGACCTTCTGCATCTGGTCTTAGCCCTGACGGTCATTCCTTCAGGTACTAACTAGGCCTGGCTCTGCTTAGCTTCCATAAGCCCTGCCAGTGACCCTGTCCCTAGTCCCAGGAACAGGATAACCCTCCCTGCTATTTTATTCCATGCCACGGCTAATAAAGGCCAGCATTCTGTGTTCCTTCTCAACCACCTTATCTACCTGGCCTGCTACCTTCAGGAATCTGTGGAAATGTACTCCAAGGTCCCATTGTTCCTCTGCACTACTCAGTGTCCTAACATTTAAAGTGTATTCCCTTTCCTTGTTAGCCCTCCCCAACTACATTACCTCACACATCTCAGGATTGAATTCCAATTGCCACTGCTGTGCCCGTCTGAGCAGTTTATTGATATCATCCTGCACTCTACAACTTCCTTCTTCAGTTTCAAGCGCAAAGCCGATTTTAGTATCATCAGCAAACTTCTTAACCATAACCCTTATAATCAAGTCTAGATCATTGATATATACCACAAAAAGCAAGGGACCGAGTGCTGAGCCCTGCAGAACCCCAGCGGAAACAGCCTTCCAGTCACAAAAACACCCATCAACCATTAAACCCTACCTCGTGCCTCCGACTCAGTTATTAATCCAAATTGACATTTTGCCCTGGATCCTATGAGCTTTTAACTTTGTGACCAGTCTGCCATGTGGAACCTTATCAAAAGCCTTATACACTATATCAAACACACTACCCTCATCTACCCTCCTTGATACCACCTCAAAAAATTCAATCACGTTTGTCAGATTCGACCATCCCTTAATAACTCCGTGTAGAGTATTCTTGATTAATCGGTGGCATTCTAAATGAAGATGTTTCCTGCCCTTCAGAATTCTTTCCAATAATTTTCCCACCACCGAGGTTAGGTGAGTGACCTGTAATTACTCGGTCTATTCGAAAATGATGGTCAGGGACTCAGAAATTTCCGCTTTTGCTTCGTTTAACAGCCTGGAATGCATTTCATCCGGGCCTGAGGATTTGTACACTTTTAAAGCTGCTAAACCCCTTAATATCTCCTCTCTCAGTATGTTTATTTTATCTAACATTTCACACTCCTCCTTCCTGATAGCAATGTCTGCATCGCCCCTCCCCATTGTGAAAACGGACATAATGTAATCATTAAGAAACCTACTGACATCTCCTGCCTCCACGCATTGATAACACTTTGATCTCGAATAGGCCCTATACTTTCTTTAGTTATCCTCTTACTCTTAATATACTTATAAAACATCGTTGGTTTATCCCTGATTCGTCTTGCCAATAATTTTTCATGTTCTCCCTTTGCTTTCCTAATATCTTTTTATAATTGCACCACTGCACTTTCTGTACTCCGCGAAAGATCCTGCAGTATTTAGCCCTCGGTATCTGTCAAACGACTCCCTTTTTTGTTTAACCCACCCTATATGTCCCTAGACTTCCAGGGTGCTCAACATTTGTTAGACACACCTTTTTTCTTCAAATGCACATATTTGATCTGAACTCTCCGGATCTCCTCCTTGAATGCCTCCCACTGCTGCGTGTGTGGGAAAGGATTCATTCGGCCAGCCAGCCTGCTGACACACCAGCTGGTTCACATTGGGAGAGGCCGTTCACCTGCTCTGTTTGTGGGAAGGGGTGAATTTCTTCATCCAGCCTGCTGAGACACCAGTGCGTAAACAAAAGACTGCAGGGTTTGGATTCTGCTGTTATTGCTGCTGCTACTCACAGCCAGCACTGAACCATGTTCACTCTGACAGTTGGGGTTTGTTTCTGCAAGTTATTAGTAAATAAGGTAACTGGGTCGGAGATTAACATTCTGTATAATTGTCAAATAAATCAGCTTTTGGTTAAATGAATGGGGTGCAATTTTCACAATGGGGGTGGGTAGGAGGCGGGTTTCGGTTTGGGTGGGTTCCAAACACGCCTCCACTGAGAGGAGGGAAATTTGAGATATTGGCCTGATTGGCCAGTTGATTTCAGAGGTGTGGCTTCCCATGGGCCAATTAGTGTTTTGAGACTGAAAGTCGCCTCTGCTGATTTCATTTATCCAGCTTAATTTAAGGACTGCTTGCTGCCTTGGCTCATTCCCCTGGTTTTTCGTCGATTCTGCACCACCTCCAAGCAATTATCTTATTGAAGAATGGCCAGCTCCAAGGCAAGTGCCTGCCCGTGGTTCACGGATGAGGCTCTGGGTATGCTGGTTTAGGGGGCGAGAGCTAGCAGAAAGGTACTGTTCCCCTCATCAGGGAGGAAGTGGTCTGCCAAAGAAGCCAAGCCTGTATGGGTTTAGCTGGCAAAGGATATAACCTCCAGATCGGTATGCAGATTGGGTGATTGTTTCTGTTTTATTGAAGAAATGCCTTTCCTGTGGGAATGTATTAAAATTAGGTGAGGGCAAGCTGTTGGTCTGATGTCATCTGTTATTTCGTTTTAGACATCTCCTCATTGCGGGCTCCGCGACATTTGCCTGTTCAGCCATTCGTAATAAATATATACTCTCAGTTCCAGGATCATCCTTGCCAATCGTTCTACCACCTTCTCCAGTGCCTCCATACCACAGGAAACAGAGGAAGCTGAGGGGAGACAAAATTGAAGTGAATAAATTATGAGGGGTCTAGAGAGATCAGATAGAAGGACCTTATTCCCTTAGCTGAAGGGTCAAAATCAAGGGGGCAGAGATTTAATGCAGTTGGTCGCAAGTTTAGAGGGGATTTGAGCAGAATGTTTTTCACCCACATATTGATGGGGGTCTGGAAGTCACTGCATAAAAGGGTGGTAGAGCAAAAGACCACGATCACATTTGAAAAGTGCTTGGATGTGCACTTGAAAGGCCATTACCTACAAGGCTTCGGACCAAGTGCTGGGAAATGGGATTAGAGTGGATAGCTCTTTGTCCGCAGTACGGATACGATGGGTCGAATGGCCTCCTTCTGTGCTCTTAATTTATATGATTCTATGATTCTATGACTGCTGAGGGAGCCTTACTCTGTATCTAACCCGTGCTATAACTACCCTGGGAGTGTTGGTGGGACAGTGTACAGGGAGCAGTGACAGTCAGGGAGAGGTATGTAACTGAGTGAGCAGTAACACAGAGAGAGATCAGCAGAAGGAGATAGATAAAGGTGAGACTGAGTACTCTGATACAGAGAGACACCAGCAGAGGGCGATAGATAAAGGTGAGACTGAATGCTGTGATACAGCGAGAATCTAGCAGAGGGAGATAGATAAAGGGGAGATTGAATGCTGTGATACAGAGAGACAGCAGCAGAGGGAGATAGATAAAGGTGAGACTGATTACAGTGATACAATGTGACACCAGCAGAGGGAGGTAGGTAAATGTAGACTGAGTACTGTGATACAGAAAGACACCAGCAGAGATACCTGTAGTTTGCAGTTTGTGTCTCCTTACCTGATGAACGATATTTTTTCATAGGGGGAGTGAAACGAAGGGTTACCAGATTGGTTCCTTGGATGGGAGGATTGTCCTATGAGAAGCGATTGAGTAGACTAGAACTTTATTCCCTAGAGTTTAGAAGAATGCGAGGTGATCTCATTGAAATATATTACATTCATGTAGGGCTTGCTACGGTAGATGCTGGGAGGATTTTCCCCTGGCTGGGGATACTAGGAGCAAGGGTCACCGTCTCGGAATATGGGGTCAGCCATTTAGGACTTTGCAATTCTGCACTCCAGAGCGCTGTCGAGGCACAATCGTTGAGTATATTAATGGCAGAGGTCTATAGATTATTGAATATTAGGGGAATCACGGGATATAATCTTACTGAATGGCGGAGCAGGCTCGAAAGACCAGATGGTCTACTCCTGCTCCGATTTCTTATGGCTTATGATCTTAAGTGCGTGTTCTGAGCAAATGTTTTTTTTTGCTATTGTAAGAAATGCAGAGTGAAGGAAGCGAGGGAAAAGACACTGGTTTCTACTGAGAGCTGCCAGTGCGAACATTGATGCCCAGGGAGGAGCCGCTTGGGCAACCCATGCTGGCAGGGAGTCTCAGTCTGTTCCTCCAACGCAAACCCAGCTCCCACTAGCCGATTTTAAAACTGCAACAAATGTCACCTGATTTAAACGTTGGAGGGTTTCAAGGGAATTCTGATTTTTGCAGTGTGGAGAAAGGATTGTTTAATATTACACGTTCCCAAACAAAGTTTAAATAAATAAATACATGTTATTTTTAACCAGTCGGACAGCGGGTTGGTGAGAAACTCCATTAAAATGCAGCATCGGTGGTGATTCCTGTGCAATATCAGCAAGCTCGCTCACTCCCATCAGTGTTCCAAACGCCAACAGCTGCTCTGTGAAAGTTGCCAGCGGATTTTACCGGCGAACTTGATGCAGCGGGTGACTTACAGCTGCACCAGCCAATCGGTGTGGACTGGTCTTACAGGGCAGCCAATTGGATATGTGAATGGTGATGCACAATCCGCTGATTGACAGGTCGGGTCGGGAGCGAGTGTTTGGGAAGCATCTGGTTCAGGAAACAAACTTCAAATGGAAATGCTTCTCATTTTGTGGGAATGTATTTTTCAAGCACGTTATTCATATTTTAAAATATATATATTTGCAGAAATATCTTGATGGATTCTTCCCTATAGTTTCAATTTAGAAATAGAAAGTGGTGATAATGTGAAACGACGCTCCTCACTCTCTCTGTCCCAAGTCTATCGCTCTCCCAGTCACTCTCTCTCTCTCCCTCGCAGTCCCTCTCTCTCTCTCCCCAAGTCTCACTCTCACTCCACTCTATCTCTCCCCTGTATCTCTCTCTCCACAGTCTCGCTCTCTCTCCCCAGTCTCTCTCTCCCCGGACTCTATCACTCCACAAGTCTCTCTCCACAAATCTCTGTCTCCCGCAGCATGTCTCCCCAGTCTCTCTATCCCCAGACTCATTTTCTCTCCCCAGTCTCTCTCTGTCTCTCCCATCTCTCCCTCTCCCTCTCCAAGTCTATCTCTCTCCCCAGTCTGTCTCTCTCTCCAGCAGTCTTTCTCTCTCCAGCAGTCGCTCTACCCGCAGTCGCTCTGTCCCCCAATCTCTCTCCACCAGTCTCAATCTCTCTCCCCTAGTTGCAATCTCACTCTCCCCAGTCTCTCTCGCTCCACCAGTCTGTCACTGTCGCCAGGCTCTCTCTCCTCAAGTTCTCCCTCACTCACTCCAGCCTCTCTCTCTCCAGTTTCTCTCTCCATCCCTCAGTCTCTCTCTATCTCCCCAATTTCTCTCTATCTACCCAGTCTCTCTATCTCAATCCCCAGTCTCACTCACTCTCCCCCTCTCTCTCTCTCCAGTCTCTTTATCTCTAGTCTCTCTCTCTCTTCAGTTTCTGTCTCTCTCTCTCTCTCTCACTTTCTCTCTCTCTCCTAAGACGCTCTTTACCTGTCTCTCTCTCTCTCTCTCCCTTTCTCTCTCTCCTAAGAAGCTCTTTACCTGTCTTTCTCTCTCTCCCCAGTCTAGCTCTCTCTGCCCCAGTATTTCTCTCCCTCTCCCAAGTCTCTCTCTCTCTCTCCCTCTGTCTATCTCTCTCTCTCCTTCGATAGGTATGTGAAAAGGAAAAGTCTGGCGAAGGTAAATGTAGGTCCTTTACAGTCAGGGACGGGAGAGTTAATAATTTGGAGTGAGGAAATGGCAGAGAAATTAAATAAATACTATATTTCTGTCTTCACTGCAGAAGGCACAAAATACATCACAGGAATACGAGCAAACCAAGGATGTGACGGGAAGGAGGAACTTAAAGAAATTATTATTATTTTTAAAAATGTACTTGCATAATTAATGGGACTAAAAGTCGATAAATCCCAAGGATCGGATGACCTACATCCCAGGACATTGAAGAGGTGGCCATTGTAATAGTGGACGCATTGGTTTTCATCTTCCAGAACGCTATGGATTATGGAATGGTTCCTGCAGATTGGAGGATAGCAAATATAACCCCGCTATTTAAGAAAGGAGCGACAGAGAAAACGGGGAACTACAGATTGGTTAGCCTCACATCACTAGTTGGGAAAATGCTGGACTCTATTATAAAGGATGAAATAACTAGGCAATTAGAAACTAAAAGTATGATTGGGCAGAATCAACATGAATTGCAAAGGGAAATCCTGTTTGAAAAACCCATTGGAGGTCGTTGAGGATGTAACTAGTGGCATAGACAAAGAGGAACCAGTAGATGTGGTGTATCTGGATTTTCGGAAGGTCAAGGCCTTCGATAAAGGTCCCACACAAGAGGCTGGTGAACAGAATTAGGGCACATGAAATTGGGGTTTTATAATAGCATGGTTTGAGAATTGGTAAACTAAGATCAAAGCGTCTTTTTCAGTTTGGCAGGCTGTGCCTAGTGGTGTACCGCAAGGATCGGTGCTTAGGCCCCAGCTATTCACAATCCAAATCAGTAATTTGTATGAGTGGACTAAATGTAACATTTCCAAATTTGCTGAGGATACAAAGCTAGGCAGCAATGTTAGTTTGGAAGAGGATGTGAAGAGGCTTCAAGGGGATCTCGAAAATCTCAATGAATGGGTGAGAACATTGAAGATGGAATCAAATGTGGATAAATGTGAATTATCCAGTTCGGTAGAAAGAAGAGAAAGGCAGTATTTTTCCTAAATGGTTAAAGATTGTGGAATGCAGATGCTCATAGGGACCTGGGGGTCCTTTTACATGAGTCACTGAAAGTGAATGTTCAGGTGCAGCAAACCATTCGGAAGGCAAATTGTATGCTGGCCTTCATTACAAGAGGATTTGAGTACAGGAGTAAAGAAGTCTTACTCCAATTATTTAGGGCCTTGTTGAGATCATACCTGGAGTACTGTGAACAATTTAGATCTCCGTCCCTAAGGAAATATATGCTTGCTATAGAGGGAGTGAAATGAAGGTTCACGAGATTGATTCCTGGGATGACGGGACTGTCGTATGAGAAGAGATTGAGTAAACTAGGCCTGTATTCTCTTGAATTGAGAAGAATGAGAGAGGATCTCATTGTAGCAAACACCAATATTACAGTGCTTGATAGGATGAATGCTGGGAGAATGATTCCCTTGGCTTGGAGTCTAGAACCAAGGACCACAGCCTCAAGGTAAATGGAGGGCCATTCAGCACTGAGAGGAGAAGACATTTCTTCACACAGACGGTTGTGATTCTGTGGAATTCACTACCCCAGAGGACTGTGGTGGCTCATTCATTGGGTGTATTCAAAACAGAAGTCGGTAGATTTCTGACTAGTAAGGGCATCAAGCGATATGGTGATAGGGCCGGTGAATCGAGTTGAGGCAGAAGGTTAACCATGATCTCATTGAATAGCAGAGCAGGCTCTAAGAAATGAATGGCTTACTCCTGCTTCTACTTCGTATTTTCTTATGTCCTCATGTTCTCCCGTAGTCTCTCTTTATTTCTCCCATGTCTCTCTCTCTCTCTTCAAGCCTCCATCTTTGCCTCAGAATCTGCTCCATGGAGGAGCATGAACCGTGCTCGTGTTTCTCTTTCCAAAATGTACATAGCCTGTGTGATCAGCAGCCTGAAGGATGAAGACTGTTTTATGACGTCCTTCCAACCTGACACACTAAGTGTCAGCAAATCCTTTTATGCTGGGCTGAACGATGTGAAGCCCACAATTGCACGGCCTCCCAATCCCTCCTGTCGTCCATCTCGTAGGATTTATATGACAGCAAGCGGGAGAGTCTGGATTATCTGCTAACTCTGGACGAGCTGACAAAGGCCATCCTGTCCTTTGAGATGAGTAAAACACCCGGAAGCGACGGCTTACTAGTCGAGTTGTATTCTGCTCTGTGGGACTGGATCAGTCTAGAGCTGCTGGAAGTGTACAGGGGATGCTTCTTGCTGGCAGCATGTTGGAATCCATGAGGAAAAGCATTATCAGGCTCATCTACAAGCAGAAGAGTGAAAGGGAAGAGATCAGCAAGTAGTGACCCAATTCGCTGCTTAATGTGGTTTACAAAATTATGTCCAAGGTCATCGCCAATCATTTTAAGTCTGCTCGGGAGCAGGTGATTCGCCCTGATCAGACCACGCCGTACCCGGCAGGACGATCTCTGCTAAACTCGCGCTACTCACGGCTACGATGGCCTATGTGTGTGACAGGAGGGTGGACACCTGTTTAATCAGCTTGGAACAGGAGAAGACCTTTGACAGAATTTCGCACACGTAGATGATGGACGTGCTCTCCAAAATGGGGTTTGCGGATGGAACCTGTAATTGGACACAACTGCTCTGCAGAGAAATCAGCAACACAGTTCTAATCAACGGGTATGAATCGGAAAGCTTTCTGATTAAATCTGGTGTCAGGCAAGGCTGTCCTCTCTCCTCTGTCCTGTTCATGTGTTGTATCGAATCTTTTGCAGAGTTCATCAGGAAGGAGGCGGCCATAAGAAGGGTGATGATCCCAGGCAGTGGATGCACTCAGGTCACAGTCTCCCTGTACGTGGACGACGTCACCGTCTTTTGCTCCGTTCCACTGTCCGTTTGAAGACTGCTGAGTAACTGTGACGAGTTGGAAATGGCGTCGGGAGCCAAGGGAAAATGTGTCAAACTCTAAGCCATGACCTTTGGCAAATGGGCCGAGTGATCCTTTATCCCATTCACCCTCGGTCGGCAAACACCAAGTGTCACTACGTGCTGAGTTTCTATGCACTGCATTCTTCTCTATTGTGCTATATGTAACATGTTTTTTGGATTGTATTGCAATGTATTTTGACAAATATTGAAGTAGATTATGAAAATTTTTATGAATAAAGTATAATCTTGAAATAGCAACAACATATTCTTATCAATTTAGGCTCAGTGGGGAAAGGCGAGTGTTTATGGCGCTCCCAACATTGTACACCGAGGAGCTGGAAACAGTAGGAAATCCCCCTCGGGTCGTATATTTCAAATTGTTTGATTGTAAATGTACATAACATTTGAAATATAACTGCAATTACTCCGCTCGTGACTTCCATTGAATGTATTCAACCTGGACTGAATGGTGTGAAATATGACCTGGGCATTGTGGTTAAAGTGTCACTGTTACAGGGTTATTGAAGGGCTCGAGACCGGCCCCCTGGGCATTGTGGGTAAGTTGCTGAAGTTGATTAAAGCCTCCTGTGGGTCTTTGATTGTAAATGGTGTTTGACCACTGTTACGGTACCTAAACTGTTAAGCTGACCCAGATAACAGAAACCACAATGTGTGTAGACAGCTCAGGTGACAAACAATAACTTTTCTGTGGTTTTTCTAAGTAATGGTTACGTGCAAAATGGTTACGTTGACCTTTTGTCGTTTTTCAAGCATAAAAGCAGCTGCTTTTTGCTGTAAAAACAGAAATCCTCTTGGCCTTCCTGGAACGGAGATTTCTCCCAGTGCACTTGAATAACGCGATCGTTTTACCATACCAATGTCCCCTCTGAGTCCATTTCACCCATGACATTTTTGCCATAGTCGGCAGGATACCCTGCGCAGATCCCCAGATGGCGAGTGACTATAATTTTTATGCTTTACTTGATCGGAACAGTGGGATGTATAACGCAAGTGTATCCATGAATCTGTAAGATGTGGGGACCGGCAGCATCAGATGGTAGAGACTAAGGCGCCTCATAGAGGTGGTCAGAATCGACCCACAGTGAGAGGCAGAGAGAGCCTAGCTGAGGGAGGTGGTGTGAATCACAAAGGTAAACATAGGTGGTTAGACCCGAGCACGGTCAGAGGCCGAGGGAGCCTAGCCAAGGGAGATATTCCAAACCACAAAGATAAGGCAGATGTGCTCAAAACTGAACATGGTGAGAGGCCTTGAGACCGGAGCCCAACAGATGGTCAGAGTAAAACCAGCCGGGTTGCACACATTGGTCAGAGTAAAACCAGGTGGGTTGCACACATTGGTCAGAGTAAAACCAGGCGGGTTGTAGACACTGGTTATAGTAAAACCAGGCGGGTTGCTGACACTGTTTATAGTAAAACCAGGCGGGTTGTAGACGCTGGTTATAGTAAAACCAGGCGGGTTGCTGATGCTGGTTAGAGTAAAACCACGTGGGTTGCTGATGCTGGTTAGAGTAAAACCACGTGGGTTGTAGACACTGGTTAGAGTAAAACCTCACGGGTTGCAGACACTGGTTAGATTAAAACCATGCGGGTTGTAGACGCTGGTTAGAGTGAAACCGGGCGCGTTGTAGACACTGGTTAGAGGTAAACCAGGCGGGTTGTAGACACTGGTTAGAGTAAAACCAGGCGTGTTGTAGACACTGGTTAGAGTAAAACCAGGCGTGTTGTAGACACTGGTTAGAGTTAAACCAGGCGGGTTGTAGACGCTGGTTAGAGTAAAACCAGGCTGATTGTAGACGCTGGTTAGAGTAAAACCAGGCGGGTTTTAGACATTGGTTAGAGTAAAACCAGGTGGGTTGTAGACGCTGGTTATAGTAAAACCAGGCGGGTTGTAGACATTGGTTAGAGTAAAACCAGGCGGGTTGTAGACGCTGGTTATAGTAAAACCAGGCGGGTTGTAGACACTGGTTAGATTAAAACAAGGAGGGTTGTAGACACTGGTTAGAGTAAAACCAGGCGGGTTGCAGACACTGGTTAGAGTAAAACGAGGCGGGTTGTAGACACTGGTTAGAGTAAAACCAGGCGGGTTGTAGATGCTGGTTAGAGTAAAACCAGGCGGGTTGTAGACACTGGTAATAATAAAACCAGGCGGGTTGTAGATGCTGGTTGGAGTAAAACCAGGCGGGCTGTCGACGTTGATTATACTTAAACCAGGTGGATTGTAGACACTGGTTAGAGTAAAACCAGTCGGTTTGCTGATGCTGGTTAGAGTGCAATCAGGTGGGTTATAGACGCTGGTTAGAATAAAACCAGGCGGGTTATAGATGCTGCTTAGAGTAAAACTAGGCGGGTTGTCGGTGTTGGTTATACTTAAACCAGGTGGGTTGTAGATGCTGGCTAGTGTAAAACCAGGCGGGTTGTAGACACTGGTTAGCGTAAAACCAGTCGGTTTGCTGATGCTGGTTAGAGTGCAACCAGGTGGGTTGCAGACGCTGGTTAGAGTAAAACCAAGCTGGTTGTAGACACTGGTTAGAGTAAAACCAGGCTGGTTGTAGACACTGGTTAGAGGAAAACCAGGCGCGTTGTAGACACTGCTTAGATTAAAACCAGGCGGGTTGTAGACACTGGTTAGAGTTAAACCAGGCGGGTTGTAGATGCTGGTTAGAGTAGAACCAGGCGCGTTGTAGATGCTGGTTATAGTAAAACCAGGCGGGTTGTAGACGCTGGTTATAGCAAAACCAGGCGGGTTATAGACGCTGGTTAGAGTAAAACCACGCGGGTTGTAGACGCTGGTTAGAATAAAACCACGCGGGTTTTAGACGCAGGTTAGGTTAAAACCAGGCGGGTTGTAGACGCTGGTTAGAGTAGAACCAGGCGCGTTGTAGATGCTGGTTATAGTAAAACCAGGCGGGTTGTAGACGCTGGTTAGAATAAAACCACGCGGGTTTTAGATGCAGGTTAGGTTAAAACCAGGCGGGTTGTAGACGCTGGTTAGAGTAAAACCACGCAGGTTGTAGATTCTGGTTATAGTAATACCAGGCGGGTTGTAGACGCTGGTTAGAGTAAAACCAGGCGGGTTGCAGACGCTGGTTAGACTAAAACCAGGCGGGTTGCACACATTGGTTAGTGTAAAACCAGGCGTGTTGCTGACTCTGGTTAGAGTAAAACAAGGCGGGTTGTAGACACTCGTTACAGTAAAACCACGCGGGTTGCAGACGCTGGTTAGATAAAAACCAGGCGGGTTGTAGACGCTGGTTAGAGTAAAACCACGCGGGTTGTAGACGCTGGTTATAGTAAAACCAGGCGGGTTTTAGACGCTGGTTACAGTAAAACCAGACGGGTTGCAGACGCTGGTTAGACTAAAACCAGGCGGGTTGCACACATTGGTTAGTGTAAAACCAGGCGTGTTGCTGACTCTGGTTAGAGTAAAACAAGGCGGGTTGTAGACACTCGTTACAATAAAACCACGCGGGTTGTAGACGCTGGTTAGATAAAAACCAGGCGGGTTGTAGACACTGGTTAGAGTAAAACCACGCAGGTTGTAGACGCTGGTTATAGTAAAACCAGGCGGGATCTAGACTTTGGTTAGAGTACAACCAGGTGGGTTGCTGACGCTGGTTAGAGTAAGACCAGGCAGGTTGCTGACGCTGGTTAGAGTAAAACCAGGTGGGTTGCAGATGCTGGTCATAGTAAAACCAGGCGGGATCTAGACTTTGGTTAGAGTACAACCAGGTGGGTTGCTGACGCTGGTTAGAGTAAGACCAGGCAGGTTGCAGAAGCTGGTTAGCATAAAACCAGGTGGGTTGTAGAAACTGGTTAGAGTAAAACCAAGCGGGTTGCAGGAGCTGGTTAGAGTAAACCAGGCTGGTTGCAGACATCACGCGCCGGTTAGATGCTGCACAGTCCTGGATGTGTAATAATGAATTTGGAGAAGAAGCCATGTCAAAGACAGAAAATTCAAGCTCGGATGGGGCCCCGAGGGCACTATAACAGGTTATCTGGTGGATAAGAAAAAGATACATTGAGATAATGGGAAAAGATGGTTGGGACGCGGACAGATCCCTGGAAGCCCAGAAAGCATGGTGGGTAGTACAAAAGAAGGACAAGGAAGCGAAAGCCGTAGTAATACTCACCAATCTGTATTTAGGACTATGTAGACGAGTAAAACAAAAAGTTGGCACGACAAAACCCAAGAAAGGACAGAAAAGGTAGCCACATTGTTGCCACCATCTGACAGTAGTGATGATGGCGATGACATTGACTGGAATAACTTAGCAGATGTAATGAAGGACAGGGACCTTGGCAAAAGGGGCCAAGGGATCTCTGGACCCAACACCGGAATTACTGAACAAGCAGTCCGGGAACTGTTGGTCGAGCTGACTCAGAAATAGGGAGCGCCCCCGCCCCCATCAAAACCTGTAAAGGATTTATAGAATCAAATCTGGGGAGCCACCAGTGTCAGATGTTAGCATATTCGGGTACATCGGTCTCAACTGCGGATATTAGACCGCCAGACCACTGCACAAACTAATCTGGTGATTGGGGTGGGGGGCAGTAACTTTAAAGCGAAGAGAAATGAACCAGTGCTCCTGGAAGTGGCCGGGGTACTGATTCCCGCCCGCACCTGGTATGTAAGAATACTGCAGTTACTATCCTAGTGATGGACCTATTAAGAAATTAGGGGCCATTACAGACCCAGAAGGGGTGATTATCTTACAAACCCCTGAATGTAAAAAGAGGTGGCGTGGCACAGTGGTCACCTTAAATGCGGTTGCTGGGAACCCTCGGGCACAGCATGGAATCTTGTGTCAACAAGTTAGTGGGGTGTGGGAAAAACATAAACTGGACTGTATGGATGTGGTAATGGATCCCCTACATGTCTCTGGACCAGAGCACACCCCTCGGGAGCAAGACCCTATAAAAACGGAAGCACAGGAAGCGGTGGTTAGATCAGTGATTGATTTAGAAGAAAGAGGAGTAGTGAGAGAAACCCAATCCACCACGAATTCACCGGTGTGGCCGGTGGGGAACCTGGACCGTTCACACTGTTTAACATTAGATAACACCGCCTTGAATGAGGTGATTCCCAGAGAATACCCCATAGTAGGTAGTCCCGACAGTATTGGATATAGCTCATGGATTTTGAACCATTCCATTGGCACCGGAGTCACAAAATAATTTTGCTATTACGGTAGGAGAGAAAAATATATGTGGAATACATTGACGCAAATAATCCACAATAGCCCGGCTATATTCCACAGATTAATGAACCAAGTACTAGAAGGAGTCCAGTTGGAGAACGGGAGTACAGTAATCCAATATGTGGAAGAACTACTAATAGCCTCCATATCCAACAATAGTCATGTGCGAGCCCTGCTGACCATACCACAATCCTTAGACGAGGCTGCACTGAAAGCCAGTCCCAGGAAAGCCGAGGTAGGCAAATGTGAGGTGCAGTATCTGCAGTGTAACATCGCGCAGGGACAGTGCAGCATGCCAGAAGACCATAAAAGGGCTATTGAGGGAATGCCAAGACCAACAGATGTTGGCGGGGTTGTTTAATTACTGCAGGAATTTTATGGAGGATTTTGCCGAAAAGGCATAACCCAGTCAGAGACTATATAAAGGGGGCCATCCACCGAGCACCCCTGTAGAATGGGGAAAGGAGCAAGATATGGCTTATAGTGAACTACAGCGGGCTTTTGTACATGCCCCAGCTGTAGGACTCCCTTGTGTGGGAAAGCCGTTCCATCTGTTTTTAAATAATGAGGCTGGCTATTATATTGCAGGACTAACCCAGGTACTTGGGGATAGGATGAGACCTGCAGCATACTTTTCCACCAAAGTATCACCAGTGCCGAAAGGACTGCCCCGATGTATTGCGGCCATAGACTGCACCACATGGGCAGTTAAGGTTAGTGAACCGATAGTGATGACAGGAGAAATTATATTGCACACCAGACAGACCATGGTGGGGCTATAGAACACTGGGAAACAGAATGGTCTCAGACAGCAGGCAAGCAGCATGGGAAGCCATCCTTTTACCTAGAGATAAATCGATCTTGATAGAGAAAGACAGTAGGGTTTACCCAGCGGAATGTACGCTGACAGAGGAGAGGAGCACAACTGTGTGACAGAATTAGAAACGGACTTATACAGTATAATGAAGGAGGAGGAATTAGAGGAGGCAGAAATTGTGTTGTTTTTCGAAGGGTGTAGATGATATGTTGACAGGATGTCCACATAACGAATGGGCAATCGTAACAGGAGGAGAAATAACATTGCAAGGACAACAGCCAGGGGAATCATAGAATCATAGAATCACAGAATGTTACAGCACAGAAGAAGGCCTTTTAGCCCATCATGTCTGTGCCGGCCAACAAGGAGCTATCCAGCCTAATCTCACTTCCGAGCTCTTGATCCGCAGCCCTGCAGGTTAGAGCATCAACAATGCACATCCAAGTACTTTTTAAATGTGGTTAACGTTTCTGCCTCTAACACCCTTTCAGGCAGTGATTTCCAGGCACCCACAACCCTCTGGGTGAAGCTCCCCACAATTTCCCTCTAAACCTTCCCCCAATTACTATAAATCTGCGCCCCCTGGCATTTGACATCTCTGCTAACGAAAATTGGTCCTTTCTATCCAATTTATATATGCCAAACATAATTTTATACACCTCAATAAGGTCTCCCTCAGCCTCATCTGTTCCAAGGAAATCAGACCCAGCCTATCCAATCTTTTCTCATAGCTAACATTCTCCATGCCGGGCAATAGCCTTATAAATCTCCACTCTACGCGCTGCAGTGCAATCACATCTGTCCTGTAATGTGGTGACGAGAACTGCAGGCAGTACTCTAGCTGAGGCTTAACTGGTGTTTTATACAGTTGAATGATAACCCCCCTGCTGTAGTGCTCTATGCCACGGCTAATTATGGCAAGCATTACATAAGCCTTCTTAACCACCTTATCTACTTGCACTGCTACCTTCCGGGATGGTTTCCTGGACCAATATGTCGAGGAACCAAATAGAGATCAGGCCATCTTAGACTGGGTATTAAGTCATGAGGAAGGATTAATTAGCAATCGTGTTGTGCGAGGCCCCTTGGGGTGGAGCGATCATAATATGATAGATTTCTTCATTGAATGGAGAGTCAAGTAGTTGACACAGAGGCCAGGGTCCTGAATTTAAATAAAGGAAACTACGATGGTATGAGGCGCGTGTTATGTAGGATTCATTGGGGAATGTTACTCAAAGTGTTGGCGGTGGATAGGCAATCGCAAACATTCAAAGATCGCATGGATGAACTACAGAATTTGTTCATCCCTGTATGGCATAAAAATGAACCAAAAAAGGTGACTCAAACGTGGCTAGCAAGGGAAATTAGGGTTAGCATATGATCCAAGTAGAGGACATATAAATTGGCCTGAAAGAGTAGTAAACCTGAAGAATGGGAGAAGTTTAGGATTCACCAAAAGAGGAAAAAGTGATTAATTAAGAAGTGGAATATAGAATATGAGAGGAAGCTTGCGAGGAACATAAAAGCTGACTGTAAAATCTTTTATAGATATGTGAAGAGAAAGTGATTGGTAAGGTCCAGCGCAGGTCCCTCCCAGTCAGAATCAGGGAAATCTATAATGGGCAACAAAGAAATGGCTGATCAATTAACTACATACTTTGGTTCTGTCTTCACAAACGGAGGACACACATAACCTCCCAGAGATGTCAGGGAACACAGGGTCCAATGAGGGGGAGGAACTGAAAGAAAACTGTATTTGTATGGAAATGGTGTTAGGGAAATTGACGAGATTGAAGGCCGATACATCCCCAAGACCGGATAATCTACATCTTAGGGTACTTAAGGAAGTGGCCCTAGAAATAGTAGATGCATTGCTGGTCATCTTCCAAAATTCGATGGAATCTGGGACAGTTCCCATCGATTGGAGGGCAGCTAATTTTACCCCACTATTCAAAAAGGGTGGTAGAGAGAAACGAGGAATTATAGACCGGTAAGCCTGACATTGCTGCTTGGGAAAATGCTACAGTCCATTATAAAAGATGTAATACAGAACACTTGGAGAACAGTGTCAGGATCGGACAAAATCAACATGGATTTACAAAACGTAAATCATGCTTGACTAAGCTACTGGAATTTTTTGAGGATGTAAAAATTGGGGTAGATAAGGGAGAACCAGTGGATGTGGTGTATTTGGAATTTCAGAAAGCTTTTAATAAGTTCCCGCATAAGAGATTAGTGTGAAAAGTTAAGGCACATGGGATTGGCGGCAAGGTACTGACTTGGATAGAGAACTGCTTGGCAGACAGGAAGCAGAGTGTGGGAATAAACGGATCTTTTTCCAAGGGGCAGGCAGTGACTCGTGGAGTATCGCAGGGATCGGTCCTAGGACCCCATCTATTCACAATATATATAAATTGTCTAGAAGAGGGAGCTAGATGTAATATCTCCAAGTTTGCAGATGACAAAACGGTGGGTGCGCATGTGTGCTGTGAGGACGATGCCGAGAAGCTCCAGTATGATTAGGACAGGTTGGGTGATTGGGCAGAAGCACAGCAGATGCAGTATACAGTAATGTTGATAAATGCGAGGTTATCGGAAGAGGAAGGCAGATTATTATCTGAACAGCAGTAGATTGGGAGAAGGGGAAGTGCAACGAGCCCTGCATGTCCTTGTGCACCAGTCGCAGAATGTAGGCAAGCAGGTGCAGCAGGCGGTTAAGAAGGCAAATGGTATGTTGGCCTTCATAGCGAGAGGGGTCGTGTCCAGGAACAAATATGACTTGCTGCATTTGTACAGGGGGTTGGTGCGACCACATCTTAAGTATTGTGTGCAGTTTTGGTCGACTTATCTGAGGACGGATGCTCTTGCCATGGAGGGAGTTCAGGGAAGAATCACCAGACTGATACCTGGGATGGCAGGAATAATGTATGAGGAGAGATCGGGTCGACTGGGCTTATACTCACTGGAGTTTAGAAGAATCAGAGGGGACCTCATTGAGTCTTATAAAATGCTATCAGGACTAGACAGACCATATGCAGGAAGGATGTTCCCAATGGCCAGGGAGTCCAGAACCAGGGGTCACAGTCTATGGATAAGGGGTAAGCCATTTACGAAAGAGATGAGGAGGAATTACATCATCCAGAGACTAGTGAACCTGTGGAATTCTCTACCATAGAAGGCAGTGGAGGCCAATTCAATAAATATATTCAAGAAGGAGTTAGATATATTACTTAAGGCTAAACGGATCAAGGCATATGGGGCGAAGGCAGGGACAGCGTACTGACTTTCGATGATCAGCCGTGATATCATTGAATGGCGGCGTTGGCTCAAGGGGCCCAATGGCCTACTCCTGCTCCTATCTTCTATGATCTGTGGACATGGAATCCATGGTCCATTAGTTCCTATGCACTACTCAATATCTTACCATTTAATGTGTATTCCCTTTCTTTGTTAGCCCTCCCCAAATATCAGCCCAAGTAGCACAATTGATAGCGCTCACAGGCCATGAAACTAACTGAGGGCCGGAGAGCAAATATATATATACGGACAGTAGATATGCCTTTGGAGTGGTACATGACAATATTACAGCCTGGAGTAGGAGAGTGTACATCCCCTCAAGTGGAGGAGCGGTACAGCATGTGAAAGTAGTAAAGGTGTTATTGGAAGCAGCAAAACTGCCTCAACAAGCAGCAGTAATTAAGGTGAAAGCTCATCAGAAGGGACGCGATCCACTACAAATATGCAACAGAAATACTGATTTAGCGTCAATTAGAGCAGCGCAAGATGCACCCATGTGTCAGGTGGCAGCGGTCGCCATATGACCAGAGGGAGTTAAAATTATAGAATTTCACAAAGATAACCGAGAGGGGGAAGTTCAGGATTGGGAACAAATACAGATAGACTTTACAGGACCCGTACCACCAACACCACCCCAAGTCAGGCAAAAAAATATTGCTTTCTAATTATTGACCAATTTACATAATGGATGGAGGCTTTTGCTACCTGAGTCTGCTCAGCTATTACCGTAGGGCAGATATTAGCTAAAGAAATCATCCCAAGATGGGGAGTTCCTTTGCAGATAGATTCAGAGAGGGGAACACATTTCACAGGGCAAGTGGTAAAGGCAGTGTGCTAGCTAATGCCGATAAAACAGAAATTGGCCGTACCCTAACAGCCCCAGGGTTCGGGGATGGTAGAACGCATGAATCGGACCCTAAAAGAGCATTAGCCAAGGCCATGACAGAGATTATATTCAAGGACACCACCTCCACAGCTCTCTGTGATAGAGAATTCCAAAGGTTCACGAGCCTCTGAGAGAAGAAATTCCTCCTCAATTCCGACTTAAATTGTCGACACTTATTATGAAACTACGCCCCCTAGTTCTAGATATCCCCGCTAGGGGAAACATCCTTTCAGAATCCAGCCTGTCAACCCCTCAGAAACTTTTATGATTCAATAAGACCACCTCTCATTGTTCTAAACTCCAATGAGCACAGGCCCAACCTGCTCAACCTTTGTCATACGTCAATCCCTTCATCCCACGAATCTACCAAGTGAACTGTTACTGATTGCCAACCGGAAAATTCCGTATTCATAAAGAATCTCTGTTTTCTGTTAGTTAGCCAAGCCCCTATCCAAGCCAATATATTACATCCCACATCCCGTGAATGAATAAATTTAAGTAAATGAAAATAACAACATAATAGCTTGCATTTCTGTAGCGCCTTTGAAATGGTAAAGCGTCCCAAGGCGCTGCACAGGAGCGATTATCAAACAAAATTTGATAACTTGGCACATAAGGCGATATTAGGACAGGTGACCCAAACCTTGGTGAGAGAAGTAGGTTTTAAGAAGCGTCTTAATGTAGCAGAGGTTGGTAGAGAAGCAGATAGGGTTAGGGAGGGAATTCCAGAGCTCAGTGCCGAGGCACCTGAAAATCAGGGATGCGCAAATGGCCAGAATTGAAGGTGCGCAGATATTGCGATGATTTTAGGGGCTGGAGGATGTTAGAGATAGTAAATGCTGTTACATAGATATGGAGGATTATGGGGCTGGAGGAATTTTCAGAGATAGGGAGGGTTGAAGTGTCGAAGAAGTTACAGAGTTAGGGAGGGTTGTAGTGCTGAATAAGTTTACAGAGAAAGGGAGGGTTGTAGGGGCTTGAGGATGTTACACAGATAGGGAGGGTTGTAGGGGCTGGAGGACGTTAAGAGATAGGGAGTGCTGTAGGTGCTGAAGGGTGTTACAGAGATAGGGAGGGTTGTTGGGCTGGACGAGGTTACACATAGGGTTGTAGGGCTGGAGGATCTTAGAGAGTTAGGAAGGGTTGTATGGCTGGAGGAATTTACAGAGATAGGGAGGGTTGTATGGCTGGAGGTGATTACAGAGATAGGGAGATTTGTAGGTCTGGAGGAGGTTAAAGAAATAGCAATCTTTCTGGGGACAGGCGGAGGATACAGAGCTAGGGAGGGTTGTGGGGCTTCAGGTGTTTACAGAGATGGAGTGTTTTGTAGGGCTGGAGGAGGTTACAGAGATATGGAGTGTTGTAGTTGCTGGAGGAGGCTGCAGAGCTAGGGAAGGTAATACGGGCTGGAGAATGTTACAGGGAAAGGTAAGGTTGCACGGCTGGAGGAGGTGACACAGGTAGGGAGGTTGGTAGGGCTGGAGGAGCTTACAGAGATAAGGAGATTTGTAGGGCTGGAGGCGATTACAGAGATGGGCAGGTCTGTAGAGCTGGCGGAGGTTACGGAGATAGCGAGTTTTCTAGGCGATGGAGGAGTTTACAGAGATAGGGAGGTGTGTAGGGGCTGGAGGATGTGACAGAGATAGGGAGGAATGTAAGGGCTTGAGGAGGTTCTGGAGGAAGGGAGAGCTCTAGGGCTGGAGGAGTTTACAGAGAGAGCAAGGGTCCTAGGGTCGAGCGGAGCTTACAGAGATAGGGAGAGTTGTAGGGGCTGGAGGAGTTTGCAGAGATTGGGGTGTTCCGGGACTGGAGGAAGTTACCGAGATAGGGAAGGTTGTAGAGCTGAAGGAGGCTAGAGAGATAGGGATGGCAGTAGGGTCTGGTGGAGGTTACAGCGTTAGGAAGGGTTGCTGGGCTGGAGGAGGTTACAGAGATAGGGTGTTAGGGGCTGGAGGATGTTACAGAGATAGGAAGGGTTGTAGAGCTGGTGGAGGTTAGCGAGAGAGCAAGGGTTCTGGAGACCAGGGGAATTTATTGCGATAGGGAGAGATGTAGCGCTGGAGGAGGTTGCAGAGATGGTGAGGGTTGCAGGGCAGGTGCAGATTACGGAGATAGGGGGTGTTCTCGGGGCTGGAGAATGTTACAGAGATTGGGAGGATGGTAGGGCCTGCAGGAGGTTACGGAGATAGGGAGGGCTGTAAGGGGTGGAGGTTACAGAGACAGGGAGTGTTGTAGGTGCTGGAGAATGTTACAGATATAGGGAGGGTTGTTGGGCTGGAGCAGGTTACAGATATGGTTCTAGGGACCGGCGGATGTTACAGATAGAGGGATTGTTGTAGTGCTGGAGGAGGTTACAGAGATGGGGAGGGTTGTGGGTCTGGAGGAGGGTACTGCGATATGGGTTTGGAGGAGTGTACAGAGATGGGAGGGGGGTTCTAGGGCTGGAGCAGGTTACAGAGATAGGGAGGGCTGTAGCGGCTGGGGGATGTAATAGAGATAAGGAATGTTGAATGGGCTGGATGTGATTGTAGAGATAGGGAGATTTGTAGGGCTACATGAGATTACAGAGATAGAGAGGGTTGTAGGTAATGGGGGAAGTTACAGAGATAGATTTGGGTGGCTTGTCAATTAAAGCAATTATACAATGTTACACTTTATATTGTCACCACTCTCTGGCTAATGATGTTTCTCCTGAATTTCCTACAGGTAGTATTAAGGACTATCTTATATTGATTGCCCCTAGTTCTACAAGTGTTAACAGCCTCTCTACGTCTTCCCCATCAAAACCTTTCATAAACATAAAGACCTCCATCAGGTCACCCCTCATCCTTCTTTCTTTTTGAGGAAAGAGCCCCAGCCTGTTCAATCTTTCATTACCATTAGAATCCTAGAATGATACTGCACAGATGGCGGCCATTCAGCCCATCAAGCCAATGCTGACTCTTTGGTAGAGTTATCCAATTATTCCCACTCCCTGATGCTTGCTCTTTCCCCATGCCCCGGCAAATATTTATCCAATTCACTTTTGAAAGTTGCTGTTGAATCTGTTTACACTGCCCCTTGAGGCAGTGCATCCCCGATCATTACAACTCGCTGCGTAAAATGATTCTCCTCAATTCCCCTCTGGTTCTTTTCAAAAAAATCATGAATCTGTGTCCTCTGATTACCGAACCTCCAGCCAGTGGACACAGTTGCTCCTTATTTATTCTATCAAATCCCTTTATGATTTTGAACGCCACTATTAAATTTCCTCTCAACCATCTCTGCTCTAAGGAGAACAATCTCAGCCCCTCAAGTCTCTCCACATGACTAAAATCCCTCATTCCTGGCACCATTCTGGTATCTCTCCACCACCCGCTCGAAGGCCTTGACATCCTTCCTGAGGGTGGAGCCCAGAAGTGGGATGCATTATTCCAGCCAAGGACTAAAGTGTGATTTTCTAAAAATCATTCTCGGCGTCACTGGCAAGACCAGCATTTATTGCCCATCCCTAATTGACCTTGAGAAGGTGGTGGTGAGCGCACTTCTTGAACCGCTGCAGTCCATGTGATGAAACTGTTACACAGGAAGAGCAGGAAGCCCATTCAGACCCTCGAGCCCATTACACAGGAACAGGAGGAAGCGAATTTACCTCCTGGAGCCCGTTACACAGGAACAGGAGGAGGAATTCAGCCCCTCGAGCATGTGACACAGAATCAGCAGGAGGCCATTCAGCCCCCCACAAGACCATTACACAGGAACAGGAGGAGGCCACTTAGCACCCCCTCGAGCATGTTTCACTGGATCAGAAAAAGGCCATTCATCCCATCGAGCCTGCTACACAGGAACAGGAGGAGGACATTCAGATCCTCGAGCCTGATACACTGGAACTGGAGGAGGCCATTCAGCTCCTCGAGCCTGTTACACAGGAACAGGAGGATATTCAGCCCATCGAGCCCGTTACCCAGTAACAGGAGTAGGCCCATTCAGCTGCTTTGAGCCCGCTGCACAGGAACAGGAGAAGGCCCATTCAGCCCCGCAAGCCTGGTACACAGGAACAGGTAGCCATTCAATCCCTGGAACCTGTTGCACTGCAATAGGAGGCCAATTAGCTTCTTGAACACATTACACAGGAACAGGAGGTGGCCATTCAGCCCCGCAAGCCCATTGCACAGGAACAGGCGGAGGCCCATTCAGCCACTCGAACCTGTTCCATCATTCAGTTAGATCCTGTCTGATTTGTTGTTCAAGGGAACGGAATCTGCCGTTTCCACCCAAACCACACGCTGCGACCTATACATGACTCCTGTCCCACTCTGTGGAGGCTGACTTTCGCTACATCCCCTCATCCGTTTAATGGTGCCCGGCCCCAAACTGAGAGGGCAGATTATCTGGAGCGTGGTGGGGGTGCGGGGGCAAATGTGGCCCTGTCATCCTCGCCCATTCTTCTATCCCCGTCCTCTCATGTTGTTCTGGTGGGGGGAGGGGAGGGGCGATGATCTGATCCGGCCTGGATCTCACGACCGACATGCAACTTTGACCGACCGCCCGGGATCAAAGTGCTAAGTGGAAACGGTTAGAGGCATGAGCATTTTTCAAACTGATCAAAGACTTTCCACGCTGCCCGAAGAAATCGCCTTCGGACGGGTGGGGGGGGAGACTTCAGTCAACGCATCTCCCCAAACCCCACCCTCTCCCCAAAACCCACCCTGGATAGAGGATTTGCACCTCTGGCCCTGGTGGCCTGTGCCTTTAAATACACTTTACTCTATGTAATGTAGTAGGAAATCTAAACTGTATCTAACCCATGCTGTACTTGCCCTGGGAGCGCTCAATGCTGGCACTGGCTATAAAGTGCTGGACACTGTCAGGGTAATGTAGAGGGAGCTCCACGCTGCATATAACCCGTGGTGTACCTGCCCTTGGACAGCTTGATGCTGACACAGGATATAATGTGGGGGACTTGCTGTTGCAGCAATGTAGTGGTGGCTCTTTACTGTACCTAACCCGTGCCCTGGGAGCACTCGGTGCTAACACTGGGTATAAAGTTGGGTTTATTCCTTTCCGAGCATTGACATACTTCGCCTTGATCAGCACAGAAGAAGCTCTCAAAGATAAAAAAAATCCTGCTGTCTTTGTTTCATTGTTCCTGCACCCGACAGACTGACCGGCCCACAGGTTATTGAACAGTACTGCTGCAGATTAAACCATGCCAGAATGACTGTTCTGCACTTTACTTACCCCGCGCTGGCGTAGCCTATTTTGGACCAGTGAATCTTCAAGCTCTGCACTTTAACATTTCTACCGCTATTCTGTGCTGCACTGTACGCTCCTATAGTGCAGAGCGCTATAGCATGTTACATTGCGCTTAACACTGTACAAAACTTGGTTGTGGAGAGCTGTGTTATATTGTTCCATATTATACGGTGTTTGTCAGACAGAACTCAGTGGGTAACTCTTGCCTCTGAGTTAGAAGGTCGTGGTTTTGGCCACAAAATCCAGGGATAAAACTCCACCGGGCCAGTAATGAGGGAGCGCTGCACTGTCGCAGGAGCAGCACTGAGGGAGCGCTGCACTGTCGGAGGACCAGTACTGTGGAACATAGCACTGTCGGAGGGTCAATACTGAGGGAGGGATGCACTGTTGGAGGAGCAGTACTGCGTAACACAGCACTGTCAGAGGGGTAGTACAGAATGAGTGCTATACTTCAGATGGGCAGTACATGGCGAGTGCTGCACTGTTGAATGGGCAGTACTGACGGAACGCTGCACTATCAGAGGGGCAGCACTGAGGGGGCGCGGCACTGTCGGAGGGGCAGTACAGAGCGAGCGCTGCACTGGCAGAGGGGCAGTACTGAGGGAGCGCTGCACTGTCAGAGGGGCAGTACTGAGTAAGTGCCGCACTGTCGGAGTGGTAATAATGAGGGAGCACTGTCGGAAGTTGGTACTGAGGGAGTGCCCGACTGTCAGTGGAGCAGTACTGAGGGAACGTGGCAGTGTCGAAGTGGCAGTTCTGTAGGAGCACTGCACTGCCGAAAGTTAAACATAAGAACATATGAAATAGGAGCAGGAGTAGGCCAATCGGCCCCTCGAGCCTGCTCCGCCATTGAATAAGATCATGGCTGATCTGATCCAAACCTCAAATCTATTTTTACTCTCCATCCCACCCGAACCCATGTGATCACCCGGGAGAGTCGTAAAACCAGATAAAAACCCCAACGTGACAATTTGGAAGAAAAAATCTGGGAAATTACTCTCCGACCCATCGAGGCGATCGAAACTCGTCCAGGAGGTCACTGTGTCCCTGTATTTCATAAAGTACTTACCTTCTGTAAGAGGTGATCTCCACCCCAGCCAGGAACAAGCCCAATTTACTCTTGAAGGTCTCCTAGCTGGCAGCCTGTTCCCGAGGTCTCCACTAATCCCTGTGAATAGAACCATCTCCTGAAATCTAACACAGAAATAGAACACAAGAAGTAGGAGCAGGACCAGGCTACACAGCCCCTGGGCTCGCTCCACCACACACAGGGCCATGACTGATCCGAACCTAGCCTAATGTCCGATTTCCTGCCCGCTGCCCGTAACCCCTATTTCCCCTTACTTCTAGGAAACTGTCTATTTCTGTTTTAAATTTATTTAATGATGTAGCTTCCACAGCTCTCTGGGGCAGCATATTCCACAGACCTACCACCCTCTGAGTGAAGAAGTTTCTCCTTATCTCAGTTTTGAAAGAGCAGCCCCTTATTCTAAGATTATGGCCACTAGTTCTAGTTTCACCCATCATTGGGAACATCCTCACCGCATCCACCCGATCAAGCCCCTTCACAATCTTTTATGTTTGAATAAGATCGCCTCTCATTCTTCTGAACTCCAATGAGTAGAGTCCCCATATGTCAACCCCCTCACCACCGGGATTAACCGAGTCAAACTTCTTTGTACTGCCTTGAGAGAAAGTATGTATTTTCTTAAGTATGGACACCAAAACTGTATGCAGTATTCCAGGTGTGGTCTCATCAATACCTTGTACAACTGCAGCAATACCTACCTGTTTTTATATTCCATCCCCCTAGGAATAAAAGCCAACATTCCATTGGCCTTCTTGATCATCTGCTGCACCTGCATACTAACTGTTTTTGTTTCGTGCACCAAGACCCCCAGATTCCTTTGTACCGCAGTACTTTCCAGTTTCTTGCCATTAAGATAATAAATTGCTCTATGATTTTTCCTGCCAAAGTGCAAAAATTCACACTTTCCAGTATTGTATTCCATCTGCCAAATCTCTGCCCACTTACTTAGCCTGTCTATGTCCCTTTGCAGGTTTTTTATGTCCTCCTCACTCACTACTTTCCCTCCCATCTTTGTATCATCTGCAAACTTTGATATGTTACACACGGTCCCTTCTTCCAAATCGTTAATATAGATAATAAAAAGTTGGGGTCCCAGCACTGACACCTGCGGAACACCACTAGTTACTGATTGCCAGTCTGAGAATGAACAATTGATCCCAACTCTCTGCTTTCTATTAGAGAGCCAATCCTCCACCCATGCCAGAATATCACCCCCAATCCAATGATTTTTATCTTGCGCAATAAACATTCATGTGGCACCTTGTCAAATGCCTTTTGGAAGTCTAAATACACTACGTCCACTGGTCCTCCTTTATCCACCCTGTATGCTACGTCCTCAAAGAACTCAAGCAAATTTGTCAAACATGACTTCCCCTTCGTAAAACCAGGCTGACTTTGTCCTATGAAATTATGTTTATCCAAATGCCCCGTTACTGTCTGCTTAAAAATCGACTCTAAAACTTTACCAACCACAGATGTTAGGCTAACTGGTCTATAGTTTCCAGCCTTCTGTCTATTACACTTTTTAAATAAGGGTGTTACTTTAGCAGTTCTCCAATCTGCCAGGACCTTTGCTGAGTCCAGGGAGCTTTGGATAATTATTACCAATGCATCCACAATCCCTACCGCCACTTCCCTCAAGACCCTAGGATGTAAGCCAACAGGTCCAGTGGATGTTTCCGTCTTAAGTCCCTATTTTACCGAGTGCTACTTCCTTAGTGATTTTAATCGGATTTAGCTCCTCCTCCCCTAGAGCCCCCTGTTTGCCCAGTGTTGGGATATTCTTAGTGTCCTCTACTGTATAGACTGATACAAAATATTTGTTCAGCGTTTTTGCCATCTCCATGTTTCCCACCATTAACTTCCCGGTCTCATCCTCTAAGGGACCAACATTTACTTTAGCCACACGTTTTCATTTTATATAACTAGAGATACTCTTGCTATATGTTTTTGTATTTTTAGCTAATTTACTTTCATAATCTATTTTCCCTTTCTTAATCAATCTTTTAGTTATTTTTTGCTGTCTTTTAAAGACTTCCCAATCTTC
The DNA here is from genome assembly GCF_052327205.1 of Somniosus microcephalus. NCBI lineage: Eukaryota > Metazoa > Chordata > Chondrichthyes > Squaliformes > Somniosidae > Somniosus > Somniosus microcephalus. The sequence goes on along the minus strand of NW_028225184.1, from coordinate 47,683,351 downwards.
TATCCTCCCACTAGATTGGGCTACCTTATATGCCCTTGTTATTAGTCGGATACTATCCTTTATTACTTTACTTAGCCACTGATGGCTGTCTCTTCTTTTGCACCCTTTTTTCCTCAGTGGAATATATATTTTTTGAAAGTTGTAAAATAACTCCATGAATGTACACCACTGATCATGTACCGTCTCACCCTTTAATCCATTTTACCAGTCCACTCTAATCAATTCCGTTCTCATACCTTCATAGTCTGCTTTATTCAAGCTCAGTACTTTTGTTTGAGTTCCAACCTTCTCACCCTCTAATTGAATATGGAAGTCAACCATGTTATGGTCACTCGTTCCAAGGGGACTCTTTAATAGGACATTCTTTATTAATCCTGTCTCATTACACAGGACCAGATCTAATATCGCCTGCCCCCTGGTCGGTTCAATTACATTCTGCTCAAGAAACCCATCCCTAATACACTCAATGAACTCTTCCTCAAGACTGCCCTGCCCAATTTGATTCGTCCAGTTAATATGAAAGTTAAAATCCCCCATAATTATAGCTGTTCCCTTATTACAAGCCCCAACTATGTCCTGATTAATACTCCGTCCAACAGAGTTGCATTCTGTTAGGAGGCCTATAGACTACGCCCACTAGTGTTTTTTCCCCTTGTTATTCCTTATCTCCACCCAAACTGTTTCATTATCCTGATCCTTTGACCCAATATCATTCCTCTGTATTGCAATGATTCCTTCCTTTATTAACATAGCCACCCCACCGCCTCTACCTTCCTGCCTGTCCTGCCTGATTGTTAAATATCCTCGTATGTTTAATTCCCAGTCATGGTCACCCTGCAGCCATGTTTCTGTAATGACCACAAGATCATACCCATATGTAGTTATTTGAGCCGTCAACTCCACCACTTTGTTACGAATGCTACGTGCATTCAGATAAAGAACTTTCAAATATGTTTTGGACATACAGGGCTAGATTTTCAGTATAGACAGTTTTGGGGCGCGAACCTTAGCGCCCGCCCGAAGTTAGCGCCTGCCCCAAAGTAGCGCCCCGTTGCTGGAAATTCAGTGGCTTCGCCCTAAGAGAGTGGTGGAGCGCTAAAAGAGGCGTTCCACTCCTACCTTTAGGCGCTAAGCCGGCGGTCCAGAGGGATAGAGCCCAGGCGGGGCGCAGCGCGGGTGCGGTCATTTTTGCACTGACAGCAGACCCCGTGGTGCCGTCCAGCTCTTAAAGGGGGAAGGGACGAATTGGTCTGCTGCCACGCCCTGCACACTGCAGCCTTGCAAAGAGGCCTCAACACTGCTGCTCAGCCCCAGGGAGTCATGGCAACGCCAGAGAAGGCCCGTCAGCGTGCCCTGCGCTTCTCAGAGGGTGATCTGGACATAATGGCCTAGAAATTCAGTGCCCTTAGCGCCGATTTTGCGGCGCTAGAGGGCCTAGTGCTGCAATTGGCGCCGGCGCCTAAATTGCCTGGGGCCCTTCTGCCACGGTAGACCGGTAGCGCTGCACCGGCACCGATGACGTCATCGGTGTGCGCAGCGTCCCGGTTGCCATGGTAACCCGCCCAAACTGGCAAATTGACTTGCGGCCGCCTCGCCCGTGGCAGCCGCAAGCAACATTCTGGCAGAGGTGCCTTGCACAAGTTTGCGCCGGCGCATTAAAGGCCCCGCGGCGGCCGGCCGCTTTCCCGCCGCCCGCCTGGCCGCAGCTCCCTCCCCGGACTTCCCCCCCCCCCCCGGAACAGAAGCAAGCCCGGCACTTGTCCGAGGTGCCGGGCTCGTTTTTAATAAGATTATCGCGGGCCGCGGCCGGGTGCAGGCAGGCCCTCCTTAAGGGAAGGAGGAGGCCTGCACTTCCCGAACCTGCCGCACCGCTGCGGGCGCCGCAGCGCCGGAATAGCGCCGAAATTCAGCGCATAGCGCCAGTTTTCAGGCGCTAACAGCTTTCAGCAACGCCGGCAGCCGTTTGGGCGCAGAAGTAGTGAATTTTTGGCCCGACCAGCGCGACTTAGCTCTGGCACTAACTTCCGGCGCTAAAGCCGTTGCTGCGCCAAAACCCAATTTCTAGGCCAATGGTCACAGCTCTGGAGGTGAGGCGCAAGATCTTGTTTCCAGAGAGTGGGAGGAATCCAACCCACCATGACTACACCAAAGCCTGGAAGCAGATCGCCCAGAGGGTGACGTTCACCGGCGAGGCCCCCAGGAACCACAAACAATCCGTAAGAAATACAACGACCTGACCAGTATTGTGAAGGTGAGTAGCCTTTCCAGTCTCCTCCTCATTCTTGCATGTACACCTGACATGATGGGCAAAGGGACCTGAAAGTCCTATTGGCCAGCCCTCAGCCAGCAGCATTGGGACAGTCATGAGCATCAAATGGCCATTCGGCACTCTACACTTTGGCCAAGCTATTCCACCATGGGAGGCAGTGCACAGTACATCAGGGCTTCACTCTGTCCAAGCTATTCCACCATGGGAGGCAGTGCACACTACATCAGGGCTTCACTCTGTCCAAGCTATTCCACCATGGGAGGCAATGCACACTACATCAGGGCTTCACTCTTTCCAAGCTATTCCACCATGGGAGGCAGTGCACACTACATCAGGGCTTCACTCTGTCCAAGCTATTCCACCATGGGAGGCAGTGCACACTACATCAGGGCTTCACTGCGCACTTACAGCCCGTCCTTTCTCTTGCAGGCTAAAGTAGCGTTTAATCACCAGGCCCGTGCCAGGGGTGGCCGCGCCAAGCTGCAGAAGCTCACTCAGCTGGAGGAGCGCGTGTGTGTGCTCATGGGAGCCCGTGTGATTGTCCCCACAGCGTGCGGTGTATCCGACCCTCCACTGCCCGGCAATGGTAAGGACCTCGCCTTTTGGCCCTCTCGCGTCGCACTGGCCCATCCGAGCTACCTCCTTTGCCACTGTCCCACCAATGCGCTGAATCCCACCAGTCCTAACTCCCTCGCTGATGCCTTCTCCTCACTCTGAAGCTACTCTTGTGCATTCCTGCTTTCAGCTGGTGACGACCAGGACCCTGAAGCTGCCAGTGACACCACCTCCGACCAGGAGGAGGAGGAGGAGCAAGCCGGACCTTCGGGGGAACAGTCACGTCCCGCAGGAGAGGAGGAAATGCTTGACATCTCCTCACTGGACGAGTGCCTGGAGGAACTGTCGCAGGGCAATGCAGCTTCTGGGACCAGTGGCGTCCAGCCACCCAGCAGCCGTGCGCGTGGCCCGCGGCCTTCCCCCCAAAGGGGGGAAGGATCAGAGGGGAGTGCTGCTGCTCGGCACACTCGCCGTCACCAACGCGGCAAGGGTCACCTAGTTCGGCCCCCTCCTCCCCAGCGGGAGAGTCGCGACACCAGTCCGGACACCTTCACTTCGGAGGAGGTGCGGAAGCTGGATAAGATGGCCGACGACTCGGACCAGCGCCACACGGAGCTCATGAGCGTGGTGGGGCGCATGCCTGAGGCCATCGAGTCGCTGGCGACCAGTGTGCGCGAGTTCGGGGCAGCAACTGCCGCGAGTGGCCGCATGCTGACTGATGCCGTCAAGACCCTGGCGGATGTGATGCGCGCGCACACCAGGACCACAGGACCACTCACTGCTGCCACACGCGCTGTCTCAGGCAGGCATCGCCAGGGCAGGCGCCGCGCTGGACCATCCCAGCAAGCCGCCCGTCGGCTGATTGCTGCGGATCCTGCAGTGCGGGCCCGGCCGAGTGCCACCGCGCCAGAGCACCAGCCAGCGCATCCCAGACGCCAGCTGGCCCACATTGCGCCATCCGTCGCCGCCATTCCCCTTCTGGGGCGTCAACGGCAAGCGGCTTCAGCTGATGGTGGCCAGGCTCAGGTGCGCCACTCAGCAGACGGCCCCTCGAGGCCCAAACGCCATGTAGGCCGCCCCCCAGTGGCATCTGGCGGAAGGGCATCTGAGCCTCAGGCGCCTTCCCCCAGCCTCGCAGCAGCCACTGGGCAGAGCTTGCGAAGGAGCAGCAGGCCGGGCAGGGGAGGCAAAATGCTGGCCAAGGTCTCGCCCTCGCAGGCCACTCAGTAGAGGGTGTGGGCAGCTTTCCTTTAATATGGCGGTGGCCATCTTTATTTTGCCCATGGTTGTGCTTTTGAAGGGTTTATTTTTTGCGTTAGGCCGACGTTGAGGCCCGATTTGAATAAAGTTGGAGTGGCTCCTCCCCAGTTTGTGGGAGTGAGTCGTTTGTTGGGCTTTTTGTGGGGCCCGTTTATTGTTTTTGGGGATTCATGTGGGAAGGGCTTTTCATTTTTGTGCAATAAAAAATTATCTTTATTCATGCAGTCTCCATGGTTGTTCTTCTTAGTGTTTGTTGGCTTCGCCGGCTGAGGGCTTGCGGAGCGGCTGCATTCATCTTCCCTCATGGCCCCTGGCCATTCCCTGACAGGGGGCTTAGAAGTACCGTGTAATAAGGTAGCGTCGTGCGGCCCTTGGCCCTGGTCGCTCCCTCCTGGGAACGTACTCCTGCTCCTCCTCCTCCTCCTCCTCCTCATGCTCCTCCTGCTCCTCCTCCTGAGGTGCTGGTCCAACGTCAGGTGGCAGTGCCTGAGTCCTGCGGATAGCCAGGTTGTGTAGCATGCAGCAAACCACCACAAATTGGGAGACCCGGTCCGGCGAATACTGGAGAGCTCCTCCGGAGCGATCAAGGCAGCGGAACCGCTGCTTGAGGACCCCAATAGTTAGCTCGATGATGTTGCGGGTGGTTTGATGGCTCTCGTTGTAGGCCTCTTCAGCAGCGGTCCTGGGCGCGCGGAGCGGGGTCATGAGCCAGGTGCACAAAGGATAGCCTTTGTCCCCGATGAGCCATCCTCTTGGGGGAGGCTGTGCCTGGAACATGTCATGCACAGTACTCTGCCGCAGGATAAAGGCATCGTGGCTGCTGCCTGGGAAGCTGGCATTGACTGCCATGATGCGCTGCTTGTGGTCACATACCAGCTGCACATTCAGAGAATGGTAGCCCTTCCTGTTGCGATACTGCTCGCCATGCTGCAGAGGGGCCCGCAAAGCCACATGCGCACAGTCAATGGTGCCCTGCACCAAGGGGAATTCCCCGAGTCTGGCAAATCCCAATGCGCGCTGATGCTGGCTCTCGAGGGCCATGGGGAAGGAGATGAATTGTCTTCTCCTTCTGATCAGTGCTTCGGTCACGTGGCGGATGCAGCGATGCGCGCCATACTGGGAGATGTTTGCTATGTCCCCAGCAGCGTATTGGAAGGAGCCGGTGGCATAGAAGTTCAATGCCACCGTCACCTTAACTTCCACCGACAGAGGCGTCCTGCACCTGAGCTTTGGCCGCAGATCTCGGCGAAGCAGGTGGCAGATCTCTGCAATCACCTCCTTTCGGAATCGGACCCTTCTAACACATCGTGCGGCACTCATGTTTAGGTAGGAGCGCTGCTGGCGGTATAGCCTGACTGGGTAAGGCCTACGTGGCCGACGCCTGTAGCCCCCTCTGCCTCTAGCGAGGGCTGCCCCTCTCACAATGCGTCTGCGAGCCCTACGGACATGGCGCTGCAGCTGCGCGTTGGCACCCCATGCAGCCCCCATCAAATCCTGGCAAACAGTCTAATTTCCAAATGGCCACTTGCAGCGCTATTGCCTGAGTCCAAAAATACCTGGCTCTTGCTGCTTGAAACCAGTTAGCTATCCTCCTTGTTGTGTCTCCAGAAATGCGTTGCACAAGACTGTTTTCTGAAAAAAGGATGGCCTTTATACTGGAGAGGACGTTCCCTTTAATTAGCGCCCCCCGGGGCCCGCGCTGGTTGTGTTGCGTTCCTTTTTCCAAACGCTCCGGCCGCCCGCCGCAGAATGGTGCGGTCTGACTGAAGTTTGCAATCGGGGCGGCCAAAGGGCGTTGCACGAGGATGTGACGTCATTTTCTGCGCGCGCATCCGGGCGCACACTAAACTTTGCGTCGGCGCTAACGGGCAACTTAATTTGGGGCGGGGCGCAAACTGCGCTGCGCCCGGGCGCTACACGCATAGCGCCCGGAAATCACTTCTCTTAAGGCGCTAACTGCTGGCGCAAGCGACTGAAAATCTAGCCCTTGATCCCTTCATCTAGGTCATTCTCAGCTGTCGCCTTTATCACATTACAGGTAACGATTAGAATTTGGATCAAAACTGCAGAACGTCAATTCTTCACATGAGACAAGAGCTCAATAGCTTCAGTTATCACAGAATCACAGAATCATTCGGCACAGAAAGAGGCCTTTCAGTCAATCGAGCCTGTTCCGGCTTATTGAAAGTGCTAAACAATTAGTCCCACTCCCCTGTTCTATTCCCATAGCTCTGTAAATCACTCACTTCCAGTACTGATCCCGTTCCCTTTTGAAATTTATTATTGAATCTCCTTCAATCACATTTTCAGAAAGCGCATTCCAAACGATAACAACTCGCTGCATAAAACACATCCTCCTCATCTCCCCTCTGGTATTTTTGCCAATTATCTCAAATCTATCTTTTCTGGTGTCATCTCTTCCACCACCGGTAACAGTTTCTCATTACTTCCTCTATCCAAACCCTTGAACACATCTATTCTATCTCACCTTAACCTTCGCCATGCGAAGGAAAAATCTCATTGCCCAAACTCTCCATATAACTGAAACCCTTCATCTCTGGTAGAATTCTATTAAATACTTCTAAGTCAGGATGGTGTGTGACTTGGAGGGGAACTTGGAGGTGGTGGTGTTCCCATGCGCCTGCTTCCCTTGCCCTTCCAGTTGGTTGAGGTCGCGGGTTTGGGAGGTGCTACCGAGGAAACCATGGGGAGTTTCTGCATTGCATCTTTTAGATGGTAAACCCTGCAGCCACGGTACGCTGGTGGTGGAGGGAGTGGATGTTTAAGGTGGTGGATGGCGTCCCAATCAAGCGGGCTGATCTGTCCTGGATGGTGTCGAGCTTCTTGACTGTTGTTGGAGCTGCACTCATCCAGGCAAGTGGAGAGTATTCCATCACACTCATTACTTGCGCCTTGTAGATGGTTTAAAGACTTTGGTTGAAGTTGTTTGCAAACGCTTCAGCCTTGTCTTTTACACACACTTGTTAGGCTCTACCACCATTGAGGATGGGGATATTCTTGGAGCCTGCTCCTCCCGTTAATTGTTTAATTGTTCAACACCATTCACGAATGGATATGGCAGGACTGCAGAGCTTTAATATGATCCGTTGATTGTGGGATGGCTTAGCCCTGGCTATAGCATGCTGCTTCTGCTTTTTTGCATGCATGTAGTCCTGTGTTGCAGCTTCCCCAGGTTTGCACGACATTTTTAGGTACGCCTGGGGCTGCTCCTGGCATGCTCTTCCACACTCCTTGGTGAACCAGGGTTGGTCCCCTGGCTTGATGGTAATGGTAGAGTAGAGATATGCCGGGCTGAGGTTACAGATTGTGTTGGGATGCAATTCTGCTGCTGCTGATGTCCCACAGCGCCTCATGGGTGCCCAGTTTTGAGCTGCTAGATCTGTTCTGAATCTATCCCATTTAGCACGGTGGTAGTGCCACACAACTCGATGGAGGTTGTTCTCAGTGTGAAGACGTGACTTCGTCTCCACAATGACTGAGCTGTGATCACTGCTGCCAATGCTGTCATGGACAGATGGCTCTATTACAGGTAGATTGGTGAGGTCGAGGGCAAGTAGGTGTTACCCCTCTTGGTGGTTCACTCCCCACCTGTCGCAGGCAAAGACAGTCAATTATGTCCTTCAAGACTCAGCCAGTAGTGGTGATGCCGAGTCATTGAAGTCCCCCACCCAGATTCCATTCTGTGCCATTGCTGCTCTCAGTATTTTTTCCAAGTGGTGTTCAACATGGAGGAGTACTGATTCATCGGCTGAGGGAGGGCGCTATGTGGTTATCAGCAGGATGTTTCCTTGCCCATGCTTGTCCTGAAAACTTGAGACTTCATGTGATCCGCTGTCAATATTGAGGATTCCCGGGGACACTCCCTCCCTCCTCAGTGCTTCTTCCAAGTGGTATTCAACATGGAGGATTATTGATTCATCAGCTGAGGGAGAGCGGCAGTTGGCACAGTTCCCATGAATTGGAGGGTAGCTGATGTAACCCCGCTATTTAAAAAAGGTGGTAGAGTGAAAACGGGGAATTATAGACCGGTAAGCCTGATATCGGTAGTGTGGAAAAGGCTAGTGTCCATTATAAAAGATGTAATATTAGAGCACTTGGAAAACAGTGACAGGTTAGGAGAAAATCAACATGGATTTACAAAAGGTAAATCATGCTTGACTAATCTACATGAATTTTTTGAGGCTGTAACTGTTAGAATAGATAAGCGAGAACCTGTGGATGTTGTGTATTTGGACTTTCAGAAGGCTTTCGTTAAGGTCCCAAATAAGAGATTAGCGTGCAAATTTATTTATGCAGTTGGGATTGGTGTTAAAATACTGACTTGGATAAAGAACAGAATGGCAGACAGGAGGCAAAGAGTTGTAATAAATGGGTGTTTTTCAGAGTGGCAGGCAGTGAATAGTGAGGTACCGCAGGGATCGGTGATAGGACCCCAGCTTATCACAATATATATTAATGATCTAGACGAGGGAACTAGATGTATTATTTCCAAGTTGGCAGATGACACAAAGCTGGGTGGGCGTTTGTGCTATGAGCAGGAGGCAGGGACAATCCAACATGATTTTGACAAGTTGGGTGATTGGGTAGATGCATGGCAGATGCAGTATAATGTGGATAAATGCGAGGTTATCCACTTTACTGGCAAAAAAGGAAGGCAGATTATTATCTGAATGGCAATAGATTGGGAGACGGGGAAGTGTAACGAGACCTGGGTTTCCTTGTCGTTGAAAGTAACCATGCAGATGCAGCAGGTGGTTAATAATTCAAATGGTATGTTGGCCTGCATAGCGAGAGCATTCGAGTACAAGAGCAAGGATGTCTTGCTGCAGTTGTACAGGGCCTTGGTGAGATCACACCTTGTGTATTGTGTGCAGTTTTGGTCGCCTTATCTGAGGAAGGTTGTTCTTGCCATGGAGGGAGTGCAGCAAATATTCACTAGTTTGATACCTGGGATGGCTGGAATGACGTATGAAGAGAGGTCGATTAGGCTTATATTCGCTAGGGTTTAGAAGAATGAGAGATGATCTCATTGAAATGTACACAATTCTAACAGGACTAGAGAGACAAGATGCAGGAAGTATGTTCCCGATGACAGGGAAGTCTGTTCCCGATGAAAGGGAAGTCCAGAATCACGGATCACAGTCTACAGATAAGGATGTTAGCCATTTAGGACTGAGTTGAGGAGGAATTTCTTCACCCAGAGAGTGGATAAACTGTGGAATTCTCTTGCACAGAAGGCTGTTGAGGCCATTTCATTTAAATATATACAAGGAGGAGTTAGATATATTTCTTAAGGCGAAAGAGATCAAGGGATATGGGGAGAAAGCAGGGACAAGGTACTGAAGTTGGATGATCAGCTATGATCTCATTAAATGGCGGAGCAGGCTCGAGGGGCCGAATGTGCTATTCGTGCTCCTATCTTCTATGTTTCTATGTTTCCATGTAATCAGCAGGAGGTTTCCTGGCCCATTCTTGACCAGAAGCCAAGAGACTCCATGGGGTCCGGAGACAATGTTGACAACTCCCAGGGCCACTCCTTCCCGACTGTCCCAGCGCCCCTGGTGGGACCGTCCTGTCAGTGGGACAGGACAGACTCAGGGATGGTTATGGAGGAGTTTGGGACATTGGCTGTAAGGTATGATTCTGTGAGTATGACTATGTCAGGTTGTTGCTTGACTAGTCTGTGAGACAGCTCTCCCAACTTTGGCACAATCCCCAGATGTTGGTGAGGGGGACTTTGCAGCGTCGACTGGTCTGGGTGAGCATTGCCATGTTTTTAGCCGGTGCCGAGTTCGATGCCGTGAGCTCCGTCCATTTAAATTCATGTTATTTTGTTTTGTAGTCGTTATTTACAACTGTATGACTTTAAAGGCCATATTAGATGTCAGTTAAGAGTCAACCCCCTTGCTGTGGTACTGGACTCACATATAAGAACATAAGAAATAGGAGCAGGAGTTGGCCATTCGTCCCTTCGAGCCTGCTCCACCCAAAATGAGATCATGGCTGATCATCTGCCCCAGTTCCATTCACTGGCCTTATCGCCATATCCCTTAATGCACTTACTAGTCAGAAATCTATCGACTTCTGTTTTGAATGTACCCAATGACTGAGCATCCACAGCCCTCTGTGGTAGACAATTCCAACTTCCGTGTGAAGAAATTTCTTCTCATCCCAGTCCTGAATGGCCGGCAATTATCCTGAGGCTGTGACTCCTGGTTCTACACTCACCAGCCAAGGGAAACATTCTCCCTGCATCCACCCTATCAAGGCCTGTAACAATTTCTAATGCTTCAATGAGGTCCCCTCTCATTCTTCCGAATTCAAGAGAATACAGGATAGTTTAGTCAATCTCTTCTCGTACGACAGTCCCGCCATCCAAGGAATGAAACTCGTGAACCTTTGTTGCACTCGCTCTATGCCAACTATATCTTTCCTCAGTTAAGCAGACAAACAATGTACACAATACTCCAGGTGTGGTCTCATCAAGGCCCTATATAATTGGAGAAAGACGTGTTTACTCCTTACTCAAATCCACTTGTAATGAAGGCCAGCATTCCATTTGCCTTCCTAATGGCTTGCTGCACCTACACATTCACTTTAAGTGACTCATGCACAAGGACACCCCGGTCCATTTGAGCATCTGCATTCCTTAATCATTCACCATTTAGGAAACACTCTGCCTTTCTGTTTTTTCTAACAAAGTGGATAACTTCACATTTACCCACATTATAATCCAGATGCCATGTTCTTGCCTACTCACTGAGCCTGTCGAGATCCCCTTGAAGCCTCTACACATTCTCTTCGCAACTGACACTGCCACCTAGCTTTGTGTCATCAGCAAATTTGGACATTTTACATTTAGTCCCCTTTTCCAAATCATTGATGTAGATTGTGAATAGCTGGAGCCCAAGCAGCGATCCTTGTGGTCCCCCACTAATCACAGCCTGTCATCCTGAAAAAGACCAGTTTATTCTGACTCTTTGTTTGCTGTCCATGCAAGTCTATTACACCCAATTACATGTGCCCTAATTTTGTTCACCAAACTCTTGTGTGGGACCTTATCGAAAGCCTTCTGAAAAGCCAAATACAGTGCATCTCTCGGTTCTCCTTTGTCTGCTCCATTAGTTACTTCCTCAAACAACTCCAATAGATCAGTCATAAAGGACTTCCCAATCATAAATTCAAGTAGCTGAATTTAAAATGAATATTTTGCACATGTGTTCACTATGTAGAAGGACGATGCTAGCATAAAAATCAAGCAGTGGAATTTTGATATACATGAACAAAGAAGTATTGAGAGGGCAGAGGTACTAGCGGTTTTAGCGGGCTTGAAATTTGATAAATCCCCTGGCCCAGCCGATATGTATCCCAGGCTGATGCGCGACGGAAGGGAAGAGATTGCAGGGCCTCTGACGCAAATTTTCCGAATCTTTCTGTCCACAGGGGAGGTGCCAGAGGACTGGAGGATAACTAACGCAGTATCATTATTCAAGAAGGGTAGTAGGGATAAACCAGTGATTTACAGGCCAGTGAGCCTATCATCAGTGGTAGGGAAATTATTGGAAACATTCTGAGGGCAGAATTAGTCTCCACTTGGAGAGGCAAGGATTAATCAAGGTTTGTCAGCATGGCTTTATCAGGGGAAATCATGCCTAACCAATTTGATTGAATTTTTCGAGGGGGTGACTCGGTGTGTGGATGAGGTTAGTGCAGTTGATGAAGTCTACATGGACTTCAGTAAGGCTTTTTACAAAGTCCCAAATGGGAGACAGCACAAGACTGTAAGTGCCCATCGGATCCAGGGCAATTTGTCACATTGGATCCAAAATTGGGTTAGTGGCAGGAGGCAGAGGGTGACGGTCGAAGCTTGTTTTTGTGACTGGAAGCCTATGTCCTGTGGTATACCGCAGTGATCCGTGTTGGGTCCTTTGCTGTTTGTAGCATACATTAATTATTTAGATATTAATGCAGGCGGTATGATCAGTAAGTTTTCAGATGACACGAAACTTGGTGGAGTGGTAAGTAGCGAGGAGAGAATCCTCAGTCTAGAGGATGATATAGACGAGTTGGTTAGATGGGCAGAACTGGTAAAAATAATTATACCGTGAAAAGTGTGTGGTGATGCATTTTGGGAGGACTAACAAGGCAAGGGAATACACAATGAATGGTAGGACATTAGGTAGGACAAAGGATCAGAGGGAACTTCCTGTGCATGTACATAGATCCCTGGAGGCAACAGGGCAGTTAGATAAGATGTTTAAAAAGGCATATGGGTCGTTTCCTTCGTTAGCAGAAGAATAGAATAAAAGAGCAGGGATGTTATGATGGAGCTGTCCAAAACGCTAGTTGGACCACAGCTGGAATACTCTGTGCCGTTCTGGTCACCACACTACAGCAAGGATGACACTGCATTGGAGAGGGTGCAGAAGAGCTTCACCATAATGATAGCTGGGCTGGAGCTTTCCAGCTATGAAGAGAGACTGGACAGGCTTGAGTTGTTTTCCTTAGAGCAGAGAAGGCTGAGTGGGAACCTGATTGAGGTGTACAAAATTACGAGAGGCAAAGATAGGGTAGATAGACAGGAATTGTTCCCCTTAGTCGAGGGATCAATAACCAGGGGGCACAGCTTCAATTTAAGGGCAGGAGATTTAGAGGGGATTTGAGGAAAAACGTTTTCACCCAGAGGGTGTTTGGAATCTGGAACACACTGCCTAAAATGGGGGTAGAGACAGGAACCCTCACAACATTTAAGAAGCATTTAGATGAGCACGTGAAGCGCCATAGCATACAAGGCTACGGACTAAGTGCTGGAAAATGGGATTAGAATAGACAGGGCTTGATGATCGGTGCAGACACGCTGGGCCGAAGCTCCTCCTTCTGTGCTATATAACTCTATGACTCTGGAACTCTATGTTGAATCTGCCCAATCTTACTCTTAGTTTCTAAGTGCCCAGTTATTACATCCTTTATTATTTATTCCAGCATTTTCCCAGCTACTGATGTGAGGCTAACAGGTCTGTAGTTGCCCGTTTTCTCTCTCCCTCCTTTCTTAAATAGGAGGGTTACATTTGCTATCCTCCAATCTGCACTAACCATACCAGAATCTAGAGAATTTTGTAAGATGACAACCAATGTGTCCACTATCCCAATGGCCACCTCTTTCAAAACCCTAGGATGTAGGTCACACGGTCCTTGAGATGTATCGACTTTTAGTCCCATTAATTTTGCTCGTACTTTTTATCACTAATAATAATTTCTTTAATTTCCTCATTCTCGCCACACCCTTGATTTTCTCGTATTTCTGGGTTGTTTTTTGTGTCTTACCCCATGAAAACAAAAACAAAGTGCTTATTTAATTTATCTGCCTTTTCCTCATTCACCATTATAAATCCTGCTGTCTCTGGCTGTAAAGGACCTAAACTTAACTTCGCCAATCTTTTCCTTTACACATACCTATAGAAGATTTTACAATCCGTTTTATATATTTCGCTAGTATGTGCTCATATTCCATTTTCCCATTCTTTATCAATTTATTGGTCTTCATTTGCTGATTTCTAAAAAGATCCCAAAGCTCAGGCAGACCGATTTTCTGGCAAATTTATAAGCTTCCTCCTTTGACTTAATACTAGTGTGTATTTCCTTTGTTAGCCATGGCTGGATCACTTTTCCTTTTGGGTTTTCATGCCCTAGAGGAATATATGTTTTTTGCAAATTATGCATTATTTCCTTGAATGTTAGCCGTTGTATGTCCACCTTTATATCTATAAGTGTAGTCGCCCAATCCATCATGGCCAACTTGTCCCTCAGACACGTGTAGTTTCCTCTGTTCAGACTGTAGACCTTAGCTTCAGACTAAACTACATCATTCTCCAACTTAATGGCACAGAAATTCAGGTCTCCACGGGTGACGACGCACGGGGTACTCACCGGTAGGCCCAATGGACGGGCCGGTTTCCTGCACGCACTGCACATGCGCGGGAAACCGGCACTTCCGTTCCCCTGAATGAAGCTCTTAAGAGGTGGAACACGTGCGCAGGAGAGGCAGCGCGTGCGCATCGAACTTTCATGTTTTTTGCAGGCTTTCCCGGGAAGCTAAGTCTCCAGAAGTTTGGCATGTAAAAAGCAGTCGCAAGACCTACTTTTTACAAGGTAAGTGGCGAATTAATTAAAATTAAAACATTTTTTCCTCAGATTTATTATTTTTTAAAACTTTCAAGCAAGGTAATTTTTTTTAGACCCGTTAGAAAATAAAATTAATTTTTCAAAATTTTCAATTATTGTTTAAAATATAAGCCCCAACATTTCACTATATCTTCAAATAAACATTTAAAAAAATCACATTTTTAAAATAAACTATAAATTACATGAAATAATTATTTGTCTTTCTCTGTCTCTATCTCCCTGCCAGTCTCTCTCTGTAACTTGTCTCTCTCCCTGTCTCTCTGCCTATATGACTGTCCGTGTCGCTGTCTGTGCCTCTCCCTCTGTCTCTGAATATCTCTTTCTGTCGCTGTTTCTGTTGCTTCTGTATGTCTCTCCTTCTCCCTCTCTGTCTGTTTGTCGGTCCCGACTGTCTATCACGTTGCGGTTGATGCTCCACCTGCCTTTCTGCCTCTGTCTGTTTCTCTATCTCTGTCTTTCTGAGTCTCCCATTCTCTGTCTGTCTCCATCGCTGTCTGTCTCTGCCTGTCTTTACCTGTTTATCTGTCTGCGCGCCTGCCTTTCTGTCTTCCTGTCTTGCCCTCTTTTTCTATCTCAATATATCTCTGTATTTCTCTGCCTCTGTCTCTCTGTCTCTCTGCTCGTGTCTCTGGCTTTGTCTGTGTCTCTGTCTCTGTCGGTTTTTCTGCCTCTCTCTGATTGTCTCATTCTGCCTAATTCTCTGTCAGTTTCTGTCAGACTCAGTTTCCACTGTCACTGTCTTTTTCAGTCTGTGCCTCTCTGTCTCTCTGTCTGTCTCTTCCGGTTTGGCTGACTCAGTCTGTCTGTCTGGCATAATCTGTCTGTTTGTGTCTGCCTGTATCTTGCTGCGTGGCTTTCGCTGCCTGATTGCCTGCCTCAGTCAGTTTGTTTCTATTTCTGCTTCCTCTGTGTCCCTCTCTCCAGCTCTGTTCTCTCTCTCTCTCACTCTGTCAGTTGATGTTGCTGTCTGTGTCTCTGTCCATCTGCCTCCCTCTGTCTCTGCATGTCTGTCTCTCTGTCCATTTCGTTATGTCTACCTATGCCCTTGATATAACAAACACATTGTTCCTTCAGAGGGACAAATAAAAGGCTTCATGGCAACACCCTCGCTCCAAGTACTGTCATCTGCTGGACTACATCATCGTCTGAGAAAGGGAATGCAAGGACGTCCACATTACCCGCAACATGACAGGAGCTGACAACTGCTGGACAGACGACTGCCTAATCTGCTCTGTCGTCTCCATCAATGTAGCACTAAAAGGGGGGCGGCAACAGAAACAATGCCGCTGGAAAATCAACGCTGGCGCACTCAAAGTCCCAGCTATGAAAGCCGTAGCCAGCTTCAGCCTCACATCCAATCTGGCGACTCCCAGTGATCCAGATACACAGACTGCCCACAGCGCCAACTCTGAACTCAAGACCTCCATAATCAGCTCCTGTGAAGATACGCTCAGCACTCAACAAGGAACCACCAAGACCGGTTCAACGACACTGACCAGGAGATCCAGGATCAAATAAGCCGCAAGGACAAGGCATTCCTGATCTGGAAACAGCAACAGAACTCGACAGCAAGAAAACAACTCCACAGAAGACTGAAGGCCAAGATCCAACAAAATACTTGTGATCTAATCAACAGGTGGTGGGTGAAGAAAGTGCAGGAGATCCAGCAGCTAGCCGACAACCATGATGTGCGTAGATTCTTCAGCGAAGTCAAGTCCATGTACGGCCCAAGCAGGCAAGGTCCTACCCCACTGCGGGCCAAGAACGGAGAGGTACTCATCAAGGACAGAGAGGCATTCAGTTCGCGATGGAAGGAACAATTTGAAGATCTCCTTAACCGAGATGCTTAAGGAAGTGGCCCTAGAAATAGTAGATGCATTGATGGTCATCTTCCAGAACTCGATAGACTCTGGAACAGTACCCATGGATTGGAGGGTAGCTAATGTTACCCCGCTATTCAAAAAGGTGGTCGAGGAAAAGAGGGGAAATATTCACCGGTAAGCCTGACATCGGAAGTGGGGAAAATGCGAGAATCTATTATAAAAGATGTAATAGCAGAGCACTTGTTCCTCTTTTGGTAGAATCTATTATAAAAGATGTAATAGCAGAGCACTTGTTAAGCAGTGACAGGATCGGACAAAGTCAACATGGATTTACAAAAGGTAAATCATGCTTGACTAATCTACTGGAATTTTTTGAGGATGTAACTGGTAAAATAGATAAGGGAGAACCAGTGTATGTGGTGTATTTGGACTTTCAGAAGGCTTTCGATAAGGTCCCACATAAGAGATTAGCGGGCAAAATTAAGGCACATGGGATTGGGGTCAAGGTATTGACTTGGAAAGAGAACTGGTTGGCGGACAGAAAGCAAAGAGTTGGAATAAACGTGTCGTTTTCTGAGTGGCAGGCAGTGACTAGTGGGGTACCGCAAGGATCGGTCCTAGGACACCAGCTGTTCACAATATATATTAATTATCTGGACGAGGGAATTGGATGTAATATCTCCAAATTTGCAGACGACACAAAGCTGGGTGGGAGGGTAAGCTGTGAGGAGCATGTCGTGAAACTCCAGTACGATTTGGACAGATTGGGTGATTGTGCAGAAACATGGCAAATGCACTATAATGTGGATAAATGTGAGGTTATCCACTTTGGTGGCAAAAACAGGAAGGCAGATTATTATTTGAATGGCAATAGATTGGGAGAAGGGGAAGTGCAAAGAGACCTGGGTGTTCTTGTGCACCAGTCGCTGAAGGTAAGCATGCAGGTGCAGCATGCGGTTAAGAAGGCAAATGGTATGTTGGATTTCGTAGCAAGAGGGTTCGAGTACAGGAACAACGATGTCTTGCTACAGTTGTACAGGGCCTTGGTGAGACCGCACCTTGAGTATTGTGTACAGTTTTGGTCGCCTTACCTGAGGAAGGACGGTCTTGCCATGGAAGGAGTGCAGCGAAGACTCACCAGGCTGATACCTGGGATTGCAGGAATGACGTATGCGGAGAGATTGTGTCGATTGAGCTTATACTCACTGGAGTTTAGAAGATTGAGAGGGGATCTCATCGAAACTTATAAAATTCTGTCAGGCCTGGACAGACTAGATGCAGGAAGGATGTTTATGATGGCCGGGGAGTCCAGAACCAGGGGTCATAGTCTAAGGATACGGGGTAAGACATTTAGGGCTGAAATGAGGAGGAATGTCTTCACCCAGAGAGTGGTGAACCTGTGGAATTCTCTGCCACAGAGGGCGGTGGAGGACAGGTCATTAAATATATTCAAAAAAGAGTTGAATGTATTTCTTAAAGCTAAAGGGATCAAGGGATATGGGGAGAAGGCAGGGACAGGGTATTGAATTTGAATGATCAGCCATGATCTCAATAAATGGTGGAGCAGGCTCGAAGAGCCGAATGGCCTACTCTTGCTCCTATCTTCTATGTTTCTATGTTTCTATGTCTTCGACACGAGTGTCCTCAACTCCATCCCGCTGCAAGCTACCCGCCACCACCTTAGCACAACCCAAGCCCGACATCAGGTTGAAATGGCCATCCTAAAATGGAAGAACATCAAGGCCTCAGGAGCATGTGGAATCCCCGCTGAGGCGCTAGAACATAGCGGAGAAGCACTATTGGCGCGAATACCTGAAAAGATTCATCTTTTTGGAAGGAGGAGAGCATGCCAGGGGATCTCAGAGACGACGTTATCGTGACCAACTTCAAGAAAGTTGACAAGTCAAATTGCACTAATTATAGAGGACTTTCTCTGCTGTCTGCAACATGGAAAGTCATCACAAGAATCGTCCTCAATCGGCATTTCCCAGTGGCTGAAGAGCTACTCCCAGAGTCGCAATGCGGATTCCACCCAATGAGGTGCACAATGGACATGATATTCACCACGCAAGAGAAATGCAGGGAACAGCACCATCAGCTGTACATGGCCTTCTTTGATCTCACAATGGCCTTCGACACCGTCGTCCATGAGGGATTATGTATATTCCTCCTCAATTTCGGATGCCCTCAAACGTTTGTCACCATCCGGCGACTGATTCACAATGACATGCAAGCCGTGATCCTGAACAACAAATCCACCACTGACCCAATTCACGTATGGACCGTTGTCAATCAATGCTGTGTCATCACATTAACGCTTTTCTAGATCTTTCTTGCTGCAACGTTCCATCTCATCCTCAGTAAGCTCCGCGCTGGAGTGGAGCTAATCTACAGAACAAACGGGAAACTCTTCAACCTCCGTCGCCTCCATTCCAGATCCAAGGTTGTCCCATCCTCTGTCATCGAATTAAAGTATGCAGACGACGCTTCCATCTGCGCAAACTCTGAGGTCGAACTCCAACCCATCGTCAACACCTTCACCGAAATATACAAGCGCATGAGCCTTACACTAAATATCCGTAAGACAAAGGTGCTCTACCAACCTGCTCCCGCCACACAGTACTGTGCCCCGAATATCAAAATCAATGACGAGGCCTGGGACAACGTAGACCACTTTTCATAACTCGGGAGCCTACCATCAGCAAGGCCAGACATCGATGACGATGTCCAACACCTCCTTCAGTGTGCCAGTGCAGCCTTCGGTCGCCTGAGGAAGAGAGAGTATGAGTGCCAGGACCTCAAACGCAGGACCCAGCTGATGGTCTACAGAGCAGTAGTGATTTCCGACCTCCTGTGCGCTTCAGGGACATGGACCATGTACAGCAGGCTCCTCAAAGCACTGGAGAGTTACAACCAACGCTGTCTGTGCAAGATCCTGCAAATCCATTGGCTGGATAGGTACACCAACGTCAGTGAACTCGGTCAGGTCAAAATCCCCAGCATCGAAGCTTGACCACGCTCAATCAGCTCTGATGGACGGGCTAGATTGTCCGCATGCCCGATACGAGACTCCCAGAACAAGCGCTCTACTCGGAGCACCGGCACGGCAAGAGAGCCCCAGTTGGGCTGAGGAAGCGCTTCAAGGACACCCTCAAATCCTCCTTGAAAGAGTAAACATCCCTTTCGACACCTGGGAATCACTGGCCCAAGACTGCTTAAAGTGGATGAGTAGCATCCGGGAAGGTGCCGAACAATTCGAGTCTCGTTGCCAGGAGCAAGCGGAAGCCAAGCACAAACAGCAGAAGGAGCACACGTCAACCCAAGCACCCCACCCACCCGACCCTTCAACCATTGTCTGCCCCACCTGTGAAGAACACTCTAGGTCCCACCTTGGACTCATCAGTCACCTGAGAAATCATCTTTAATGTGGAAGCAAGTCATCCTCGGTTCTGAAGGACTGCCTAAGAAGAGAAGTGGCCTGTTGAGTTTTTCCAGCGTTTTCTGTTGTTATTTCGGATTTCCAGCATCCGCAGTTTTTTGCTATGGTCTAAGTGTCTACGTCTGTCTGGCACTGTCAGTCTGATTCTATATATTTTTCTGCCTCTCTATCTCTGTCTGTCTCTGTCTTTCTATGTATTTGTCACTCTGTCCATGTGCGTCTGACTATCTCAGTCTGTCTGTCACTACCTGCCAGTTTCTGTCACTTTATTGTCTCTGTCACTTTGTTTGCCTATGTCTTTATCTAACTCTCTGCCTGACTGTCTAACTCTGTCTCGCTGCCTGTGTCTGTCTGTGCCTCACCATCTATATATTTATGTTTCTGTCTGTCTCTGTCTTTCTCTGTATGTTTTTGTCTGTTCCTCTGCCCACTGTCTGTCTGTCTTTGTCTCTGTCTTGGCCTATCTCTCTGTCTCTCTATCTATGTATCTCTCTGCCTCTGTCTGTCTGTATCACTGCATGTGCCTTCGGCTTGTTATGTCTCTCTGTCTCCGTCTGCTTATCTGTCTCTGTCTGATTGTTTGTCTCATTCTACCTCGGTCTGCGTCAGTCTCAGTCAGTCACTTCAACAGCCTTCCGCTGTCTGTCTCTGCTGTCTGTCTCAGTCTGCCTCCGTCTGGCCCTGTCTGTCTGTTTCTCTTTGTCGGTCACTTTCTGCATGTATGTCTCTATCTGTCTGTCATCTGGCACAGTCTGTCTATTTAAATGTCTTTCTCTGTCTGCCTGCCTCTGTCTGCCTGATTCTGTCTTTATGTCTGTCTCTCCGTCTGTTACTGTGTTTCTGCGTGTGTGCATGCGTGCGTGTGTGTGTGTATATAGGTGAGACAGACAGAGGCAGGCAGACGGAGAAAGACTTAGAAACGGACAGCCTGTGCCAGATAGACAGACAGAGAGACACGCAGAAAGCGACCGACAGCTTTAAACAGACAGCGTGTGACTGACAGAGGCACACTGGGAGATTAAGTAATAAGGGGCTTATCAGCTTTGAAAGTGGATAAATCCCCAGAACCGGATGAAATATATCCCAGGCTATTAAGAGCAGCAAAAGGGGAAATAGCAGAGGCTCTTACCATCATTTCCCCCCCCCCTTTCTTGCTACCTGTGTGGTGCCGGAGAACTGGAGGACTGCTAAAATTGTACATTTGTTTAAAAACGGAGAAAGGGTCGACTGAGAAATGGCTTCCTTCTGTGTGTAAATTCGGAGTCTATTTCTATGATTCTCTGTATGTGTCTCCCTGTGTGAGTGTGTGTCTCCCTGTCGGAATTTATTGTTCAGTCTCTGTCTGTCTCTGTCAGTCTTTAACTGTCTGCCTTTGCTCTGCCTGTCTGAGTCTGTCCGTCTCAGGTTATCTCTCTGACTCTGTTATTTTTCCATCTGTCTACCTCTGCCTGTCTCTTCTCTCTCTCTCGCTCTCTGGCTCTGGCACTGTTTGTCTATCTGTCTCCCTCTGTCTGTCCTTTTTGCTGTCTCTCTGTCTCAGTCTGACTGTGTCCCTGTCTGTCTGTGTCGTTGTCTGTCTGTTTGTCTGATGATATATTTATGTCTGGCTGTGGGACGCTCTCTGTCCATCTGTGTCTCTTTCTCTGTCCAGCACTCTCATCCTGTCTATTTATCTGTGTCTCTGTCTGGCCCTCTCTCGCTCTGTCAGTTCCTTTGCTAAATGTTTTGCTGTCCATCTGTGTCCCTCTCTCTGTTATTCAATCCGTCTATTTCTCTGTGTTTAGCTCTGTCTGGCTCTCTCTTCGGAGCCTATTTTTCTTTTCACTCCTCTATCTCTTTCTTTCTGTGCCTCTGTCTGCTGGTCTCTCTGTATGTATCTGTCTCTCTGTCTGTATAGGTCTGACTATGTCAGTCTGTCTGTCAACACCTGTCTGTCTCTGTTTCTTTGTTTGGTCTGTCTGCCTCTAACACTCTGGCTGTCTCATTTTAATTCGTTTATGGGATGGGAGCGTCGCTGGCAAGGCCGGCATTTATTGCCCATCCCAAATTACACTTGCGAAGTTGATGGTGTGCCGCATTCATGAACTGATTGAGTCCGTGTGGTGAAAGTACTCCCACAGAGCTGTTAGTTCGGCAGTTCCAGGATTTTGTCCAGGCGACGATGACGGATCTGCAATATACTTCTAATTCAGGGTGTTGTGTGACTTGCATGGGAACTTGGAGGTGGTGGTGTTCCAATGAGCCTGCTGCCCTTGACATTCTAGGTGGAAGAGGTCGCAGGATTGGGAGGTGCTACCAAAGACGCCTTGGTGAGTTGCTGCAGTGCATCCTGTAGATGGTAAACACTGCAGCCACGGTACGTCGATGGTGGATGGAGCAAATATTTGAAGTGGTGGATGGGGTGCCATACAAATTGGCTGCTTTGTCCTTGATGGGGTCGAGCTTCCTGACTGTTGTTTTAGCTGCACTCATCCAGACAAGTGGCCTTGGTGAGACCGCACCTTGAGTATTGTGTGCAGTTTTGGTCACCTTACCTGAGGAAGGACGTTCTTGCCATGGAGGGAGTGCAGCGCAGATTCACCAGGATGATACCTGGGATGGCAGGAATGACGGACGAGGAGAGATTGTGTCAATTGGGCTTATACTCACTGCAGTTTAGAAGACTGTGAGGGGATCTCATCGAAACCTATAAAATTCTGTCAGGTCTGGGCAGACTAGATGCAGAAAGGATGTTTCTGTTGGCCGGGGAGTCCAGAACCAGGGGTCATATTTAGGACTGAAATGAGGAGGAATTTCTTCACCCAGAGAGTGTTGAACCTGTGGCCTACTCCTGCTCCTATCTTCTATGTTTCTATGTTTCTATGAGGCGATTCCAACATACTGTGCCTTGTCGATGGTGGAAAGGATTTGGGGAGTCAGGAGTTGAGACATTCACTACAGAATACCCAGCCGCTGACCTGCTCTTCTTGCCACCGCATTTCTGTGGCTGGTCCAGTTAAGTTCCTGGTCAATGATGACCCCCAGGATGTTGATGCTGGGGGATTCAGCGATGGTAATGCCGTTGAATTTCAAGGGGCGGTGTGTATTCATGAAGCAGCTGATGATATTTGGCCTCTGGACACTGCTCTGAGGAAAACTTGCGTCGATGTTCTGTGCCTGAGATGACTGATGTCCATCAACCGCAACCATCTTCCTTTGTGCTAGTTATGGCTCCAGCCAAGGACTGTTTTCCCCTGATTCCCATTAACTTCAGTTTTGCTGGGGTCACTTGATGCCACACTCGGTCAAATTCTGACAATCTCGCATCACCTCTGGAATTGAGCTCTTTCGTCTATGTTTGGACCAAGGCTGTAATGAGCTCTGGAGCCAAGTGGTCCTGCCGTTACCTGAAGTGATATTTGGTGAGCAGCTTATTGCTGAGGAAGTGCTGCTTGATAGCACTGTCGATGACACCTACCATCTCTTTGCTGATGATTGCGAGTAGACTGATGGACAGGTAGTTGGTCGGATTGGATTTGTCCTGCTTTTAGTTGACGTGACATATCTGGGCTGGTTTCCACATTGTCGGGTAGATGCGAGTTTTTTGCAGCTGTATTGGAGCAGCTAGGCTTGAGTCGCGGCTAGTTCTGGATTACAAGCCTTCAGCACCACATTCGGAATGTTGTCAGGGATTGTAACCTTTGCTTTATCCAGTGTGCTCAGCCGCTTCTTGTTATCACCTGGAGTAATTCGAATTGGCTGAAGACTGGCACTTGGCACTTCCGATGCAAATGGTTGCAAACGCTTCAGACTTGTCCTTTGCACTCATTGAGGATGGGGATTTAACTGGAGCCTTCACCTCCTGTTAGTTGTTTAATGGTCCACCAGCATTCAGGACTGGATGTGGCAGGACTGCAGAACTTTGTTCTGATCCGTTGATGGTGGGAGTGCTTAGCCCTGTCTATAGCATGCTGCTCCCGCTGTTTATCATGTTTGCTCCTCTAGATCTTTCCCACTAGTTAGTGGTCTATAAAATACAGCTATTCGTGTAATGTCACCTCTATTATTTCTTAACTCTGACCACATAGATTCTGTCCTTAACCCCTCCAGGACATCCTTTCTCTCCAGCACTGTAAAATTCTCCTGGTTCAATACTGCCATCCCACCTCCTTTATTTCCTTCACATTCCTTCCTGAACACCTTCTGCCCAGGAATATTTAGTACCCAGTCCTGCCCTTTATTGACCCATGTCAACGTGATCATCACAACATCTTATTTCCCTGTGGCTATTTGCGTCTGCAGCTCACAAAACGTATTTACCACACTTCATGCATTAACCCATTTGGGACTGTAAACCTGTCTTGTATTCTTTTAGTCTGACCCCACATAATACCTTATTATTTATTACTCTTGGCTATCCATCTCTCCAATTCTTTTTGCACCTGGTTTCATCTTTCTAGTGCTACAGCCTGGTGCCCAGCGCCTGCCAATTTAGTATAAAACCTCCCCAACACTACGAGCAACCCACCCCCTCCCCTTCGAGACCATTGGTTGCGGCCCTGTTTGGGTGCAGCCTGTCCGGCCTTTTTAGGCCCCACCTCCCCGAGAACTGGTCCCAGTGTCCCAGGAATATAAAGCCCTCCCTCCTGCACCATCTCTCCAGCCACGCATTCATCTGCTCTATCCTCCGATTTCTACACTCAAAAGCACAATCACCTGGAGTAATCCGAATATTACTACATTTGAAGTCCTGATTTTAATCTCTTTCCTAGCACCCTAAAATATGCCTGCAGGTCCTCATTCTTCTTCCTACATATGTCATTGTTATCGATATGGAACATGGTCTCAGTCTGTTCACCCTACCCCTCAGAATGTTCTTCTGCCACTCAGTCACATCCTTGACCCTGGCACCATCCTAGATTCATGTCTGCGGCCGCAGAAACGCATGCCTATTCCCCTAACTATTAAATCCCCTGTCACTATTGCTTTCCTGATCTTTCTCCACCCATCCCCACCAACCCACTGTAAAGCTGAGCCACCCGAGGTGCACCGGACTTGGCTCTGACTGTACTCACCAGATGAACCACAGCCCTCTCCTGTAATTAGAACTGAATACCGGTTAGAGAGTTACATGCACTCAGGGGATTCCTACACTACCGGCCAAAATCTCCTTTTCTGTCTGCCGGTCACCCATTCCCTCTCTGCCTGCACTCTCTTAAGCTGAGGGGTGACCACCTCCTGAAACGTGCTATCCAAGTAGCACACAGCCTCACGGATGCACCACAGTGACTCCAGTTGCTGCTCAATCTCCGAAACCCAGAATTCGAGCTCCTACAGCTGATGACGCGTCCTGCACATTTGGTTGTCCTGGACACGGGAAGTGTACTGGAGTTCCCACAAATCACAAGATGTGCATTCCACGGGAATGAGGTGTTCTGCCATGCCTGTATTTAATAAACCATTACTAACTTAACAGAAATAAATTTAAGACTTTTAAATATATATTTAAATAATACGAATTGTTAAACTGTTTATATAATCTGTACAATCAGTTCTTGTTAGCCTGGTAACGCCCTCATGGTGTCTGGCAAGTGAGATCCCATGCATTGTGAGTTTGTGGGAACACAAGATTACTGGACTTTGGACCGGAGAGGTTGTGGGCGGGTCTGTTTACTAGTTTGAGGAGATGAATTAGTTTGAGGTGCTGTATTAGATTGAGGTACTGTATTAGTTTGAGGTACTGCATTAGTTTGAGGTACTCTATTAATTTGAGGGGTTGTACCTGATTGAGGATCCATCGACGAATACGCTAATTTAATTGTTTAACGAAATGGCCACACTTAAGGCGGTCAGCCCCATTCGAGATTGCAAAGAGCATCCCTGAGAGGACGCTCTAACATTTGGAATGTAATTACTGAATGGCCACAGCAGAGTGAAGGACATCACCAGAACAATATGAGATCTAGTGATGGGCCTGGTGGTGTTTGAAACAACAACCCCATTGGTGGGAGGATACAGCTGGCAGTTTCCATTAGTTATAACATGTGATCAGAATTGTCCGGTCTTTGGGGTGTTCAATTTCAATCTCAGCAGTAAATATATTCCATCACAACAGGGAATTCAGTCCACTGTCGTCATCTGTTTGTTCAAATGTTTTTTTAAATAGTATTTTCAGCGCTGCTGCAAACTCAACGTCCCCGTGGGAATCCCGCAGGGTATAAATGAAAGGCTCTGGGAATGTATCACCTCAGAGTTTAATTCAGAGAGATTGCCGGCAGCACGAAGGGAAACACCGCTTCACACAGAAAATGCTTGACACATATCTCAGTGTGGAGAAAATATCCTACATGATCATTGCCGTCATTGGAGTTCCTGGCAAGTGATTACAACTATTGAAGTTGTTTAATCTGTGTGTGAGCTGGTCTCTGGTTTTGCTCTGTGACTGATAATGTTGCATTGTGATCTAGTCCTTACTGTTATTCAGACACCCGATCAATCATAGCATATCGTTTAATCAAATGTCCTGAATTTCCTCTGAGATTTTATTCCAATGCGTCAACTGAATTTAAAATTCTGTTTGTACTCATGGGCTCGCTGTGTTATGAAGTTATTGACTTTAGTGTTATATTGTGTACTGTTGTATCAGACCTCAGTGTAAGCAACTCTCATAGAGAAGGTATTAGTGGAAGGGACTGTCACTGTAGAAATTTACTGAGTATTGGTCACTAACTGGAGTGGAACACCAGACCCCAGTGGCCATGTATTAATGGGAGTATCTTTCACTGTAGAACTGTACTGGGTTTGGGTCTTTAACTGGAGTGGAACGCATGACCCCAGTGGCCATGTATTACTGGGAGTATCTGTCACTGTAGAACTGTACTGAGTGTGGGTCACTAACTGGAGTGGTACATCTCATCCCAGTGGCCATGTATTACTGGGAGTATCTGTCACTGTATAACTGTACTGAGTGTGGGTCACTAACTGGAGTGGAACACCTGACCCCAGTGGCCATGTATTACTGCGAGTATGTGTCACTGTACAACTGTACTGAGTGTGGGTCACTAACCGGAGTGGAACACCTGACCCCAGTGGCCATGTATTACTGGGTGTATCTGTCACTGTAGAACTGTACTGAGTGTGGGTCACTAACTGGAGTGGAACACCTGACCCCAGTGGCCATGTATTACTGGGAGGACCTGTCACTGTAGAAATGTTCTGAGTGTGGGTCACTAACTGGTGTGGTACACGTGACCACAGTGGCAATGTATTACTTGGTGTATCTCTCACTGTAGAACTGTACTGAGTGTGGGTCACTAACTGGAGTGGAACATCTTTTCCCAGTGGCCATATATTACTGGCAGTATCTGTCACTGTAGAATTGCACTGAGTGTGGGTCACTAACTGGAGGGGAACATCTCATCCCAGTGGCCATGTATTAACGGGAGTATCTGTCTCTG
This sequence comes from Somniosus microcephalus, assembly GCF_052327205.1. Lineage (NCBI taxonomy): Eukaryota > Metazoa > Chordata > Chondrichthyes > Squaliformes > Somniosidae > Somniosus > Somniosus microcephalus. The sequence goes on along the minus strand of NW_028225184.1, from coordinate 47,656,366 downwards.
TAGAACTGTACTGAGTGTGGGTCACTAACTGGTTTGGAACACCTGACCTTAGTGGCCATGTGTTACTGGGAGTATCTTTCAATGTAGAACTGTACTGTGTGTGGGTCACTAACTGGAGTGGAAGAAGTCTGTTCCAATTTGAAATTGTTGTTATAGATGACTGATCTCTCCCCTTCATTGTGCTGCATTCGTGTTTTCTGAATGTAATCAGTGGCAAAGGGGAAGATTTCTGCTGTTGGTTGAAGAAGTTTGGTAATAAGCATAAGCATCGCTGCAACAAAGGTTCACGAGATTGATTCCTGGGATGGGAGGGCAGTCATATGATGAGAGATTGTGTAGAATGTGCCTGTACGCTCTGCAATTCAGAAGAATGAGAGGTGATCTCATTGAAACCTATAAGATTCTGAAGGTTATTAGGATACTTGCCTTCATTAGCTGAGGAATAGAATATAAGAGCAGGGTGGATATGATTGAGCTGTTCAAGGCGTTAGTTCGGCCACAGCTGGGATACTGTGTGCAGTTCCGATCGCCACACTATAGCAATAATGTGATTGCATTGGAGACGGTGCAGAAGAGATTCACCAGGATATTACCTGGGCTTGAGCTTTTCAGCTATGAAGAGACACTGGACAGGCTGGGGTTGATTTCCTTAGAGTAGAGTAGGCTGAATGGGGACCCGATTGAGGTATACAAAATTATGAGTGGCACAGATAGGGTAGATGGAAAGTAACTTTTCCCCTTACTGGAGGGGTCAATAACCAGGAGGCTTAGATTCAGGTTAAGGGGCAGGAGGTTTAGAGGGGATTTTAGGAAAAACATTTTCATCCAGAGGGTGGTTGGAATCAGGAACTCACGGCCTGAAAGGCTGGTAGGGGCAGAAACCCTCACAACATTCAAGAAGCATTTAGATGAGCACTTGGAACAGCATAGCATGCAAGGCTACGGAGGAAGTACTAGAAAATGGAATTCGAATAGACAGGTCTTGAAGGCCGGCGCGGACACGATGGGCCGAAAGGCCTCTTTCTGTGCTGTTTAGCTCTATGACTGTATGACTCTATTGCCAGGGTTAGATGTTGAGAGGTTGTTTCCCCTGGCTGGAGTGTCTAGAACTAGTGGACATAGTCTCAGGATAAGATGTAGGCAATTTTAGACTGGGCGGAGAATGATATTATTTTCTTAGAGGATGGAGAACCTTTGGTATTCTGTACCCCAAGGCTTGTGAATGCTGAGTCTTTGAGTATATTCAGGACTGAGATAGATGGATTTTTGGACTCATGGATAATCAAGGGATATGGAGATCGGGCAGGAAAAGGCTTTTGAGGTCAATGACCAGCCATGAGCTTATTGAATGGCGGAGCAGGCTCGAGGGACCGTATGGCCTACTCCTGCTTCTATTTCTTATGTTCTTATATTCAGATATAAGGTGAAATGCCTTGGTAATGTTTTGTTTCCTATTGAACTGCACCAAAAGAAACATATGTTACCTAATTACAGACAGGTGAACAGCGGGAGAGCAGTTTTACAGTATTCAAATCCTCTATATAATGATTTATTCTTACTTTATGTATAGTTATTGTAAACACTTTAATTGTTTTGGTGCTGATTAGTCCCCTTCCCCCAACACAGTCCTGAGAATCTGTGGGTCATGACTGCTGAAATTCATTATGTTACCATTAGACGGGCTGAATATTGGGCTGTGGTTATTGATTTTTGCACTTCTGTAATTGATTAAGGTTTGACGAACCAGTTCTTCTCTCTGATTCAGAGTCTTTACACAGGTAACCTGCACCGATCTCTGGCCTTAGCTCAGTGAGGTGAGTCCCTGCGAAGCGGGAGTGTGAGAAATAGCTGTTAGATTCAAAGATGGGTTTTAATTCTTAGAACAGAGACTGACAACAGTCAAGCGGAAAAAGATAGCATGAATGGTCGAATATCAAGCATCAAAAGACAAATAGAAGTGATAAGGGAATTGTAAAATGCAAGGTAACAGTGAGGATAGCACTTGCTAGATATAAAGGAGCCCCGAAGCCATAAAATGCCCTTGGAGAAACTTGACAAAACATTCCTCAGAAAGATAAGAGGGAGGCCTTGTCAGTCATACAGAAAGGGACGGCGAGGGTTGCCTTCCCGCTTCACAATTGGACAATAGGATTGGGATCAAATGATTGACACCAGGTGATTGCCAGCCCACAAAAATAACTATAAATATAGACGATCGAGAGAGGAAATCAGGCAGTCAGGGGCGAAGGCTTCCCCATGGTGGCTGTGGCCTAACACCTTGATCAAGAAGTTCCACGAGATTGATTCCTGGGATGGCGGGCCTGTCATACGAGAAGAGATTGAGTAAACAACGCCTGTATTATCTTGAATTCAGAAGAATGAGAGGGGCTCGCATTGAAGCATACAAAATTATTACAGGGCTTGATAGGGTGGATGCTGGGAGAATGTTTCCCTTGGCTGGGGAGTCTAGAACCAGGGGTCACAGACTCAGGATAAAGGGTAGGCCCTTCGCGACAAGGATGTGAAGAAATTTCTTCACACAGAGGGTGGTGAATCTATGGAATTCTCTACACCAGAGGGTTTTGGCGGCTCAGTCATTGGATATATTCAGAACAGAGGTCCGTATAGATTTCTGACTAGTAAGGGCATCCAGCGATATCGCAATAAGGCCAGTGAATGGAATTGAGACAGGAGATCAGCCATGATCTCAGTGACTGGCGGAGCAGGCTCGAAGGGCCGAATGGCCTACTCCTGCTATTATTTCTTATGTTCTTATGTTCTTTTCTGATTTACAGCAGTCTCAGTATTTTGCATTTGCTCCTATACTTCTGCCTGGGTATTAACAGAGGTGTGTCATGTACGATGGCCGGAGGGTATGGGTTGGGTGTGAAATATCAGACAGGATACCTGGAAGTCCAGGTATTCCCGGACGTTGTGGTGCCTTAACTCCACAGTGTACGTCCTTTGTCCTTGACTGGTTCCCCACCCCGGAATTCAGCCTGATTGACAGCCAAGCTTCCAGTCGGACGGGGTCCGGGAGACTCCGGAGCAGGACCAGGTTGGTCCCGGAGGTTAGCCCATCAGACCCCGTGGAGTGTCCGATCATGTACTCGGGGTTTGACAGGCCCCAGGGGGTTAGCCCGGTCCCAGGTAGTTTGACCGGTCCCGGGGGTTTGACTGGTAATGGGGGGTGTGACCGGTCCTGGAAGTTTGACCGGTCCTGGGGGTTTGACTGGTAATGGGGGGTGTGACTGGTCCTGGAAGTTTGACCGGTCCCGGGGGATTGACCAGTCCTGGGGGGTGTGACTGGTCCTGGAAGTTTGACCGGTCCTGGGAGTTTGACCGGTCCCCGGGGGTGTGCCCAATCATCAGTCTTGGGAATGTCCGACCCCGATTGCGCTGTTCTATCCCTGGGGGGTCAGGCGATGGGTAGAGCTTGGTGAGTGGGTGATGAAATCATTCCAGTGGCCCAGGGAGACCGGCCAACCATAGTTAAGCCTATAAAACAGGATAAATCAGTGGCTGCACGCCTCATTGATATATTTAAATTGCCAACCCGCCTCCTGGGAGCGGTTCACTTCCCGCCCCCTGTCCCATCTCCATTAACCAGGAAGCGGGCGTCTTGGAGGCATTTCCGGGTTCGGAGGATATTGTTCAATTTTCACCTCTGACCCGACAACTACCGCCGGTTTTTGGGGTGTTAAAACCCAGCCCTCACTGTCTGGGCTCAGCCACGGAGAGTGTGTGATCAGTAGTTTCCAATCTCTTTTCCCTTCCATGTTTTACAGTGAATTTGCTGGCGATTGTGATCCTGTCCCAGGGAAAGTGCGGGCTCTCCACCTGCACCACTCGCTACCTGGTGGCCATGGCAACGGCGGATCTCCTGGTCATTGTCTTTGAGGTCATAATGAACCGGATCAAATATATTTATTTCCCATGGTCTATCCTGGACATCACTCCTGTGTGCAGAGTTATCGCTGTCCTGGCCATTGCAGCCACAAACTGTTCTGTCTGGTTCACCATCACTTTCAGCTTTGATCGATTTGTGGCCATTTGTTGCCAGAAGCTGAAAACTAAATATTGCACCGAGAAAACTGCGGCTGTGGTTCTGGCAACAACCGGCATTCTGCTCTGTTTAAAAAACGTTCCCTTCTACTTTACAGTTCAACCCTGGAGGATAATCGACAATGTACCGTGGTTCTGTGCCATGATCCCAAGCTATTTTACTGATCCTGGTTGGGTGGGATTTGACTGGTTTGATACGGTTTTAACACCATTGCTCCCATTCACTTTAATTCTGTTGCTCAACGCTCTGACAGTCAGACACATTTTAGTGGCCAATCGGGTCCGTAAGAGATTGAGGGGTGAGAGCAAGGGAGAGAATGACAGAGACCCAGAGATGGAGAGCAGAAGGAAGTCAGTGATTTTACTCTTCACCATATCCGCCAGCTTCATATTGCTGTGGCTGGCCTATGTTATCAACTGCTTATATTATACCATTACAGCGACGAATCCCGGTTATTACACTGATTCTTTATATATCTTTGAACAAGTCGGATATCTGCTGATAAATTTAAGTTGCTGCACAAACACATTTATTTATGGGGTGACCCAGTCCAATTTCAGAGAGCAGGTGAAGAGGGCGGTGATATATCCACTTACCTCAATTATTCAATTAATTATTAATCATATATAACTGAGCGCAGCCCAGAGGCGGCTCCCAGTGTTTCCAGCGCAGCAATGCCATCCACTGAATTACACCAGATATCGCTAGTGATCTGAAGATACAGCCAGCGGCGGGGCGAGCACTGTGTTTAGGACTCGGCGCTGTTTCTGATTGACATTTCCCACATTGTCTTTTGGGACAGGACCACGAGATGTCTGCATTCCGTCTTTAAAGAGTCCCTTCAGGTATTGAGAGCAGCAATTCATTTGCAACTTCCAGAGCAAGAGCCTGGTCAATAGATAGACAGACAGAGCTGAGCTGTAGTTCAGAGAATTATATTACCTGGGATACACAGCACACAAACAAGCCATTCGGCCAATCTGTCTGTGCTGGTGTTGATGCTCCACACCAGTCTCCTCTCATTGCATGTATATCATCTCAGACACTTAGCTTATCTTTCTGTTCCGTTTTCGTTCATTTACTCGTCTAGTTTCCTTTTGAAATAATCTAAAATATTTTCCTCAAATACTTCCTGTGCCATTATCTTCCACATTCTAACTACTCTGAGTTAATTAATTGTTCATTACATCCGTTTTGAATTTATTAGTAACTATTTTGTATTTATGACCCCAGGTGTGGCATTCTCCCACAAGTGTAAACATTCTCTCCACATCTACCCTGTGCAACCCATTCATCATTTTCAAGATCTCTACCAGCCTCATCTAAGTCCTCTCTCTTCTAAGAAATGCCCAACCTGTTCAAACTTTCCTGAGAGCTGCAATCTTTCAGTTCTGGTGACATCTAACGAAATATTTGTAAGACCAAAGCTATTGGCCCCCTTCACAAAATCCGTTGCCTACCCACCGACTCCATCCCTCCCCGTAGCAGCAGTTTGCTGTTTGCAACCTTTGTGTCGTATTAGACCTCGGGATGATCTTCCAACCGGTTATTCACTTCATCACCAGGACGGCTTACTTCCACTGCAATAACATCGCCAAACGTCGCCCCTGCCAAAGCTCATCTGCTGCTCGAAGCATCAGCCCTGCCTTTGGTAGCTCTACACTTGATAACAACAAATCTCTCCTGGCCGGCTTCCCAGCTCCCACCCTCCATAACCTGAGCTCATCCAAAGCTGTCCTGCCCATAACCTAATCCACAACCATTGCGGTAAACCACTACTCCTATGCTCACTGACCTACAGTCATTCCAGTTCCGGCAATGCCACCATTTTAAAATTATCATCCTTGCTGTCAAATCCCATCATGGCCTCGCCCTCCCTTCCTCTGCAAGCTCCACCAGCCCCTCAACACTCCCGAGGTCTCTGTGCTCCTCTAATTTTGGCCTCTTGCACATCCCCGATTATAACCGCTCCACCATTGGCGGCTGTGCTTTCAGCTGCCTGGGCCCTAAGCTCAGTAATCCCCTCCCTAAAACTCTCTGCTTCTCTAATTCTCTCTCCTCCATTAAGATGCTGCTTAAAGCTTAACTCTTTGACTAAGCTTTTGCTCATCTTTCCAAATATCTGCTTATGTGGCTCAGGGTCAGGTTTTGCTCAATAACGATCCCGTAAATCGCTTAGGTCATATTACTATGTTAAAGGCGCAATGTAAATACAAGGTGTTGTTGTTGTAAGTATTCTTTGCACATTCTCCAGTTCTTCTATGTCCTTTTTATATTATGGAGACCATAAATATGTGCAGTTCTCTAAATGTGACCTGACCCATGTCCAACACAAGTTTAATACAATTTACAAAGTATTTACAGCACAGAGAAAAGATACTTGACTCAAAATGTCCATGTTGATGTCCTTGCTCCGCAAGAGCCTCCAACCACCCTCCTTCATCTAACCCAATAAAAATATCGTCCTATTCCTTTCCCCCTTTAAATTTGTCTGTTATTCACATCAACTGCTCCTTGTGGTAGCGAGCTCCAAATTCTGACCACTCGTTTAGTTAAAAGGTGACTCCTGAATTTCCTATTAGATTGATTAATGACTATCTTAAATCTATGGTTCGAGATATAGTCTCTCCTGCAAGGGGAAATAACTTCTCTAATCTACCATATGAAACCATTTCATAATCTCCAAGAACATTATCTCTTTATCCCTCAGTCTTCACTTTCCTAAAGAAAGGAGCCCCAGCCTGTTCAGACTTTCCTGAGAGGTATAACCTCTCAGTTCTGGTATCATTCTAGTAAATACTGTTTGTAACTTCGCCAGTCCCTCTCTGTCCTTTATATAAGATGGAGACCATGCGCACAGTACACCGAGTGTGGCCTAACCAAGGTTCCATACAAGATTAACATAACTTCTATTTTTTACAATTCTATCCCTCTGGAAATGAAACCCCGTGCCTTCTTTGTTTTTATGGCCCTATCAACCTGCATTGCAACTTTTATTGATTTATGTAACTATAGCCTCACATCCCTCTGTCCCTTTACCCCGTTTAAAACTTATTTTCCAAGGAGTGGTGACCTCCATATTCTTGCTATTAAAATGCACCACCTCACATTTCGCTATATGAGGCTCAGTTACTCACCCATTCTGCCAGTTTAATAACGTCTTCCTGGATTTTGTCGCAGTCCTCCTCTGTTTTAAGTATATACCCCCATTTAGGTGGCATCTACAATGTTTCAAATTGCACTTCTGATTCCCGAGTCCGAAATGTTTAAGTAAATGTTGAACAAAAGTGTTCCCAGCACCGATCCTTGTGAAACTTCACTTCCCACCATTGGCCAACTTCATTTCTTTTGAATTCTATCACCTTAGAAATAAATCCCAGTTCATTGTTAGCACTTTAATTGTTTTGCTGACCAGTGATACTGCATTTAATTACTTGTTCATCTGTTGCCGTAGAACCCTTTGCTCTTCTGCCATGTTCCGCTTCTTATTTTCTAAGGTATCGGTGATTATAGAATCAGGGAATGATGCAGCACAGAAGGAGGCCATTCGGCCCAACGTGCCTGTGCTGGCTCTTTGGAAGAGCTGTCCAATTAATCCCACTCCTCTGCTCTTTCCCCGGTAATTTATTTGACTTCAAGTATTTTTTCCAAATCCCCTTTGAAAGTTAGTATTGAATCTGCTTCCACCGCCCTTTCAGCAGCGCATTCCAGATCACAACAACTCGCTGGGTAAAACACAATCCTCCTCATGTTGCCTCTGGTTCTTTTGCCAATCACATTAAATCTGTGTCCTCTGTTACCGACCCCACTGCCGCTGGAAACAGTTGCACCTTAATTACTCTATTAAATCTATTTAGGTTTTTGATCACCTCTTAACCTTCTCTGCTCTAATCAGAACAACCCCAGCTCTGCAGTTACCGGAAGCCCCTTATCCCTGGTACCATTCTAGTAAATCTCTTCTGCACACGCTCCAAGGCCTTGACATTTTCCTGAAGTGTGGTGCTCAGAATTGGACACAATAGTCCAGCTGAAGCCTAATCAGTGCATTATAAAGTTTTTGCATAACTTCCTCGCTTTTGTGCTCTACTGCTTATTAATAAAGCGAAGGATCCCTTATGCTTTATTAAAATACTTCTCAAATTGTCCAGCCACCTTCAAAGATAAGTGTACATACACGTCTAGGTCCGTCTGTTGCTGCACTCCCTTTAAAATTGTAACATTGAGATCACATTGCCTCTTCTCATTTTTCACTTCACAATCCTCTGTGTTAAATAGAATCTGCCAAGTGTCTGCCTAATTGAATCCGAGTTCGGGCTATGCTGTAAGCAAAGCGATTGGATTGGGAAAGAAACAACATCAGCGAAGTGTAGGATCATGTTAGGGACGTATCTGAAACTCTCAAACCCTCCAGCTTGAGGAATAGTTTATAAGGGTCAAGACACAGCCAACTTTTCTTGGCATTTAGATTCTTGTTTTCGGCTCCAATTATATATTATTCTGTTAATGCAAAATATGCCTGAAGACTGAGTAAGGAGGTAAATTTATAGGCAGGAATGAGGGTCAGTTAGAAGGTGTTGCATGAATGACTTTTAACCGAAGGTCAGCCATGTTCATATTGAATGGTGGAGCAGGATTGAAGGGCCGAATGGCCTACTCCTGCTTCTATCTCTTATGTTCTCTTGCAGAGCAGTCAGTCTACGTCCTCCTGATGTCTGTTACTATGCTCCTCATCGTGGACTGCATTTCCGAGTTTCGATGCTCTGTATACCCAACAAAGGTCATTAAAAAATCAGAGAGCACGGGTCCTAATAGCGACCCCTGGGGAAGACCACTGTATACCTCCCTCCAGTATGAAAAACAACCGGACACCACTATTCTCTGCTTTCAGATACTTAACGAATTTTGTATCCATGCTGCCCTGTCACATTAATCCCATGGGCTACAGTTATATGATCAGGTACGTCACGTGATTTTTGTCAAACTTCTTTTGTAAGTCCATATACACAACATCAACCGCACTACATTCATGATGCTTATATTTTCGTACCAAAGTTAATCACGTCGCATTTGTAGATGTTAAACATCACTTGTCAATTAACTGCGCAGTCTGTATGCTTTGTAATTGCCCAGAAATTCGTGTCGGGGGCTTCCCACGGGTGCAAGCCCCCGACCTGCACTTACCCAGCGCGCCAGCCGTAGTGCTGTGGGGCCGTGTGGGATTCCAATCCTGGGCCTCCTCCAACTGCTGGCACGTAGTGCCTGCACACCCCAGGGGCGCAGTTAGTGCGATGCGTCCCCTGGGATCACGTGGGCCATGGAGAACCAATGCCAGCAGGGAATGCTTCATTCATCAGTTTAACAGGAATACCTGTCAAACTAATAAATACTATAAGCCCCAAAACATCACTAAAACTTCAAATAAATTAGAAAAACCATCACATTTATGCAATAAAATATAAATTACATGAAACAACTATTTTAAACAATAAATTACATTTTCTGAAAAGTTAATTACATTTTCTAATGGGGCGACAAACAAACTTAACTTTCTTTAAAATATTTAGAAATAACAACCCTGTGGAAAAAATGTTTTAATTTTAATTAACTCACCAGTTACCTTGTTAAAAGCATGCCTTGCGACTGCTTTTTAAAAGTGTACCTGCTGGAGACATACCCTGCTGGAGAACCTGCAAAAAAAAACGTTAGTTCGATGCGCAGGTGCTGCCTCTCCTGTGCACGCATGCAAACTCTGACCCCCTTCTTTCAGGGGAACAGAAGTGCTGGTTTCCTGCACATGCGCAGTGCATGCAGGAAACCGTCACTTCCATTGGGCTTACGGGTGAGTATCCCATCAGTACACACTCGTGGGGACCCGAATTTCTGGGCCAATGTCTATTGTGAGATGTCATGTAGAGAAATGTCTCTTCAATATTTGAGGCAAAGCATCTCTGCATTGAATAAACAAAAATAACTATTAATAAAGGCAGCAATCTACAACTGTGTGTGGTTTTGGAATGTAATCATAAAGCCTGCGGATTTATTGCAGAGTAAACTCCTGCCTTGTCACTTTATGCCACAGTTTTTTGAAGAGGTTGGTGAAGATATAACAATACTGCTCTCCTGTATGCTTCAGCCTCACTTTGTGACTTTCGAAATCTATTTATGCATCGAACATGCTAAACACCTTGCCACCTCACCTAAGATACTCAGCTCCTCCCCACCGCACCTAATATTCTCTACTCCTCCGCACCCCATCTAATATCATCAGGTCCTCCCCATCCCATCTTATATCCTCAACTCCTCCCCACCCCACCTAATAACCTCAGCTCCTCCCAACACCACCTAATATCCTCAACTCCTCTGCACCCCACCTAATATCCTCAGCTCCTCCAAACACCACCTAATATTCTCAGCTCCTCCCCACCCCGCCTATTATCCACAGCTCCTCCCCACCCCACCTAATATCCTCAGCTCCTCCCCAACCAACATAATATCCTCAGCTCCTCCCCACCCCACCTAATATCCTCAGCTCCTCCCCACCCAACATAATATCCTCAGCTCCTCCCCACCCCACCAAATAACCTCAGCTTCTCCCCACTCCACCTTACATCCACAGCTCCTCCTCACCCCACCTAAAATCCTCAGCTCCTCCCCAACCCACCTAATATCCTCAGCTCTACCCCACCTCACCTAATATCCTCAGCTCCTCTGCACCCCACCAAATAACCTCTGCTCCTCCCCATTCCACCTTATATCCACAGCTCCTCCCCACCCCACCTAATGTCCTCAGCTCCTCCCCATCACAAATAATATCCTCAACTCCTCCCCACCGCTCCTAATAACCTCAGCTCCTCCCCACCCCACCTAATACACTCAGCTCCTCACAAACACACCTAATAAGCTCAGCTCCTCCCAACCCCACCTAATAGCCTCAACTCCTCCCCAACCCTCCAATATCCGCAACTCCTCCCCACCCCACCTAATATCCTCAGCTCCTCCCAACCGCACCTAATATGCTCAGCTCCTCCCCACCCCGCCTAATACACTCAGCTCCTCACAAACACACCTAATAAGCTCAGCTCCTCCCAACTCCACCTAATAGCCTCAACTCCTCCCCAACCCTCCAATATCCGCAACTCCTCCCCACCCCACCTAATATCCTCAGCTCCTCCCCACCGCACCAATACGCTCAGCTCCTCCCCACCCCACCTAATATACTCCAGGTTTTGGCTCCTTACCTAAGAAAGGATATACTTGCCTTTGAGGGAGTGCAGCAAAGGTTCACCAGACTGATTCCTGGGATGGCAGGTCTGTCATATGAGGAGAGATTAGGTCGACTCGGCCTGTATTCACTAGTACGATAGCAAAATACTGCAGATGTTGGAAATCGGAAATAACGACAGAAAATGCTGGAAAAACTCAGCAAGTCAGGCAACATCCGTGGAGAGAAATTTGAGTTGACGTTTCGGGTCGCACCCTTCTTCAAAACTGGAAAGAAAAGAAAATAGATCGGAGGCAGGGCTGCGATTGGACAAAAGAAGTAAAAGATACAAAAGAAGTAAAAGAGACAATAAAAGGTATTCGAAGCTAGACGAGATGGTAATAGGCTGAGATTAGCTGTGAAGTGTACTGGCAGGGCAAGAGATAGCTGCCAGGTGTGAGAGAGAAACAAAAGGAAAGGGGGGGGAAAGGAGTGGAAAAATTACAAGATAAAATGTAATAGGAGCCGAGATTATGATCTGAAATTGTTGAACACGTTATTGAGTCCGAAAGGCTGCAGAGTCCCATCTCTGGCCCTTCCCTTCCCTTCCTCGACTTCTCCGTCTCCATCTCTGGGGATAGGTTATCGATTAATATTCACTACAAGCCCACTGACTCCCACAGCTACCTGGACTACACTTCCTCCCACCCCGCTTCCTGTAAGGACTCTATTCCATTCTCCCAGTTTCTCCATCTCCGCGGTATCTGCTCCGATGATGCCACCTTCCACACCAGTGCTTCAGACATGTCTTCCTTTTTCCGCAAACGAGGATTCCCCTCTACTGTGGTTGACACTGCCTTCGACCGTGTCAGTTCTATGTCCCGCACTTCTGCCCTCACCCCTGCCCCTCCCTCCCAGAACAACGATAGGGTTCCCCTTGTCCTCACCTTTCATCCCACCAGCCTCCACATTCAACGGATCATCCTCTGGCATTTCCGCTACCTGCAAAGTGATCCCACCACCAAACGTATCTTCCCCTCCCCTCCCCTATCAGCATTCCGTAGGGACTGCTCACTCCGAGACACCTGAGTCCACTCCTCTATCACCCCAAACAGCCCTTCCCCTTCGCCTAGCACCTTCCCTTGCAAGCGGAGGAGATGTAACACCTGCCCCTATACCTCCCCCCTTCCCACTGTCCAGGGCCCCAAACACCCCTTCCAGGTGAAACAGCGATTTACTTGTACTTCTCGCAATCTAGTATACTGTATTCGCTGCTCACGTTGCGGTCTCCTCTACATTGGGGAGACCAAGCGCTGATTGGGTGACCGCTTTGCAGAACACCTCCGTTCAGTCCGTAAGCGTGACCCCGCGTTTCCGGTCACCTGTCATTTTAATTCACCGCTCCATTACCACTCGGACCTCACCATCCTTGACGTCTAGTATTGTTCCATGGATGCTCAATGTAAACTCGAGGAACAGCACCTCATCTTCCGATTAGGCACTCTACAGCCTTCCAGACTCAATATTGAGTTCAACAAAGTCAGAACATAATCTCGGCCCCTATTACATTATATCTTGTAATTTTTCCACTCCTTTCCCCCCCCCCTTTACTTTTATTTCACTCTCACACCTGGCAGCTTTCTCTTGCCCTGCCAGTGCAATTCACACCTAATCTCAGCCTATTACCATCTCGTCTAGCTTTGAATACCTTTTATTGTCTCTTTTACGTCTTTTGTTTCTTTTACTTCTTTTGTCCGATCGAAGCCCTGCCTCCGATGTATTTTCTTTTATTTCCAGTTTTGAAGAATGGTGCGACCCGAAACGTCAACTCAAATTTCTCTCCACGGATGTTACCTGACCTGCTGAGTTTTTCCACCATTTTCTGTTATTATTCTGTATTCACTCGTGTTTAGAATGAAAGTGGATCTCATTGAAAGGTCTAAAATTCTGACAGGGCTAGACAGACTGGATGTAGGGAGAATGTTTTCCCTGACTGGTGATCTGGAAGGAGGGTTCACTGTCTCTGGATACGAGTAGGACATTTAGGACTGAGCTGAAGAGAAATCACTTCACTCAGAGGGTGGTGAACCTGTGGAATTCTCTACCACAGACGGCTGTGGAGGACAAGTGTGAATATATTTCAGCAGGAGATAGATAGATTTCTAGACACAAAATGCATGAAGGTGTATGGGGAGAGTGCGGCTATAAGGTAATGAGATAGACGATCAGCCATGATCATGTTGAATGGCAGAACAGGCTCGAAGGACCGAATGGCCTACTCCTGCTCCTATTTATTTTGTGTTTCTATGTTTCTATACTTCAACCTGGCAGCAGGGAGGCAACGTGCCATCCTGGAGTCACGTCTGCTTCCACAGAAACGCCTATCTGTAACCCTAACCAATGAATCTCTTATCATTATTCCACTCTTCTTCCTCCCTGTGCATGTGTGCCACCCGTGGTGCAGTGGCCTTGGCCCTGGCTGCACTCCCAAGAGGAGCCATCTCCACCACCAGTTTCCAGAACTGTGAACCGAATAGCGAGCGGGATGCACTCTGGGGTTTCTTGCCCTTCTGATTGTTCCTCCTTCTCTCTCTGGCAGTCACCCTTTCCGTCACTGACTGCACATTCTGAGGCTGCAGGGTGACCACTTCTGGAAATGTGCTTTACAATTATTGCTCAGCCTCGTGGACGCACTGTAGCGACTCCAGCTGCCGCACCAGCTGCGAAACCTGGAGCCGCTGCAGTCGGCAACACTTCCCGCACACGTGGTCATCCAGGCCGCCAGAAGTAGAAAAAAGAGAACTGGTAGATGTGGTGTATCTGGATTTTCAGAATGCCTTCGATAATGTCCTACACAAAGGGTTGGTGAACACCATTAAGGCACATGGAATTGGGGTTAATTTACTAGCATGGATTGAGAATTGGTTAACACAGAAAACAAAGAGTAGGGATAAACGGGTCTTTTTCAGCATGGCAGGCTGTGACTATTGGGGTACCGCAAGGAGCAGTGCTTGGGACCCAGCTATTCATAATCGATATCAATGATTTGGATAAGGGGACTAAAAGTAACATTTCCAAATTTGCTGATGATACAAAGCTAGGTGGCAGTGTCAGTTGCAAAGAGGATGTGAAGAGGCTTCAAGGGGATATCGACAGGCTCAGTGAATGGGCGAGAACATGGCAGATGGAATATAATGTGGATAAATGTGAAGCTATCCACTTTGGTTGAAAAAGCAGAATGCAGAGTATTTTCTAAACGGTGAAAGGTTGGGTAATGCAGCTGCTCAAAGGGACCTGGGTGTCCTTGTACATGAGTGACTGAAAATGAATGTGCAGGTGTAGCAAGCCATTAGGAAGGCAATTGGTCTGCTGGCTTTCATTACAAGAGGATTTGAGTAGAGGAGTAAATAAGTCTTACTCCTATTATATAGGGCCTTGGTGAGACCACACCTGGAGTACTGTGTTTTGGTCTCCTTACCTAAGGAAGGATATACTTGCCACAGAGGGAGTTCAACGAAAATTCACGAGATTGATTCCTGGGATGGCAGGACTGTCGTATGATAAGAGATTGAGTAAACTTCGCCTGTATTCACTTGAATTGAGAAGAATGAGAGGGCCTCTCATTTAAGCATACAAAATTATTACATGACTTGATAGGATGGATGCTGAGAGAAATTTTTCCTTTTCTGAGAGTCTAGAACCACGGGCCACAGCCTCAAGGTAAAGGGTAGGCCATTCAGGACTGAGATGAGAAGAAATTTCTTCACACATAGGGTGGTGATTGCTTGGAATTCTCTACCCCATAGGGCTGTAGAGGCTCTTTCATTGGTATATTCAAAACAGATGTCGATAGATTTGTGACTAGTAAAGGCATCAAGGGATATGGCGATAGGGCCTGTGAATGGATCTGCGGCAGAAGATCAGTTATGATCTCACTGAATGGTGGAGCAGGCACATAGGGCCGAATGGCCTAATCCTGCTCTTATTTCTTATGTTATGAAGCATCCAGGATATCCAGGATATCCCACATGGCACAAGATGTGCCCTGGCATGCCTCGATTTATCAGATTTTGGAGGTAATTTAGCAGTAATAAACTTAACAAGAGACACTCAACAGCTACTCAACAATCAGCACTTCCCTCTAATAGATAGGCTATGAAATTTTTAGCAGATATTTACTGAAAACAGAAGAAAAAAATACCACGAATCATCACTCTGTACTCAGCTCTCAGCTCCCTTGGGCTAGCGACAGCTTTGAATACTGACGCCACTCCTTCGTTGTTTCACTTGCCGACCATTCCCCTTGCAGATAGTCCACTTGCACAGTCACCCAGGTTTCTGCTCCGAGCTGTCTTTATCCCCGGTCTTATTTGGTCTTAAAATACTTCTGTGCAGCACCTTGGGACGTTTTACTATGTTAATCGCATATAAATACAAATTGTTGTTTTTGTTGTCTCTGACTCGGTTCCACCCGCTCAGACTCACAAGTCGGTTATTCCCTTCTGTTGGTTCAGTCAGAACTGTCGCAAGCCCAGTCTAACATAGAAACATAGAAGATAGGAGCAGGAGGAGGCCATTCGGCCCCTTGAGCCTGCTCCGCCATTCATTGAGGTCATGGCTGATCATCCAGATTCAGTACCCTGTCCCTGCCTTCTCCCCATATCCTTTGATCCCTTTAGCCTTAAGAAATATATCCAAATCCTTCTTGCATATATTTAATGAACTGGACCCCACCGCCCTCTGTGGCAGAGAATTCCACAGGTTCACCACTCTCTGGGTGAAGAAATGGTTTCCCTCATCCTAATCATTGATGTATATTGTGAACAGCTGGGGCCCAAGCACTGATCCCTGCAGTACCACACTAGTGACAGCCTGGCACACTAAAAAAGACCGATTTATTCCTACTTTCTCTTTCCTGTCTGTTAAATATTTTTAAATCCATGCCAGTATATTACCCCGAATCCCATGTGCTTTAATTGTCCACGCTAACCTCTTATGTGGGACATTATCAGAGCCCTTCTGAAAATCCGAACACACCACATCCACTGGTTCTCCCTTATCTATTCTACCAGTTGCATCCTCAAAAAGCTCCAGTAGGTCTGTCAAACACGATTTCCCTTTCATAAATCTATGTTGGCTTTGTCTAATCCCGTTGATACTTACTAAGTGGCCTGTTGTTACATTCTTTATAATAGACTCCAGCATTTTCCAAACTACTGATGTTAGGCTAACCATTCTGTAGTTCCCTGTTTTCTCTCTCCCTCCTTTTTGAAATTATGGGGGTAGATTTGCCACCCTCCAATTCCTGCAGGAACTGTTCCATAATGTATTGAATTTTTGAAGATGACAACCAATGCATCCACTATTTCAATGGCTACCTCTTATAATACTCTGGGATGCAGATTATCAGGCCCTGTGGATTAATTGTCTTTCAGTCCCATTAATTTCTCAAGCACTATTTTTTTACTGATAATAATTTCCTCAAATTCCTCCATGTCACTAGACACTTGGTGCCCTAGCATTTCTGGAAGGTTAATTGTATCCTCTTCCGTGAAGACAGAACCAAAGTATTTGTTTAATTGCACTGCCATTTAATTATTCTCCATTATTAATTCTCCTGTTTCAGACTGTAAGGGACCTACATTTGTTCTCACTAATCCTTTTCTTTTTACATAGTTGTAGAAGCTTTTACAGTCCACTTTTATGTTCCTTGCAAGTTTTCTCTCATGCTGTATTTTTCCCCTCTTAATCAATCTCTTGGTCCTTTATTGCTGAATTCTAAACTGCTCCCAATCCTCAGGCTTGCTACTTTTTCTGGGAACTTTAATAGACTCCTCTTTGGATCTAATTTTATCCTTAATTTCTGTTGTTAGCCATGGTTGGGCCGCTTTTCCGAATGTCTTTTTGTGCCAGAAAGGAATGTATAACTTGCAATTCAGGCATTTGTTCCTTAAATTTTAGCCATTGCCTATCCACCATCAAGCCTCTTAATGAAGCTCCCCCATCTATCATAGCCAACTCACTCGTTATAGCCTCGTAGTTTCCATTATTTAGATTTAGTACCTTGTCTCGATTGGACTACTTCACTTGCCATCTTAATGAAGAATTCTATCATGATATGGTCACTCTTCCCTAAAAGGCCCCGCACAACAATATTATTAATTAACCACATCTCATTGCTCTATAGACAATTTAGGATAACCTGTTCCCTAGTTGACTCCTCAAATTACTTGTCTAAATATCTATATTATATAAACTCCAGGAATTCTTCCTCCACAGTATTATTGCTAATTTGGTTTGGCCAGTCTACATGTAGATTAAAGTCCACCCTTCCCTCAACTTCACATGGCCCATCTCTGACTCTTCCCTTCCCTTCCTCGACTTCTCTGTCTCCACCTTTGTGGATAGGCTACTGACAAACATTCACTACCGCCCCACTGCCTCGCACAGCTACCTACACTACTCTTCCTCGCTCACTGCTTCCTGCAAGTACTCTGTTCCATTATCCAATTATCTCAATCTATGCTGCATCTGCTGTGACGATGCCACCTTCCATTCTAGTGCTTCCAGCATGTCTTCTTTTGTCCTCAACCGAGGATTCCCCTCTACTGTGGTTGACAAGGCCCTTGACCAGTACCGAACTATTTCCCGCACTTCTGCTCTCACCACTTCCCCTCCCTCACTGAACGATGATAGGGTGCCCCTTGTCCTCAACTTTCACCCCACCAGCATCCACATTAAAGTGATCATCCTCTGCCATTTCCGCCACTTCCAGCGTGATCCCACAACCAATCACATCTTCTGCTCATCTCCCCTTTCAGCATTCCTAAGGGACCGCTCCCTCTGCGACACCCTGGTCCACTCCACTATCACACCAAACACCCCTTCCCCTTTGGCCGTCACATTGACGTGCAAGTGCAGGAGATGCAACACATGCACTTATACCTCCTCCTTCCCACTGTCCAGGGCTCCAAACACCCCTTACAGGTGAAGCAGCGATTTACTTGTGCTTCTTGCAAATTTGTATACTGCATTCGCTGCTCATTAGGTGGTCTCCTCTACATTGGGGAGACCAAACGCAGATTGGTTGACCACTTTGCAGAACACCTCCATTCAGTCTCTAATGAGACCACAATCTTCTGGTTGCCTGTCACTTTAATTGTCCGCTCCACTCCCACTCAGACCTCACCAACCTCGGACTATTACACTGTTCCAAAGAAGCACAAAGTAAGCTAGAGTAACAGCACCTCATTTTTCGATTTGGCAATTTAAGCCTTCTAGAGTCAACCAAGAGTTCAACAGTTTCACACCGTGACCTCTACTCTATCCATTATTTCCCATTTTGTCTCGCTCCCACATGGCAGCTGTATTTCATTCTGCCATCGCCATTTACATTTCATCTAGAGCCTACTTTTGTTTCTTATCTTGTCCCATTGCCATATCCTTTTGCCTTACACCATCTCTTCATCTCTCTCAATGTCTCTTAATCTCTCCTGCCTTCCATCCTATCACAGACCTTCCCTTTTATTCTTTCCTCCCCCCCTTTTCCTGCCACTGCACTTGCTTAAAAACTTGTTCCATCTTCAGCTTTTCCCAGTTCTGTTGAAGTGTCATCGATCTGAAACGTTAACTCAGTTTCTCTCTCCACAGATGCTGCCTGACCTGCTGAGTATTTCCAGCATTTTCTGTTCTTATTTCAAATTTCCAGCATCCACAGTATTTTGCTGTTGTAGATTAAATCCACCCATGATTACTGTAGTAACCTTGTTACATGCATCTCAAATCTTCCGCTTGATGTCATCCCCTGCATTACCACTACTGTTTGGTGCCCTATAGACAACTATCACCAATGTTTTCTGCCCCTAGCTGCTTCTTAGCTACACCCAGACTGAGTCTACATCTTGATTTTCTGAGACAATACCCTTTCTCACTATTGCTCTGAATTCATCCTTTACTACCAAGGCCACCTCACCTCCTTTCACTTTTTGTCTGTCCTTCCTAAATATCGAATATACTTGGGTATTCTGCACCCAGCGTTGGACAACCTGCAGCTTTGTCTCTTCAATCGCAATTATATCCTATCCGTTTACATCTATTTGCACGGTTAATTGTTCTAGCATATTACGAATGCTTTATGCATTCAAATAGAGTGCCTTTAGATTTGTCTTATTAGCATTTTTAGGTATCTTAACATTTTTTGCACTATGGCCCTATTTGTCTTATTACTATTTTTTCCTACCCGGAATCTGTTTGTTAGTGCACTCCTTGTTTGTACGCTCTGTCCCTTCCTGACACAATCTGGCTATCCTTACCCCAATCACTATTGTGCACTGCTTTCTTGTCTTTTCTCTTTAGCATTCTAGATTTCTCTCCATTGGAACCCTCCCACCCCCCACACCGTTTATTTAGTTTAAAGCCCTATCTACCTCCCTAGTTAATCGATTCGCAAGAACTCAAGCCCCAGCATGGTTCAGGTATTGTCCGTCCCAACGGAACAGCTCCCTCTTTCCCCAGTGCTGGTGCCAGTGCCCCACGAATCGAAACCCACTTTTCCCAGAAAAAATCTTTGAGCCACGCATTCATCTCCCTGATCCTATTGACCCTATGGCAATTTGCTCATGGCTGCAGTGATAATCCAGTGATTATGATCTTTGTGGTTCTGTTTTTAAATTTAGTCCCCAGCTGCCCAAAAACTCTCAGCAGAACCTTTTTCTTAGTCCTACCTATGTCGTTGGAACATACGTCGACCACAACAACTGGATCCTCCCCCTCTCACGCCAAGTTCTTCCACAGCCCGGATAAGATCTCCATTACCCTGGCACTGGGTAGGCAACATAGCTTTCAGGACTCACGCTCCAGGCTGCAGAGAACAGTGTGTATCCCCCTAACTATTATGTCGTCTACTACAACCACCTTCCTTTTTACTTCCCTAATTGAACGGCTTCCTGTACCATGGTGCCGCGGTCACTTTGATTGTCATCCCGCAGACCCGCAGTTGTCTATAAGGGCTGCAGGAACCTCGAATCTATTGGACATTTGCATGGACTGAGGTTCCTGCAATATATACTGCTGGATCCCCATACCTGCCTCACTCGCAGTCACAATTTCCTGTCCCTGACCACGTGCCAATTCTAATGTATTTAATGTAAGGGTTGCGGCTGCCTACTGGAGCAAATGGTCCAGGTAACTTTCTCCCTCTCTGATGTCTCGCAATGTCTGCAGCTCGGACTCCAGCTCCTTAGCTCGGAGCCGAAGTTCCTCGAGTTACAATCACTGGCCGCAGAAGTAGTCACCCTGAAAAAATGCCCACAAGTTCCCACATATTGAAGCAGCAACACATCTCCTGTTCTCCCATTATTGCATTTATGTAATTAATTATTTTAGTGTGATTCAAATTACTTACATCGTTTAGTTTATTATATTAATTACATTAAGTTTAGTTTTTAAAATGTAGCTATATGTGATGTCTTAACTTAAAACTTAGCCCACAGTCACTACCAATGACTTACCTGCCTTAACTGTGACGTCAAACTGCGGGTTTTCTCTTGTTGATGCAGGTCTGTTGCTGCTTTTCTCCGCCGCATTTCGGGAGAAGTTAGGAAAAGCAAGCACCTCCTTCCCCCACTACATCCATCTCCTACACTTATGAAATTCCAGTTGTTCACTCAGAGCTCGATGCACTCAGTTCAGACTGCACGCACATTCCACAGTTTTTATACTGTTTGTGACTCAGATGTCTCAGCACTGCTCTGCTACTCTTTCAGGAACCAGTTTAATCTAGTTAGCCGAATAAGTACCTACAGCAGCTCTCCAGCAGGTGTGCTTGGTTGATTGTCTCTGCTTAAGTCTGAAGAGATATAAAAATGTAAAGTTTAAATTTTAACTTTAACACTTCATCATACTTAAAGGTTACTATCATTTAACACTAGAATTAAGATAGATTAACGTTAGAACTCACACACTTACCAATCTCCCACTTGTTCAAACTGTGCTGGGTGGCTGCAAGACACTCTGAGGGGGGAGGGTGATCAGCCAGAGGTCGGTGTCCATATCGGCTCCAACGACATAGGCAGAATGAGGGATGGGGTCCTGCAAGCAGAATGGAGCTAGGAAAGAGATTAAAAAGCTGGAGCTACCGCTGCCACGTGCTAGCAAGTGCAGATATAGGAGGATAGAATAGGCGAATGCATGGCTGGAGAGCTGTTGCAGGATGGAGGGCTTTAGATTCATGAGTAATTGGGGCCATTCCTGAGGTAGGTAGGACATGTACAAGCCAAACTTGTTACACCTCAACAGAGCTGGGACTAATATTCTCGCGGGGAGATTAGCTAGTGCTGTTGGGTAGGGTTTAAACTAGCTTGGCAGGGGGTCAGCACCAGCATGAAGGAGTGGAGGGGAAGAATGGAGTGCATGGAAGAGAGAGTGTGTTGGATGGTACTGGAGGGAAAGGTAGTGCAAGAGGCGGAAGTAGTACCATATTAGATAGGAGCAGACTAAGAAGGAATACGAAAAATTCAAAAATAGGTTTAGAATGCATGTACTTAAAAGCACAAATTGTGGTGATTAAGTTTCGTGAGCTACAAGCACAATCAGCCGTGTGGCAACATGATTTTGTGGCAAAAATGGAACCGTGGCTTAAAGACGGTGAGGACTGGACATTTAATATTCAAGGATACAAGAATTTCAGAAAAGATAGAGAAAGAAAAAAAAGAAGTGGGGTGGCAGCGCTGATTAAGGAAGACATTGCAGTGTTGGAAGATGAGGATGTTCTTGAGGGGACAAGGGCAGAATTTATTTGGTTAGAGTTGAGGAGCAAAAATGGCATGATCACGCTACTAGGGTTATTCTATAGATCTCCAAATAGTGAGAGGGAGGAAGAGGAGCAAATCTGCAGGGAAATCGCAGGGTTATGCAAGAGCTACAGAGTGGTGATATTGTGGAACTTTAATTACACAATTATCGATTGGGATAATGCTAGGGTAAAGGGAAATGATGGAGAGGAATTTCTGAAATGTGTTCAGGAGAATTTCCTTGACCAGTATGTTCCTGGCCCAACTAGGCATTGCTGGATCTGATGTTGGGGAATGAGGTGAGCCATTTCGACGAAGTGTCTGTGGGAGAACACTTGGTTATGAGTGATCATCATATCATAAGCGTTGGATTATCAATGGAGAGGAGCAGGGAACAATCATGGGTGCAACTTCTAAACTGAAATAGGGCTAATTTCAATGTAATGCGAAAGGATCTAGCCAGGGTAAAATTGAACGACAGACTAACAGGGGAAACTGTAAAAGAACAATGAGTGGTCTTTCAGAAGATGTTCCAAGTAGAGCTAGGTATATTCCAACAAGAGGGAAGGGTAAAGAGACCAAAGCAAGGGCTCCTTGTATGACGAGGGTGATAGAGAAAATGATGAAACAAACATAGAGTGTGTATGATGCATGTCAGGTGATTCTTTCAAGGGAGAACCAGACCAAATACAAGAAGTTGAGAGGGGATGTGAAGATGAAAATAAGATTGGCATGACAGGATATGAGAGTAGCATGGCGGTTAATGTAATAGGCAGGCGAAAAATCTTCTACCGGCATGTAAACAGTAAGCAGGTGGGAATAGTCGGGGTGGGGACTTTTAGAGCCAAAGAAGGTGATATATGCTTAGCGGCAGAGGGCAAGTCTAGAATAGTCAATGAGTACTTTGTGTCGGTCTTTACTAAGGAGGTGGATGCTGACAAAATATCGGTAGAAGTGGAAAATTTAGCAGCAATGGTCGGGGTAAAAATTGATAGACAGGAAGTACTAGAAAGGCTGGGTATGCTTAGAGTGGATAAGTTGCCTGGCCCAGATGGCTTGCATCCCAGATTGCAAATGGAATTGCGGGGGATGGATAACGGATGGGCTTGCCATAATTTTCCAAACTTCCCTAGATGCGGGGGAGGTGCCTGAGAATTGGACAGTGACAAATGTGACAGCATTGTTCAAGAAAGGGTGTAAGGCCATTCCCAGTAACTGCAGGCCGGTCATTTTAACATCAGTGGAGGTTAGAATTACGGAAACAATAATCAAGGAATAAGTTATGGGCACTTGGAGAGGTTTACGCTAATGCAAGAGAGCCAACACGGATTTGTAATAGGCAGATCGTATTTGACTAATCTAATGGAATTTCCTGATGAAGTAATAGAGTGGATGATGAAGCGAATGCAATGGATGTTGTCGACATGGATTTTCAGAAGGCGTTTCGCAAAGTGTCATGTAGAAGGCTGGTTAACAACATTGAAACTCTTGGAATAGGTGGGTCAGTGGCAGCGTGAATAAAGAATTGATAAAGGGAAATATACGAAGCTTGGGCGTGTTTCAAACAGTAAGGAGGATACCAATGGACTGCAACAGTAAGTAGAAATGCTAGTAGAATTGGCAGACAATGGCAGATGGAATTTAATACAGGGAAATGTGAGGTAACGCATTTTGGCAGAAGGAACATTTCGGGGCAATATATACTTAATGGCACAAATTTTAAGAGTGTGCAGGGACAGGGGGACATGGGAATTAATGTGCATAGGTCACTGAAAGTGACAGGAAATACTGAGAGAGCGGTTTAAAAATCATATGTGATCTTGGGCTTCATAAATAGAGGTATTGAGTACAAAAGTGGATAAATTATGCTGAACTTTATAAAGCGCTGGTTAAGCCACAACTGGAGTATTGCATCCAGCTCTGCTCACCGCACATTTGGAAGGATGTGAAAGCCCTTGAGAGGGTGCAGAGGAGAATTACCAGGAGGGTTCTGGAGTTGGGGATCTTAGCTACAATGGCAGGTTGGAGAAGCTGGATTATTTTCATTAGAGCAAAGGAGGTTGAGGCGTGATTTGATAAACATGTACAAGATTATGACGGGTTTGCCTAGGCTAGAGGAGTGAAGACTGTTTCCACTATTTGATTGTGCAAGGACAAGGGGACACAGATTTAAGGGTTTGGCAAGAGATACAGGGGGATGTGAGGAACAATGTTTTTGCAGCGAATTGTGATGACCAGGAACTCACTGCCACGGGAAGTGATGGAAGCGGAGACACTCAATGTTTTCAAGGGGGAACTGGATAGACATTTGAGGAAAATCAAACTGCAGGGCACCGGGAATGCAGCGGGGGAGTGGGACTGTCTGGATTACTCTGCAGAGGGCCGGCACAGACTCGATGGGACAAATGCCCTCCTTCTGTGCCGTTATGATTCTATGATGCTAATTGTAAATGGCAATGGCAGAATCAACAACAGCTGCCATAGGAGACAGATAAAAATTGGGGCCAAGGTAATACGCTTTTAATAACTCAAAAGACTGAGATTAAGCGAGTAACTAACAGGCTTTTATTAACAAGAGAATGAAGGTGTGCCTCGAGTGGTCGACCGGTCCAGAATACAGAGGGACTGTGGAGCAGTCACCTTTATACCTGGACTCGTGGGAGGAGTCAGCCGAGACATGTACAGGCATGTACACAGTGGAATACAAACAGTGGTTTACCACATTCACCCCTTGTTTAAAAATGAGTCCGGCGGGGTGAAGTGTATTAAAAGTTAGTGTATTGGAGTCTCTCCGGAGATCTTGTCTGCCGCTGTGATCGACGTGGCGACGGCAGGGGTAGTGAAGCTTCCGGCGTCGAGTCCCGCGTAGGCTGTGGCACTGGTGTGTAGTCCTCGTAGGTGTCGAGCGGGTCGCGGGGCCCAGGCCTGCCGTCTGCTGGGGCTGGATATTGGATCATGGCGGGGTGGGTGGTAGTGGGTAGTGGGTTACTGCGGCCCCCGAGGGTGCGAGGTATCGTGTGGAGACTGTGTCCTCCCGCCCATCCGGGTACGCAATATAAGCATACTGGGGGTTGGCGTGGAGGAGGTCGACCCTCTCGACCAGGGGGTCCGTTTTATGGGTCCTCACGTGTCTTCTCAGTAGGAACGGCCCTGGTGACGTCAGCCATGGCGGTAGCGATGCCCCCGATGTGGACTTCGTTGGGAAGACAAACATTTTCTCATGAGGGGTGGCGTTCGTGGCAGTGCAGAGCAGTGACCGAATAGAGTGGAGCACATCGGGGAGCACATCCTGCCAGCGGGAGGTCGGAAGGCCCCTAGCCTTTAAGGCTAGCAGGGCGGCCTTCCAAACTGTCGCATTCTCTCTTTCCACCTGTCCGTTCCCCCGGGGGTTGTAACTGCTGGTCCTGCTTGTGGCACTACCCCTAGCGAGCAGGTACTGACGGAGTTCGTCGCTCATAAACGATGAACCCCGGTCGCTATGGATATAGCTGGGGAAACCGAACAGGGTGAAGAGGTCGTTCAGACATTTAATGACCGTGGCACTGGTCATGTCCGGGCAGGGGATGGCGAACGGGAAACGGGAGTGCTCATTAGTAATGTTGAGGAAGTACACATTGCGGTCGGAGGAGGGGAGAGGCCGTTTAAAATCAATGCTCAGGCGCTCGAAGGGGCGAGTGGCTTTTATCAGGTGAGCACTGTCTGGTCTATAAAAGTGCGGTTTGCACTCAGCACAGACTTGGCGGTTCCTGGTCATGGTCCTGACCTCCTCAATGGAGTAAGGCAGGTTGCGGGCCTTGATGAAGTGGAAGAAACTGATGACCCCCGGGTGGCAGAGGTCATTGTGTAGGGCCCGCAGTCTATCGATCTGCGTGCTGGCGCAGGTGCCACGCGATAGAGCACCCGGGGATTCATTGAGCTTCCCGGGCCGGTACAAGATCTCGTAATTGTAGGTGGAAAGTTCGATTCTCCACCTCAAGATCTTGTCGTTTTTGATTTTGCCCCTCTGCTTGTTGTTAAACATAAAAGCAATTGAACGCTGGTCAGTGAGCAGGGTAAATCGTTTTCCGGCCAGGTAGTGCCTCCAATGACGCACGGCCTCCAAAATAGCCTGGGCCTCCTTCTCAACAGCGGAGTGTCTGTTCTCCAGGCCCTAGAGGGTTCGTGAAAAGAAGGCCACGGGTCTCCCCGCCTGATTAAGGGTAGCGGCCAGGGCAAAGTCAGATGCGTCGCTTTCCACCTGGAAGGGGATGGATTCGTCCACTGCGTGCATGGTGGCTTTGGCAATGTCTTCCTTGATACGGTGGAAGGCTAAGCGGGCCTCTGCCGTCACGGGAAAGGAGGTGGACTTGATCAGCGGATGGGCCTTGTCTGCATAGTAGGCGACCCACTGGGCGTAATAGGAGAAAAACCCTAGGCACCTCTTCAGGGCCTTCAGGCAGTGGGGCAGTGGGAGTTCCATAAGGGGACGCATCCGGTCGGGTCGGGACTGATGACACCGTGTTCCACAACACAGCCAAGGATGGCGAGGTGGGTTGTGCGGAATATTCACTTCTCCTTGTTATACGTCAGGTTCAGGAGTTGGGCGGTGCGGAGGAATTTTTCGAGGTTTGCGTCATAGTCCTGCAAGTCATGGCTGCAGATGGTC
Organism: Somniosus microcephalus; assembly: GCF_052327205.1. Classification (NCBI taxonomy): domain Eukaryota; kingdom Metazoa; phylum Chordata; class Chondrichthyes; order Squaliformes; family Somniosidae; genus Somniosus; species Somniosus microcephalus. The sequence continues at coordinate 47,629,664 of NW_028225184.1, read as the reverse complement.
ACATTGTCCAGATATGGGAAAGTGGCCTGCAATGCATTTTGTTTGACCATCCGGTCCATCTCCCTTTGGAAGACGGAGACCCCGTTGGTGACGCCAAAGGGAACCCTACGGAAGTGATAGAGGCGGCCGTTTGCCTCAAAGGAAGTATACTGGCGGTCCTCAGGGCAGATAGGGAGCTGGTGGTACACTGATTTCAGGTCAATGGTCGAGAAGACGCGGTACTGCGCAATCTGGTTGACCATATCAGCTATGCGGGGGAGTGGGTAAGCGTCCAGCAGGGTGTAGCGATTTATTGTCTGGCTGTAGTCAATGACCAGGCGCTGCTTCTCGCCGGTCTTAACGACCACAACCTGGGCTCGCCAGGGGCTGGTGCTGCCCTCAATAATCCCCTCCTTCAGCAGCCGCTCCACTTCGGTTTTAATGAAAACCATGTCCCCGGCACTGTATCGCCTGCTCTTTGTGGCGATCGGCTTACAGTCGGGGGTAAGGTTAGCAAACAGTGTGGGGGGGGTGACTCTGAGTGTGGAGAGGTTGCACCTGGTGCACGGTGGGCAATTTTGAAGCTGCTGGCTGCGGACTCTGAGTGGGGGGAGGGGTACACCGTACGCCATCGTAACACTTTTAAGCTGGCACTGAAAATCTAACCCCAGTACAAGGGCAGCGCAGAGGTGGGGCATTACCAGAAGTTTAAAATTATCGTACACAATCCCGTCTACTATGAGTGTCACCAGGCAGTAGCCGCCAATGTCCGCCGACTGGGACTCGGAGGCCACAGAAATCCACTGGTGCGCAGGCAGGACTGGGAGAGAGCAACGCCGCACCGTGTTGGGGTGAATCAAGCTCTCCATGCTCCCAGAGTCAAAAAGGCAGATTGTTTCATGACCATGTACCTTAATGTCCATTGTGGACCGGGCCAGTTCTTGCGGTCTCGCTTGGTCCAGCGTAACGGAGGCCAGCGTAGGGGTCGGTGTGTTGCTGCGGGTATCAGATGAGGCGGTGTTGGGGGCCTGTTGTGTCCCGGCTGTCGTCCAAGATGGTGGCATCCATGATCCCCATGTGGCTGGAGGCGTCCAAAATGGCTGCTGTTCCGGTGGTTCGCACATGGCTGGGGATGCCCAAGATGGCGGCCCGCACGGCCCACACGTGGCGCTGCTTGGGTTCGGTGTGGCTTTGGCTCTGCAGACGCTGGCATAGTGTCCCTTCTTCCCGCAGTCCGAGCAGATCGCATTTTTCGCCGGGCAGCGCGCTCTGGGGTGTTTGGCCTGGCCACAGAAGTAGCATTTCTGGCCTTGGGGCACTGCTGTCTGGCCTTGGGACACTGCTGCGGTAGTTGGGCCGTTGCTGGGATGTGGCTGGGGTGGCACGGCTCTATGAGACGGTCCTACCATGTACCAGGCTGTCGTTCCCCCCGGCATCCACGGTGCAGAGGAGTAGGCATCCATGCCCCGGTAGGCTGCATCCAATGATAATGCGAGTTCAGAGGCCTTGTTCAGATTGAGCTCACTCTGCTCCAGCAGTCGCTGTCGGGTGTAATTGGACCTGTGGCCCGCTACAAAAGCGTCCTGGATAAGTTCCTCTCTGTACACGGCGGCCTTTACATCCTTACAACCACAGGCCCGGCCAAGCACAGAGAGTGCCTGAAGGTATTCCTCGGTCGATTCCTCAGGTTGTTGTTTACGACTCCCCAGGAGGTGCCTAGCATACGCCTCGTTCACTGGGCGCGTGTACTTGTCCTTGACGAGCTTGATAGCATCCGCATACGAGGTCGCGTCCTGGATGACCGAGTACACTCGGTGGTTCACTTTGGAGGTCAGGACATCCAGTTTGTCCTCGTCCGATTTGACTGTTGCAGCGGAGGCGATCATCAATTTTTCATAACACCTAAGCCAGTGAGTAAACTTGGAGGATGAGTCCGCCTCCCGATGATCGAAGTCCAGGCATGCTGGTGTGAGGATCTTCTCCATTATAAAAAATCTTGTTAATAAAATTGATGCGCTATCAATAACTCAAAAGACTGAGATTAAGCGAGTAACTAACAGGCTTTTATAACAAGAGAATGAAGGTGTGCCTCGAGTGGTCGACTGGTCCAGAATGCAGAGGGACTGTGGAGCAGTCACCTTTATACCTGGACTCGTGGGAGGAGTCAGCCGAGACATGTACAGGCATGTAAACAGTGGAATACAAACAGTGGTTTACCACACAAGGTAATGATCGGTAATTGTTGAACTGAATTTTGAGTCCAGAAGGCTGTTTAGTGTGTAATCAAAAGATGAGGTGCTGTTCGTCGAGCTTACCTTGAGCTTCGTTGGAGCAGTGTAGGAGGCCGAGGACAGAGAGTTCAGAGTGGGAGTGGAGTGTAGAATTAAAGAGACAGGTGACTGGAAGCTCGGCATCGCCCTTACGGGCTGGGCGGAGGTGTTCCGCAAAGTGGTCAACCAATCTGCGTTTGCTCACCCCAACGTAGAGGAGACTGCATCATGAGCAGCGAATACAGTATACTAAATAGCAAGAAGTGCATGTAAATCACTGTTTCACCTGCAAAGAGGTTTGTGGCCCTGGAAAGTGGAAAAGAAGGAGGTAAAAGGACAAGGGTTGCATCGCTTGTGCTTTCATGGGATGTTGCCTAGATGAGGGGAAGGTGTGTTGGGGCTGATTGACGAGTTGACCAGTGGGGTGCACTTCCCTCGGAATGCAGTATGGCGAGGTGAGGGGAAGATGTTTTCCCTTGTGGGATCACGCTGGAGTTGGTAGAAAAGGTGCAGTATGATCCAATGTATGTGCAAGCTTGTGGGGTGAAAGGTTATGACAAGCAGAATCCGATCATGGTTCTGGGAGGGAGGGGAAGGTGTGGGAGCAGAAGTGCGGGAAATAGAAGGGATACGGTCGAGGGCCTTGCCAACCACGCTGGAGGGGAATCCTCAGTTTAGCAAAAAAGGGAGACATGTCAGAAGCTCTAAAATGGCAGGTGGCATCATCAGAGCAGATGCAGGCAGAGATGGAGAAACTGGGACAAAGGAATAGTGTCCTTACAGGAAGCGGGTTGTGAGGAAATGTACTCCAGGTCGCTGTGGGAGTCAGTGGGCAAATCGTGAATGTTTGTCGAAAGACTATCACCAGTGATGGAGAAAGAGAAGTCGAGGATGGAAAGGGAAGTTTCGCAGATGGACCATATGAAGGTGAGGGAAGGGTGGAAATTGGATGAAAAGTCAATGAAATTTTCTAGTCCAGGGCGAGAGCAGGAAACGGCACTGCTATAGTCATCAATGTAATGGAAAAAGTGGTGAGGGAGGCGACCAGAGTAAGACTGGATCAAAGAATGTTCCAAATATCCCACGAAATATAGAGAGTAGATACAGACGACACTGCGTTCGACAATGTCCCTCTAAACAATCGCAGTTCAGGTACAGCACGAGTTACATACAGAGCAAATGTCCCGCTACACTCTCCCATCAAACTCCCAGGGCAGGTACACCATGGGTTAGATAGAGTAAAGCTCCTTCTACACTGTCCAATCAAACACTCCCAGGGCAGTTACAAAATGTTTTAGATAGAGAGTAAATCTCTCTCTACACTGTCCCATCAAACACTCCCTGGGCGAGAGCAGCACGGGTTAGATGCCGAGTAAACTCCCTCTATACTGTCCCATCAAACAAGCCCAGGGCAGGTACAGCACCGGATTAGATGCAGAGAAAAACTCCCGCTACCCTGGCCCAGCAAACACTCCCATGTCAGATACAGCATGGGGTTAGATACAGAGTAAACCTCCCTCTACACTGTCCCATCAAACACTCCCAGGGCAGGTATAGCACGGGTTTGATACAGAGTAAATCTCCCTCTACACTGTCCAATCAAACACTCCCGGGGATGTTACAACATGTTTTAGATAGAGACTAAATCTCCCTTTACATGGTCCCATCAAACAGTCCTAGGGCAAGTGCAGCACGGGTCAGATGCAGAGTAATCTCCCTCTATACTCTCCCATCAAACAAGCCCAGGGCAGGTATAGCACGGGGTTAGATGCAGTGGAAAACTGCCTCCACACTGTCCCAACAAACACTCCCAGGGCAGATACAGCACGGTGTTAGATAGAGAGTAAAGCTCCCTCCACAATGTCCCATCACACAGCCCCGGGAAAGGTACAGCATGGGTTAGATACAGTGTAAAGCTCCCTTCTACACGGTCCCATCACACACTCCCTGGGCAGGGATAGCACGGGTTAGATACAGAGTAAATCTCCTGCTACACTGGCCCATCAAACGCTCCCAGTTCAGATACAGCACGGGGTTAGATACAGAGTAAAGCTCCATTTACAATGTCCCATCAAACAGCCCCAGGGCAGGTACAGCATGGTTTAGATACAGAGTAAATCTCCCTCTACACTGTCCCAGCAAACACTCCCAGGGCAGGTACAGCACGCGTTTGATACAGAGTAAAGCTCCCTCTACACTGTCCAATCAAACACTCCTGGGGAAGTTACAACATGTTTTAGAAAAAGGCTAAATCTCCCTTTATATGGTCCCATCAAACAGTCCCAGGGCAAGTGCAGCACGGGTCAGGTGCAGAGTAAGCTCCCTCTATACTCTCCCATCAAACAAGCCCAGGACAGGTACAGCACGGTGTTAGATGCAGAGTAAAACTGCCTCCACACTGTCCCAACAAACACTCCCAGGGCAGATACAGAACGGGGTTAGATAGAGAGTAAAGCTCCCTCCACAATGTCCCATCAAACAGCCCCGGGAAATGTACAGCATGGGTTAGATACAGTGTAAAGCTCCCTTCTACACGGTCCCATCACACACTCCCAGGGCAGGGATAGCACGGGTTAGATACAGCGTAAATCTCCTGCTACACTGGCACATCAGACACTCCCAGGGCAGGTACAGCACGGTTTACATACAGAGTAAAGCTCCCTCCACACTATCCCATCAAACACTCACTTGGCAGGTACACCATGGGTTAGATACAGAGTAATGCACCCTCTACACTGTCCCATCAAACACTCCCAGGGCAGATACAGCACGGGTTTGATAGAGAGTAAAGCTCCGTCTACACTGTCCCATCAAACACTCCCTGGACAGGTACACCATGGGTTAGATACAGTGTAAAGCTCCATCTACACTTTCCCATCAAACACTCCCAGGGCAGGTACAGCACGGGTTAGATACAGAGTAAAGCTCCCTCTACATTGTCCCATCAAACAATCCCAGCGCAGGTACAGCACAGGTTAGATACAGAGTAAAGATCCCTCTACACTATCTCATCAAACACCCAGGGCAGGTAAAACCACGGGCTAGATACAGAGCAAAGCAAAGAGTTTACCATCTAGTGAGCTTACATCGTTATCTAACTGGATCAGAGAAGCAGCCTTACACCAACGCCACCCCCCACACCCCCACACGCCAAACTTCCAATGGAGAAACGGCAGTGCCCACGCCTCACCGTCGGATATTTCCTGTTCTTGCGATTTCCTGTATACCAGATTCCAGGAAGAGGCCAAGTCCTGGCACCGAGGATCCCAGGCAGGAAGAGGTCAGCCAACCCCCCAATCCCCAGGAGAAGCGGGAGAAGCGAATGCCTCCTGTCCGGGCTCCAGAACCTGAATCTCCCTCCAACCAATTGCCCGAGACACCTTGACGCCGACTGTACCTCGGCTCCTTCTCCAGGCCTGTCCAGGGTATCGGCCAATGGCGGCCACGCACTCCCACAATGCAGCTCTGCCTGCAAAAGCCCCCATGGACTGACCATTCCGCTGCATTACGGGAGACCCCATGGAGGCTCTGCCTGAGATAAATTTCTAAGGAGCAGGACAGGTGTTAAGTCTGTGTGTTATAGTGAGAATTACTACACAGACCACAAGAGTAAATTTTAACAGGTCTTTCCTAGTAGATGGTCAGGGCGGAACTGCCCAATAAATCATTACACAGCACTTATATACCGGTGTGGTCACCACCGGTATTACAGTATACAGCAGCCAAGATAAAGTAGTGCAACCCTTAAAATAGTTCTCTTAAAGGCGGAACGGTTACATACACTACAATCCTCCCTTTTTAGCTTAACCGTATATATTCCCCATTAAACATAACATCATAACATATATACACAACTTCATGTAAAAACAGTTCACAGATTCAGTCTCTGAGGAGGACTCCTGACTCGGGCCTGATAACGCCTCGGTGGTGTAGTAGTTTTCGGTGGTGTAGTAGGCTCTCGTTGCTGGGGTGACTCATCTAATAGTCCTTCACTGGACTTAACAGCTTGAACTTTCGTAACTTCAGAACCAGCATTGCTGACTTCTAAAGGCTCGAGTACCTTGGGAAGTTTTTCTACTTCCAGACTGATTTGGCTTAGTTCGGAGGGACCACTTGCGTGACCTGGTAGGGGTGATAATGGTTCAGATGAGTCATCATCTTCTGCTTCTTCTCTATTGACTTCTATTTCCTCCATCACTTCAGCTTTTGCCTCTGCCACCAATTCCCTGAGTGGCTTATTACTGCTGACACTGCTCACAAAAGGGCGCTCTTTCTTCTTAGCTTTCAACTGATCGATGAATTTGGCATATTCCCTTTCTTGCTCAGCTTTGATTCGTTTGGCCTCATCGCGCAGACGGTTTGTGTGTTCCTGATCCATTTTCTCAATCAGCTGCTTCTGCTGTCTTCCCAGATTCTCCAACTCTGTGTCAAAGAAATTTTTCTTTGCATTCATCTCTTGCTCAAAACGGCGAATCATTTGTTCTAATTGCTGTTGTAGTTTGAAATTGAGTTGAGTTCGAGCCCGGTGTTCCTCAGAAATGTGCTTGTCTGTAGACTGGACAGACTCAGAATTCTCTGTCAAACTATGTTGTTGTTGTTCAGTGGAATTCTGTTCTGATACTTTGTTCTCTTCTGAAGCGTTTATGCACTCCTTCGTTTTGCCATCATTAGTCTGCAAGTCCATTTTAGACTTGTCTTTTGCACATGGGCTGGTCTTACCATCATCAGTTCCAGATTCTGAGCTGATTGTCTTCAACGAGTTCTCACTCTCTGCTTTGTCACTGTCACTGCTGCATATGCCCTCATCCAATATTCTGGACAATCGTTCAGGTTTGACATCTTTTTTTCCGGAATCTACCGTTATTGCTTTTAGGGAGTGCCAGTCCATGTTTATTTTCCTGATCCACTCCCGTCCCAGAAGTGGTGGACCTCCCTCAGGTAGTACATATATGTCCATTCTTTGGTGTTCTTTGCCCTTGTGTATCACCTTGACTTTTATCTTTCCGATGGGGTATACTCTTTGCCCCTCGTACGTCTGCAATGCTCTCTCCGTATCCCGTAGGGGAATATGTGTGAATAACCTTTTGTAATCTTGCTTATTCATGACCGTCAATGCCGATCCGGTGTCCAATTCCATCTTCACTTGGACTCCTGCTATCTGCAGTGTGACCCAGATAGTTTGTAGTTCAGCTTCCTTACTCACATTGTGAATTCTCAGACTACCCAGTTCCTTGCTGTTGGAGTCTGAACCGAATTCTGTTCATCCGAACTCTTCTCAGCCACCTTATGTACCTTTCTGCACTTTTCCTGCAGTGACTTTTTGTTGCCGGTCTTCTTTCCTGACCGGCTGACTTTAGCTATGTGACCAAGCTTGCCACATTTCGTTGTACCCAAAGCAATTTGATCGACGCAGAGTACCGCTGCCTTCAGCTGCATTTCTGCAGTGCCTCTCGCTGCGGCTTCGTGCGATGCTGCAATAGTGACAGCCTTATCAAGTGTAAGATCATTCTCTTCAAGTAGCCACTTTTCTGTTCCTCCTTTCGACAATCCACACACGAATTTGTCTCTCAGTGCCTCTGTCAGGCTTTCCCCAAACTGACAGTATTTTGCTAGCTTGCGCAGTTCAATTAAATACTCCGCGTTGCTTTCCTCTTTCAGTTGTGTTCTCGCATAAAATTTAAATCGTTCCGCTAACATCAGCGGTATGGGGTTCAAATGATTCTTCAGGACAGCAACAATATTAGCGAAAGTCTGATCCGCTGGTTTAGCTGGTGATAGAAGATGCTTCAATAGCCCGTATGTCTTCGCACCCATTGAGTTTAGTAAGGTTAGTGCTTTATCTTCCTCGGATATTTTATTTGCCTTACAATAAATCTCTATGCGTTCTACATACGTGGCCCAATCTTCAACATCGGGATCGAAATCGTTGATGCTACCACGCTTAGGCATCCTCGCAATCTTCTTGAGAAACAAAAAGAAATTTTTCTTTATTTTTTTTTTTTGAATGGCGGTTTCCCGCGCTTGTCTTCTTCCCCCGCCTACGAAAATGGCGGCTTCCCGCGTTTGCCTTTCTCCCCCGCTGGCTGTAATGGTGATTGCCATATTGCTGTGTTCGTCCTCCCCAGCGGTTCTCAAATCATGCCTCCCAGCCCCTCTTGCAGTCTGGTCCTTTCCCCCGGCTGCGGCTGAGTTCTCTGCGGTTTTTTTATTTTTTTTTATTTTCTCCCGCGCCTTACGCTGTCCCGGTCACTGCGCCTCGCAGCCTCGGTAGCTGCCCGGCCTTTTTCACCGGTCGCGGTCGAGCTCTCTCTCGACGCTGTTGCATCTCCCAGCCCGCTTGCAGCCCGGTCTTTTACACCGGCTGCGTTTGCATTCACCGTGGCTCCCGTTCCTTACGCTGCCCCAGTCTCAGCGCCTCTGGCCCCGACATCTGTCCGGCTCTTTTCCCCGGCCGTGGTCGAGTTCTCCGCCCTTATATCCTCCGTTTTTCCCTCCCCTACTTCACAGCCAACGTGGCCGACTTGCTGCTCGTCGCTGATCGGCTTACCCACCATCATGATAGAAGGGATGATCACTGCCTGTTGCTGATGGAAGGCTTCGTGTCAGGATTCGTCCTTACTCTTCAGACCCGAGTCTTTTCTCAGCAGGATGATGAGGGCGGATGCCTCTTCTCGACACCCGTTAAACTGCCTTGGATATGTCTCTGCCGCAGAGTAAGAGCCCATCCTCATCGCCACTGTTAAGTCTGTGTGTTATAGCGAGAATTACTACACAGACCACAAGAGTTAATTTTAACAGGTCTTTACTAGTCGAAGGTCAGGGCGGAACTGCCCAATAAATCATTACACAGCACTTATATACCGGTGTGGTCACCACCGGTATTACAGTATACAGCAGCCAAGATAAAGTAGTGCAACCCTTAAAGTAGCTCTCTTAAAGGCGGAACGGTTACATACACGACAACAGGCATCTCCCTCCGGAACCCGTTACATAGATGGGCCTCCCGCTCACTGTAATTTCTAATGTGCAGGGCAGGCACATCCCTGGGGAACCCGTTACATAGATTGGCCTCCTGCTCGCAGTAATTTCTAATGTGCAGTGCAGGCATCTTCCTGGGGAAGCCATTACATAGATTGTAGTCCCGCTCACTGAAATTTCTAATGTGCAGGACAGGCATCTCCCTGTGGAACCCCTTACAGAGATTGGCCTCCCGCTCACTGAACTTTCTAATGTGCAGGGCAGGCATCTCTCTGGGGAAATCTTTACATATATTGGCCTCCCACTCACTGAATTTTCTAAAGTGCAGGGCAGGCATCACCCTGGGGAACCCGTTTTATATATTTATCTCCCGCTCACTGACATTTCTACTGTGTAGGACAGGCATCTCACTGGGGAACCCCTTACATAGATTGGGCTCCCGCTCACGGAAATTTCTAATTTGCACTACAGGCATCTCCCTGGTGAACCCCTTACATAGATTGTCCTCCTGCACACTGAAATTTCTGCTGTGCACGACAGGCATCTCCCTGGGGAACCCCTTACATAGATTGGCTTTCCGCACACTGAAATTTTTGATGTGCATGACAGGCATCTCCCTGGGGAACTCCTTACACAGATTGGACTCCCGCTCACTGGATGTTCTAAAGTGCAGGACAGGCATCGCCCTGGGGAACCCGTTACATTGATTGATCTCCCGCTAACTGATACTTCTAATGTGAAGTACAGGCATCTCACTGGGGAACCCGTTATATGGATTATACTCCCGGTCACTCAAACGTCTTGTGTACAGGGATGGCATCTCACTCGGGAACCCCTTACATAGATTGGCATCCCGCTCACTGAAATTTCTAATGTCAGTACAGGCATCTCCCTGGGGATCCGTTTACATATATTGCACTCCTGCTCACTGAAATTTCTAATGTGCAGTGCAGGCATCTCCCTGGGGAACCCGTTACATAGATTGTCCTCCTGCTCACAGAAATTTCTAATGTGCAGGTCAGGCATCTCCCTGGGGAAGTCCCTTACAACGATTGGACTCCGGCTCTCTGAAATTTCGAATGTGCAAGACAGGCATTTCGTTGGGGTACCCATTACATAGATTGCATCCCGCTCACTGAAATTTCTAATGTTCAGGGCAGGCACATCCCTGGGGAACCCTTTATATAGTTTCCCCTCCCGCTCACTGAAATTTCTAATGTGCAGTGCAGGCATCTCCCTGGGGAGCACCTTACATAGATTGTTCTCCCGCTCACTGAAATTTCTACTGTGCAGGACAGGCATCTCCCTGGGGAACCCGTTACTAAATTGGCATCCTGCTCAATGAAATTTCTAATGTGCAGGACAGGCATCTCCCTGGGAACCCGTTACATTGATTGGCCTCCTGCTCACTGCATATTCCAATGTGCCGTGCCAGCATCTCCCTGCAGAACCCCTTGCACAGATTTCACTGACGCTCACTGAAATTTATAATGTACGGTGCAAGCATCTCCCGGGGAAACCCGTTACACTCTTTGGCCTCCCGCTCACTGAAATTTCTAATCTGCAGGACTGGCATCTCCCTGGGGAACCCCTTACACAGATTGGCCTCACGCTCACTGCAAAATCTAATATTCAGTACAGGCATCACCTTGGGGAACCCGTTACACATATTGGCCTCCCACTGACTGAAATTATAATGTGCAAGACATGCATCTCCCTGGGGAACCCATTACATAGACTGGCCGCCCGCTCACAGAAATTTCTAATGTGCAGGTGAGGCATCTCCCTGGGGAACCCGTTACAGAGATTGGCCTCCCGCTCACTGAAATTTGTAAAGTGCAGGAAAGGCATCACCCTGGCGAACCCGTTGCACTGATTGGCCTCACGCTTACTGAAATTTCTAATCTGCAGGACAGGCATCTCCCTGGGGAACCCGTTACATTTATTGGCCTCCTGCTCACTGCAATTTCCAATGTGCCATGCCGGCATCTCCCTGCGGAAACCCTTACACAGATTTGCCTCACGCTCACTGAAATTTATAATGTACAGTGCAGGCATCTTCCGGGGGAACCCGTTACACTGATTGGACTCACGCTCACTGAAATTTCAAATGTGCAGGAGAGACATCTCCCTGGAGAAACAGTTACACAGATTGGGCTCGAACTCACTGAAATTTCTTAAGTACAGTGCAGGCAACTCCCTGGTGAACCGCTTACACATGTTGGCCTCTCTCTCACTGAAAATTCTAACGTGCAGGGCAGGCATCTCCCTGGGGAACCCATTAAACAGATTGGCCTCCCGCTCAATGAAATTACTAATGTGCACGAAAGGCATCTCCCTGGGGATCGCGTTACATCGATTGGGCTCTCGCTCACTGAAAGTTCGAATGTGAAGGACAGGCATGTCCCTGGGGAACCCGTTACCTAGATTGGCCTCGTCCTCATTGAAATTTCTAATGTGCAGGGCATTCATCAACAGGGGGATCCCGTTACATAGATTGGCCCCCCGCTCAATGATCTTTCTAATATGCAGTGCCGGCATTACCCTGGGGAACCCGTTGTATAAATTGCCATCCCGCAAAATGTCATTTCTAATTTGTAGGGCTGGCATCTCCTTGGGGATCCCGTTACAGAGATTGGCCTCCCGCTCACTGAAATTACTAATGAGCAGGAGAGGCATTTCCCTGGGGAAGCCGTTACATTGATTGGCCTCCCGCTCACTGAATATTCTAATGTGCAGGAGGGGCATCTCCCTGGGGACCCGTTACATAGATTGGCCTCCTGCTCACTGAAAATTCTAATGTGCAGGACAGGCACCTCCCTGGGGAAGCCGTTACATTGATTGGCCTCCTGCTCACTGCAATTTCGAATGGGGCGTGCCGGCATCTCCCTGCGGATCCCCTTACACAAATGAGCCTGTCGCACACTGAAATTTATAATGTACAGTTCAAGCATATCCCGGGGGAACCCGTTACACTGATTGAACTCACGCGCACTCAAATTTCTAATGTGCATGTGAGACACCTCCCTGGGGAACCAGTTACACAGATTGCGCTCCCACTCACTGAAATTTCTTAAGTATAATACAGGCAACACCCTGGGGAACCCCTTACACAGGTTGGCCTCCCGCTCACTGAAATTAATGATATGCACGAAAAGCATTTCCCTGGCTAACCCGTTACATTGATTGGCCTTCCGCTCGCTGAAATTATAATGTGCAGCACCGGCATCTCCCTGGGGAATCCATTACATAGACTGCCCTCCTCCTCATTGAAATTTCTAATGTGCAGGAGAGGCATCTCCCTGGGGAACCCGTTACATTGATTGGACTCCCGGTCACTGAATGATCTAATGTGCAGAACAGACATCACCCTGGGGACCCTGTTACATAGACTGGGCTTCCACTCACTGACATTTCTTAAGGAAAGTGCAGGCAACTCGCTGGGGAACCCCTTACACAGGTTGGCCTCCCGCTCATTGGAAATTCTAACGTGCAGGGCAGGCATCTTCCTGGGGAAACCATTACACAGAATGGCCTCCCGCTCTCTGAAATTTCTAATGTGCACGAAAGGCATCTCCCTGGGTAACCGGTTACATTGATTGGCCTCCCGCTCGCTGAAATTATAATGTGCAGGACAGGCATCTCCCTGGGGAACCCATTACGTAGACTGCCCTCCCGCTCAGTGATATTTTTAATGTGCAGGAGAGGCATCTATCTGGTGCACCCGTTACAGAGTTTGGACTCCTGCTCACTGAAATTGCTCATGTTTAGTGCAGGCATCTCCCAAGGGATCCCGTTACATAGATTGGACACTCGCTCACTGAAATTTCTAATGTGCAGGACAGGCATATCCCTGGGGAACCCGTTACATAGATTGGCCTCGTTCCCATTGAAATTTCTAATGTGCAGGACAGGCATCTCCCTCTGGGATACCGTTACATAGACTGGCCTCCCGCTCACTGAAATATCTAATGTTCAGGACAGGCGTCACACGGGAGAGCCCCTTACACAGATTGCCCTCGCGCTCACTGATATTTCTAATGTGCAGTGCTGGCATCACCCTGGGGAACCCGTTATATAATTTGGCGTCCCGCTCACTCAAATTTCTAATGTGCAGGATAGGCATCTCCCTAGGGAACCCATTACATTGATTGGCCTCCTGCTCACTGCAATTTGCAAAGTGCCATGCCGGCATGTCCCTGCGGATCCCCTTACAAATGTTAGCCTCATGCTCACTGAAATTTATAATGTACAGTACAAGCATCTCCCGGGGGAACCCGTTACACTATTTGGACTCACGCTCACTGAAAATTCTAATGTGCAGGAGAGACATCTCCCTGGGGAAAAAGTTACATAGATTGGGCTCCCACTCACTGAAATTTAATAAGTATAGTGCAGGCAACACCCTGGGGAACCCCTTACACAGGTTGGCCTCCTGCTCACTGAAAATTCTAACCTGCATGGCAGGCATTTCCCTGGGGAACCCATTATGCACGTTGGAATCCCGCTCAGTGATATTTTTAATGTGCAGGAGAGGCATCTCCCCGGGGCATCCGTTACATAGTTTGGCATCCTGCTCACTGAACTTTATCATGTGTAGTGCAGGCATCTCCCTGGGGATCCCGTTACATAGTTTGGACTCTCGCTCACAGAAATTTCTAATGTGCAGGACATGCAACTCCCTAAGGAACCCGTTATATTGAATGGACTCCCGATCACTGAATGATCTAATGTGCAGGACAGGCATCTCCCTGGGGAACCTGTTACATAAATTGGCCTCCTGCTCACTGACATTTCTAATGTGCAGGACACGCATCACCCTGGTGAACCCGTTATATAAATTGGCCTACCGCTTACTGAAGTTTCTAATGTGCAGGGCTCGCATCTGCTTGGGTATCCCGTTACATAGATTGCCCTCACACTCACTGAAATTTCTAAAGTGCAGGAGAGGCATCTCCCTGGGGAACCCCTTACACAGATTGGCCTCCCGCTGACTGAAATTTCTAATGTGCAGGACATGCATCTCCCTGGGGAACCCGTTACATTGATTGGACACGCGGACACTGATTGTTCTAATGTGCAGTTCAGGCATCCCCCTGGGGAACCCGTTACACAGATTGGCCTTCCGCTCACTGATTTTCTAATGTGCAGGGCAGGCATCTCCCTGGGGATCCCGTTACATAGATTAACCTTCCGCTCACTGAAATTTTTAATGTGCAGAACATGCATCTCCCTGGGGAACCCGTTACATTGATTGGACTCCCGGTCACTGAATGATCTAATGTGCAGGACAGGCTTCACCATGGGGAAGCTGTTACATAGATTGGGCTCACACTCACTGAAATTTCTTAATAAAAGTGCAGGCAACCCGCTTTGTGATATTTTTAATGCGCAGGAGAGGCATCTCCCTGGGGAACCCGTTACATAGATTGGCCTCCCGCTCACTGAAATTTCTAATGTGCAATGACGGCATCTCCCTGCAGAACCCCTTACACAGATTGCCATTCCATTCACTGCAAATTCTAATGTGCAGGACAAGCATCTCCCTGGGAATAACGTTATATAGATTGGCCTCCCGCTCACTGAAATTATTCATGTGCAGGACAGGCATCTCCCTGGGGAAACCGTTGCATAGATTGGCCACCCGCTCACTTAAATTTCTAATGTGCAGGACAGGCATCACCCTGGGAAGCCCCTTATATAGGTTGTCCTCCCGCTCACTGAAATTTCTAATGTGTAGTGCCGGTATCATCCTGGGGAACCCGTTACATAAATTGACGTCCCGCTCACTGAAATTTCTAATGTGCAGGACAGGCATCACCCTGGGGAACCCGTTACACTGATTGGCCTCCTGCTCACTGCAATTTCCAATGTGCCATGCAGCATCTCCCTGCAGAACCCCTTACACAGATTAGCCTCACGCTCACTGAAATTTATAATGTACAGTGCAAGCATTTCCCGGGGGAACCCGTTACACTGATTGTACTCACTCTCACTGAAATTACTAATGTGCAGGAGAGACATCTCCCTGGGGAACCAGTTACATAGATTGGGCTCGCACTCACTGCAATTTCATAAGTATAATGCAGGCAGCTCCCTGGGGAACCCCTTACAAAGGTTGCCCTCCCGCTCACTGAAAATTCTAACGTGCAGGGCAGGCATCTCCCTGGGGAACCCATTACATAGACTGGCTTCCAGATCAGTGATATTATTAATGTGCAAGAGAGGCATCTCACTGGGGCACCCGTTACATATTTTGGTCTCCTGCTCACTGAAATTTCTCATGTGTAGTGCAGGCATCTCCCTGGAGATCCCGTTACATAGATTGGACTCTCGCTCACAGAAATTTCTAATGTGCAGGACAGGCATCTCCCTGGGGAACCACTTACATAGATTGACCTCCCGCTTACTGAAATTTCTTCAGTATAGTGCAGCAATCTCCGTGGGGAACCCGTTCAAATATTTTGGCCTCCTCCTCACTGAAATGTCTAAAGTGCAGGGCGGGCATCTCCCTGGGGATCCCGTTACATAGATTGGACTCTCGCTCACTGAAATTTCTAATGTTCAGGACAGGCATCTCCCTGGGGAACCACTTACATAGATTGACCTCCCGCTTACTGAAATTTCTTCAGTATAGTGCAGGCATCTCCGTGGGGAACCCGTTACATAGATTGGTCTCTGGCTTACTGAAATTTCTAAAGTGCAGGGCAGGCATCTCCCTGGGGAGCACCTTACACAGATTCGCCTCCCGCTCACTGATATTTCTAATGGGCAGGACAGGCATCTGCCTGGGGTAAGCATTACACAAATTGTCCTACCGCTCACTGAAATTTCTAATGTGCAGGATAGGCATTTCCCTGGGGAACCCGTTACAGAAATTGTTCTCCCACTCACTGAAATTTCTAAAGTGCAGGACAGTCATCTCCCTGGGTAACCCCTTACATAGATTGGCCTCCCGCTCTCTGAAATTTTTAATGTGCTGGGCAGGCCTGTCCCTGGGGAACCCGTTACATAGATTGGCCTCCCGCTCACTGAAATTTCTAAGGTGCAGGGCAGGCATCTCCCTGGGGAACCCTGACATTTATTGGCCTGCCACTCACTGAAATTTCTAATGTGCAGGGGAGGCATCTTCCGGGGGAACCCCTTACATAGATTTGCCTCTCTCTCTCTGATATTTCTAATGTGCAGGGCAGGCATCTCCCTGGGGAATCCGTTACATAGATTGGCCAACCACTCACTGAAATTTCTAATGTGCAGGACAGGCATCTCCCTGGGGAACACTTTACATAGATTGGCCTCTCGCTCTCTGAAATTTCGAATGTGCAGTGCTGGTCTGTCCCTGGGGAACCACTTACATAGATTGGCCTCCCGCTCACTGAAATTTCTAAAGTACTGGACCGGCACCTCCCTGGGGAAGCCATTACATAGCTTGGCCTCCCTCTCACTGAAATTTCTAATGTGCAGGACAGGCAACTCCCTGGCGAACCCGTTACATAGATTGGCCTCATGCTCACTGAAATTTCTAAATTGCTGGAAAGTCATCTCCCTTGGGTAACCCGTTGCATAGATTTTCCTCCCGCTCAAGGAAATTTCTAATATGCAGGACAGGCATATCCCTGGGGAACCAGTTACATAGATTGTCCTCCCGCTCACTGAAATTTCTAAAGTATGGAGCTGGCATATCCCTGGGGAATCCGTTACATTCATTGGACTCCCGGTCACTGAATGTACTAATGTGCAGGACGGGCATTTCCCTGGGGAACCCCTTAGATACATTGACCTCCTGCTCACTGAAATTTGTAATGTGCAGGACAGGCATCTCCCTGGGGAACCCCTTACATAAATTGGCCTCCCGATCAGTGAATTTCTAAAGTGCAGGGCAGGCATCTCCCTGGGGAACACTTACATAGAGTGTCTACGCTCTCTGAAATTTCTAATGCGCAGGACAGTCATCTCCCTGGGGAACCCATTACATAGATTGTTCTCTCGGTGACTGAAATTTCTAAAGTATGGAGCTGGCATATCCATGGGGAACCCGTTACATACATTTGCCTCCCGCTCACTGAAATTTCTAATGTGCAGGGCAGGCAAATTCCGGGGGAAGCCGTTACATAGATTGGCCTCCTGCTCACTGAAATTTCTAATGTGCAGGGCAGCCATCTCCCTGGGGAAACCGTTACACTGATTGGCCTCCTCCTCATTGAAATTTCTAAAGTGCAGGTCAGGCATCTCCCTGGGGATCCCGTTACATAGATTGGCCTCCCGCTGACTGAAATTTCTGATCTGCAGGACATGCCTCTCCCTGGGTAACCCGTTACATTCATTGGACTCCCGGTCAATGAATGTACTAATGTGCAGGACAGGCATCTCCCTGGGGAACCCCTTACATAGATTGTCCTCCCTCTCACTGAAATTTGTAACGTGCAGGACAGGCATCTCCCTGGGGAACCACTAACATAGATTGGCCTCCCGATCAGTGAATTTCTAAAGTGCAGGGCAGGCATCTCCCTGGGGAATCCGTTACATCGATTGGCCTCCCGCTCACTGTAATTTCTAATGTGCAGGACAGTCAACTCGCTGGGGAACCCGTTGCATAGATTGGCCTCACCATCACTGCAATTCGAATGTGCAGTACAGGCATCACCCTGGGAAACCCATTAAATTGATTGTCCTCCTGCTCACTGAAATTTCCAATGTGCAGTTCCGGCATCTCCCTGCAGAACACCTTACACAGATTGCCCTCCCATTCACTGCAAATTCTAATGTGCAGGACAGGCATCTCCCTGGGATTCCCGTTACATAGGTTGGCCTCCCGCTCACTGAAATTTCTCATGTGCAGGACAGGCATCTCCCTGGGGAACCCGTTACAAAGATTTGCCTCCCGCCCACTGTAATTTCTAATGTGCAGGACTGGCAACTCCCTGGGGAACCCATTGCATAGATTGGCCACCCGCTCACTTAAATTTCTAATGTGCAGGACTGGCATCTCCCTGGGGAAATGGTTACACTGATTGGCCTCCCGCTCACTGATATATCTAATGTTCAGGACACGCATCACCCTGGAGAGCCCCTTACAGAGATTGCCCTCGTGCTCACTGATATTTCTAATGTGTAGTGCCGGCATCACCCTGGGGAACACGTTATATAAATTGGCCTCCTGCAAACTGAAATTTCTAATGTGAAGGGCCGGCATCTCCTTGGGAATCCCGTTATATAGATTGGCCTCCCGCTCACTGAAATTTCTAATGTGCAGGAGAGGCATCTCCCTGGGGATTTCGTTACAGAGATTGGTCTCCAGCTCACTGAAATTTCTAAAGTGCAGGACAGGCATCACCCTGGGAAGCCCCTTATATACATTGTCCTCCTGCACACTGAAATTTGTTATGTGTAGTGCCCGTAACACTCTGGGGAACCCGTTACATAAATTGGCGTCCCTCTCACTGAAATTTCTAATGTGCAGGACAGGCATCTCCCTAGGGAACCCGTTACATTGATTGGCCTCCTGCTCACTGCAATTTCCAATGTACCATGCCGGCATCTCCCTGCAGAACCCCTTGCACAGATTAGCCTCACGCTCACTGAAATTGAAAATGTACAGTGCAAGCATTTCACGGGGGAACCCGTTACACTGATTGGACTCACTCTCAGTGACATTTCTGATGTGCAGGAGAGACATCTCCCTGGGGAGCCAGTTACTTAGATTGGGCTCCCACTCACTGAAATTTCATAAGTATAGTGCAGGCAACTCCCTGGGGAACCCCTTACAAAGGTTGGCCTCCCGCTCACTGAAAATTCTAACGTGCAGGGCAGGCATCTCCTTGAGGAACCCATTACGCAGATTGGCCTCCTGCTCAGTGAAATTACCAAATGTGCACGAAAGGCATCTCGCTGTGTAACCCGTTAAATTGATTGGTAGCCCGCTCGCTGATATTATAATGTGCAGGACGGGCATTTCCCTGGGGAAGCCATTACATAGACAGGCCTCCAGCTCAGTGATATTTTTAACGTGCAGGAGAGCCATCTAACTGGGACACCCGTCACATAGTTTAAGCTCCTGCTCAGTTAAATTTCTAATGTGTAGGAGATGCATCTCCCTGGGGAATCCGTTACATTGGTTGGACTCCCGCTCACGGAAATTTCGAATGTTTAGTTCAAACATCTCCCTGGGGAACCCGTTGAATAGTTTGTCCTCCCGCTCACTGTAATTTCTAATGTGCAGAACAGGCAACTCCCTGGGGAACCCATTACATAGATTGCACTCCTGCTCACTGAAATTTCTAATGTTCAGGGCAGGCATCTCGCTGGAGAACCCCTTACGCAGATTGGCCTCCCGCTCACTGAAGTTTCGAATATGCAGGACAGGCTTCGCTCTGGGGAACCCGTCACATAGATTGGTCTCCCACACACTGAAATTTCTAATGTGCAGGACAAGCATCTCCCTGGGAATCCCTTAAATAGATTGGCCTCCCACTCACTGAAATTTCTGATGTAAAGGACAGGCATCTCCCTGGCGAACCTGTTACATAAATTTACTCCCGGTCACTGAAAGTTCTAATGTGCAGATCAGGCATCACCCTGGGGAACCCGATACATAGATTGGCCTCCTGCTTCCTGAAATTTCTATTGTGCAGGGACAGCATTTCCCTGGGGAAACCCTTACATAGATTGGCCTCCCGCTCACTGAAATTTGTAATGTGTAGTGCAGGCATCTCCCTGGAGAACCCTTTAAATATATTGGCCTCCCACTCACTGAAATTTGAGATGTGCAGGACAGGGCTCTCCCAGTGGAACACGTTACATAGATTGGTCTCCCACTCACTGAAATTTCTAATGTGCAGGAGAGGCATCGCACTTGGGAACCCCTTAAATAGATTGCCCCTCGCCCACTGAAATTTCTGATGTACAGTACAGGCATCTGCCTGGCGAACCCGTTACATAAATTGGTCTCCCGTTCCCTGGAAGTTCTGAAGTGCAGGTCAGGCAACTCCCTGGGGAACCTGACACATAGATTGGCTTTCGCTTACTGAAATTTCTAATGTGCAGGTCCGGCATCTCCCTTGGGAACCCTTACACAGATTGGCCTACCGCTCACTGAAATTTTGTAATGTGTAGTGCATGCATCTCCCTGGGGAACCCTTTAAATATATTGGCCTCCCGCTCACTGAAATTTCTAACGTGCAGGGCAGGCTTCTCCCTGGGGAACCCGTTACATATATTGGCCTCCCACTCACTGACATTTCGAATGTGCTGGAAAGGCATCTCCCTGTGGAGCCCGTTACATAGACTAGCCTCCCACTCACAGAAATTTCTAATGTGCAGGACAGGCAACACCCTGGGTAACCACTTACAAAGATTAGCCTACCGCTCACTGAAATTTCTAATGTGCAGGGCAGGCATCTCCCTGGGGAACC
Organism: Somniosus microcephalus; assembly: GCF_052327205.1. NCBI lineage: Eukaryota > Metazoa > Chordata > Chondrichthyes > Squaliformes > Somniosidae > Somniosus > Somniosus microcephalus. The sequence goes on along the minus strand of NW_028225184.1, from coordinate 47,609,026 downwards.
CTTTACATAGATTGGCATCCAGCTCACTGAAATTTCAATTTTGCAGGACAGGCATCTCCCTGGGAATCTGTTTCATAGATTGGCCTCCCGCTCACTGAATTTTCTAATGTGCAGTGCAGGCATCTCCCTGGGGAACCCGTTACATAGATTGGCCTCCCGCTTACTGAAATTTCTATGATGCACAACAGGCATCTCCCTGGGTAACCCGTTACATAGTTTGGCCTCCTGCTCTCTTAAAATTCTAATGTACAGTGCAGGCATCTCCCACGGGAACCCGCTGCATAGATTGGCTTCCCTGTCACTGAAATTTCTAATGTGCAGGACAGGCATCTACCTGGGGAATACGTTACATAGATTGGCCTCATGCTCACTGATATTCCTAATGTGCAGTACAGCATCTCCCTGGGAATCCGTTACATAGATTGGCCTCCCGCTCACTGAAATTTCTAATGTGCTGTTCAGGCATCTCCCTGTGGAGCCCGTTACATAGACTAGCCTCCCACTCACAGAAATATCTAATGTGCATGACCGGCAACTCCCTGGGGAACCCCTTACATAGATTGGCCTCCCACTCTCTGAAAATTCTAATGCTCAGTGAAGACATCTCCCTGGGGACCCCACTCCATAGATTGGCCTCCCTGTCACGCAAATTTCTAATGTGCAGGACAGGCATCTCCCTGGGAGCCGGTTACATAAATTGGCCTCCCGCTCACTGTAATTTTTAATATGCAGGGCAGGCATCACCCTGGGGAACCCCTTATATACATTGGCCTCCCACTCACAGACATTTCTAATGTGCAGTGCAGACATCTCCCTGGGGAACCCGTTTCATAGATTGGCCTCCCATTCACTGTAACTTCTAATGTGCAGGACAGGCATCTCACTGGGGAACCCGTTACATAGATTGGCCACCCGGTCAAAGAAATTTCTAACTTGCAGGGCCGGCATCACGCTGGGGAACCCCCGTTACATAGGTTCGCCTCCCACTCACTGAAATTTCTAATGAGCAGGACAGGCATTTCCATGGGGAACCCTTGACATAGTTTGTCCTCCCACTCACTGAAATTTCAGATGTGCAGGGCAGGTTTCACCCTCGGGATCCCCTTATATAGACTGTCCTCCCACTCACTGATATTTCTAATGTGCAGGGCAAGCATCTCCCAGGGGAACCCGTTGCATAGATTGGTCTCCCGCTCACTGAAATTTATAATGTGCAGGACGGGCATCTCCCTGGGGACTGCACTACATAGATTGGCCTCCCTAGGGAACCCGTTACGTAGATTGGCCTCCCGATCTCTGTAATTTATAATGTGCAGGACAGGCATTAAACTGGGGAACCCGTTATATAGATTGACCTCCCGCTCACTATTCTTTCTAATGTGCAGGGCAGGCTTCTCCGGGGGAAACCGTTACATAGATTGTTCTCCCGCTCACTGAAATTTCTAATGTGAAGGGCAGGCATCACCTTGGGGAACCCGATACAAAGATTGGCCTCCCACTCATTGAAATGTCTAATGTGCAGAGCAGGCACCTCTCTGGGAACAGGTTGCACAGATTGGCCACCCGCTCACAGAGATTTCTATTGTGAAGGACAGGCATCACCCTGGGGAACCCCTTACATTGATTGTCCTCCCGCTCTTTGAAATTATTAATGTACAGAGCAGGCACAACCCTGTGAACACGTTGCACAATTTGGCCTCCCGCTCACTGAAATTTCTCATGCGCAGGGCAGGCATCTCCCTGGGGAACACGTTACAATGATTTGCCTCCCCCTCTCTGAATTTCTAATGTGCAGGACAGGCATTTCCCTGGGCAACCTGTTACTTAAATTGGCCTCCATCTCACTGAAATTTCTAATGTACATGGCAGACATCTCGCTGGGAACACGTAACACAGATTGGCCTCCCGCTCACTGAAATTCCTAATGCAGAGGACAGGCATCTCCCTGGGGAACCCGTTATACAGATTGGCCTCCCGCTCTCTGAATTTTCTAATGTGCAGAACAGGCATCACCCTGGGTAACCGTTACCTAGAATGGCCTCCCGCTCACTGAAAATTCTCATGTACAGGGAAGGCATTTCCATGGAGAACACGTAACATAGTTTGGACGCCCGCTCACTGAAATATCTACTGTGAAGGACAGGCATCTCCCTGGGGATCCTGTTACATAGATTGGCCAACCGCGCACTGAAAGTTCCAATGTGCATGAGAGGCATCTCCCTGGGCAACCCCTTACATAGATTGGCCTCCCGCACACTGAAATTTCTACTGTGCGTGGCTGGAATCTCCATGGGGAACCCGTTACACAGAATGGCCTCCCGGTCACTGATATTTCTAATGTGCAGGGCAGGCATCTCCCTGGTCAATCCGTTACATAGATTGGCCTCCCGCGCACTGAAATTTTTAATGTGCAGGGCATGCATCTCCCTGGTGAACCCGTTATATAGATGGTTCTCCCACTCTCTGTAATTTCTAACGTCAGGGCAGGCATCTCCCTGGGGATCGCTTTCACAGATTGGCCACCCGCTCACTGAAATTTGTAATGTGCAGGGCAGCGACCACCGAGGGGAAGCCGTTGCATAGATTGGTCCCCGCTCACTGAAATTTCTAATGTGCAGGTCGGGCACCTCCCTGGGGAACCCCTTACAGAGATTGGCCACCCGCTCACTAAAATTTTTAATGTGCAGGACAGGCATCTCCCCTGGGAACCCGTTACATCGTCTAATGTTCGCAAATTTCGGCAGTCCACGAGGATAATTTGTTTAAAGAAAATGGTTGGAATGTACTTAAAAAACCCAGGACATCAAAGTTGGCTGCACCAGCCTCGTGGCAAAAGAGAAAGACAGCCTGTCTGATTATCTCCCATCACTGGCTGACAAAGGATTGAAAAAAATACCAGCCTCTGAGTACTTGAAACTGTCAATCAGCTGCGGTTTAGGAAGTTTTCAATACGGAACAAAGGACTTTGTTTACAAGCCCTCAACAGTGTTGACTCAAGGTCTTAACCACTTGAAGCTGTCAATCAATTGCAGTTGGGCGGTGACCACAGGAAAAATGATTGTTTACACGATCACTTGAGTACTGTTTACCGAACACTTAAGGTTTGTTTGCCCAGCACTTGAGTAATCAGTGGGACATTTCAAACTGGTCAGCTCCATTCACAGACCAGTCAAATGAATAGGAAACGCATTCAAAGTCATTACAGTCAATGGGGACAGATTGATCCCTTTTGTAACCCAAATACATTCAGATTTGGGCACGAAGATAAGGGCTCCCAAATGGGGTATACAGATAGCCCCTCAGGAAGCCAATCTCTCTCTCTCTACCACCTCGCATCTGGAGCCCTCTCTTCAGGAGGACCGTTACAGCCCGCCCAAAGAAATGGAATACCAGGAGTTACTTTTGAATTACTGGGGTATCTCTACTTTGGGTGGTGAAAAATCCAAGGCAGACCGCAGGGGCACGGAGCAGGCGTTTACTGGTGAGCATAAACTTTCTGGCCCATTATAAGGCAACCTAGAATAGTATAAAGGGTGGGAACTTAAGGGGAATTTTGTAAAATGGTCATTCTTAGTCAATTTTCCCTCGATGTGTCCATCTTCTTTTCTCCTCCCCGTTAAAGTAAAAGTGTGCTGTAATTCATAATTATTTTCACTCTATTGCAACGTATTCTTTTTTTCAATAAAACATTGGTTTTATTTGCACCCATCCACTGGTCTCGTTTTGTCTATATCACTACTGAAATAAGTCCGGCGGTCGGAAATAAAGAGGAAGCGATTCGAAACCGCATGGTGCTGGAACAGCTCAGACATATGCCTGACTGGCCAGACACAAACACCAAAACCAACCCCTACAAATTGGCAACTGCGGCACGACCGTCTGCGACAGTATGTAATGTAGCAGATGGTGTTCTGGGTCTGGAGAGAGCAACAGTTATTGGTTTGCATTTTATCACAACTTTGGTTTTGTGGTTAGGTACCCGCAAGCTTAGGGAAGTTGAAGCAGACAGTTGGGAAAAGGGAATGGAGATTGATGAATACCAGGCCAAATAGAGAGCCTGGTCGTCCAGTTTAGTGAGGACAAAAGCCAAATGAGGCACGAGTTAGAGTACCTGAAGTGCCTCGTTACAGAGGCCAAGACTAATGAGATGAGGGTGGGGGAGGATAAAGCCCGCCTCATACAAGAAGTAAGAGAGCAGGAGGAAAAGGTTAGGGATGTAAAGGCAGCGTATAAGCTGGCCTGCGACCAAGGGTTTGAGGAAGCAGATCATGGCCCCTGTAGGGAAGAGATAGAAAGCTTGAATATGGCTTTAAAAGGGCAAAGGGGATGATATGTCATATCAGCCCAAAGATAGACCAGTTGGACTTATCCGGCAACCCAAATAGAACTGGCCACAGGCAACATCAAGAACAAAGTTGGTTAGGGAATCAGAGGTCCCACGACCACCACCCATAGCTCTGCGCTTTCAGGAGCTCTGGCACCGAGCGGGGTGGAGGATGAGGTGGTAGACGAAGCACAGCAGGCCTCGCTAGGTAGGCCGGGACCAGGACCAGTGTAACGCCTCTGCCAACGGAGGTACGGTCCGCCCATTGATGACAAAGACCCAGAGGCCATCCAGAATCAGTTTGTGGTGCCGTATGGCACTCAACAGCTCAGGGCCATGGTTAGCCACATCCCCACGCTCACTAAAATGGAGACCCCTCTCTGCATTTCAGGGAGATAGAACAAGCAGCTTTTGCAGTGACTGTGATGATGCAGAGCAAGCTAAAATGCTGCTGTTTTCCCTGGGAGGTGGTCTCCTCCAGGCCCTATCTGGCGAGTGCTAAAGTGGGCAGAAGGATTATAAGGATCTGAGGAATGAGATACTGGAGGCCATGGGACTCAACGATGGTAGTCCGTTTGCCCGGGTAGAAAGAGCGGTGCAGCTCCCAGGGGAGCCCCCGCAGGCGTTCGCAGACAGGCTGTGGCCAGTCTACTGGAGTGCATGCCCGGGAATTCCAGGGCGGGCATCACTGAAACCATTCCAATTGACTCACTGGATCCAATGTCTTATGACAAACAGCCTATCCCAGATCCAAGCCCAGCTCGCAGCATGGTTTGACCCCCGAAACGCCCAGATCACTGAAGAAGCGGTGACCGCAGGCTCACAGTAGCTTTTAGAAAAATGAGGTGTCTCGAGACGCCCCAACCCAAGGGAAAAGACCATGAGGTTAAACTTGGAGGCCAGAGTAGGAACGAAAGGCACCAGGAGGGGAACCGTCCCTCCCAGGCTAAGTTAAATTATTATGTGTGCGGGAAGGATGGCCACTGGCGCAAGGATTGTAGAAATCCTTGGAAGGAAAACAAGGGAAAGAATCCCACAGACCCAGTCCAAAAGGAAGAGACAGGAATTCCCCCCTCCTCGGTCGAGTCACTATTGGAGGCAATGCGGTTTCTTCTGACTGGCCAGGGGAGAGTAGCAGCCAGCACCGGTGCTTTGTCCCCGTCTGCCCCATCCAACTCCCAGCAATGACTAGAGCCAGAGCAGCCTGTCGACCTGTGCCCCTGCGAAAATGCTGAGGGCAGCAGGCACTATGTTAACCTGGGGGTGAAGACGGTGCAGGGGTTATATTCGGTGAAACTGGAGCTTCCAGCACGGTGGTCCATTCGGAAGAACTGACCAATTCACCCCGGTCTAGCAAGGTCCCATTTAGCTTAATGGGACCCACAGGGCACAAGCAGTCTGGGGAAAGGTCAAAACCTTTCGTCATAGTTTAGGATCCCTCCACACCACATGGGAGGGTAACCAACATATTGACTAGGTGGCCAAGCAGGGGGACATGGAAGGAGAGTTCTGGGACCCCTGTAGAGCAGGCCCGGTAGCAGCAATCCGGGACAAGGGAGGCACACAGGGGATAGCTTTGGCCCCGGACCAAAAGCTTGTCCAAGCCCAAGATTCTGCCTTTAAGGCTGCCCTCCTAAGGAGAAAGAATTCAGAACAGGGTTACTGAAAGGCTGCTAGTTATATTGAACAGTGTAAATTGTTTAAGGGAAACAGGCAGCTGGGTTTGGACCTGAGATTAGAAACCCGCAGCCTGCAGCGAGTACACGCTCACAGGCTGCACAGGCAGGTGCTGTGGCTTGTGTTAGGGGAGGAGCCATTCCACCCACTGTTCCGGGCACACCCCCTCTCTTATGGGACTCCGGGGAGGAGCCTGAACCAGGTTTCAAACTGAAGGGGAAGACTCTCAGCCACCGGCAGCCAGTGGCGAGGGATTGCACATCCCCAACCCAGGTTTGCGAAGGGAGTGATCTGAGGGAGAAGGTCCCCAGCCAGCAAGGACAGTGACCCGAGCTAAGCGTCTGGTCGCCAGGGTAGCCCCACCAGCGACACTCCCTAGGAGGTCACTTCGGGTACCCCAGCCCAGGAAAATATGGTCACCAGCTTTCCAGTTTAAAAGGGCAGCCTCCCGATTCAGGGAGAGGCCAATAGACAGAGGTCCCCAACCAGCAGCCATAAGCTGCGAGGGACCTAAAGTTGAGATCAGTGCAGCCATGCCGCAAGGAGCAGCCTGCAACAGTCCTAACAGGGATTAGGCTGGCCGCCTGGAGACGGGCGGTGCTTATATATAGCTTTGTTCAAGCAATGTGTTTAGAGGATTAAGTTAGAGTGTGTTAATTTTAATTTCATTTTGCAATCCGGTAGTTTAAGTATTAAAGTATAAGTTTTAAGTATGGAACCGTTCCAGAGTGTTGTCTATGTGAGCCGATCTCGCGGGACCTGATCACATTCCCCGAGCCAGGGGACCTGGCTAGATGCTATTGTTTTGTCTTTTTCAGATTTTCGAAAGGTGCGGAGGACCATCGGCTCTTTGGATGCTCGGGGAAGGGAGCACTCCTAGCCCACGAAGCGTGGGGTCTGCAGGAGGTAGATGCCCATGAGGGGAGCTGGCCACGATCTCTGGCATCCAAGTCAATCCAGTATTCTAGTGAGACCGGCTTCACGTATGGGGAGGCCTCCCTCCAGTGCCCGAGGATACGAATCGGCACGTCAAGAAAAGATGTTTCAGAAACTCTGTAAATTTCGCTTTTCGGAAGTCAATAAGACCAATTTGTACCGAATCATGAGTAATAGCAGATTCGTTTGAATTTTTAGCAGATATGTTTTGGCTTGGTGTTAATCTCATTAAAGATGCTGTATCATGTTAAATCTATGTCACAAGTGGTGAAGGGGCATTGAACACCCTCCATGCTTGAATTATTGTAAGTAATCAGTGATGCAGGGGTATTGGACCTCCTCCATGCTTGAATTATTTTAACTAATCATGTTTTTCTATCGATAGATGCCTACCGTTTACTGCGATTCTCTCTGGGTAAGGGAGATGGAGGTGTCGGGGTGATCAGAGATAGATATAGATAAGTATAGGAAGGTTGTTTGTGGTGGTCAGAAATTCTTGCTCACGTTTAAACAGGATACTGCAAGTAAGTTTTTGTATCCAAGGGGGATCGGTAAGCTTCGCAATATTTCGGCAGCCCCCGAAGATTATTTGTTAAAAGAAAATCTGGTTGGAATGTGCCTTAAAAATCCAGGGCATCAGAGATAGCTGTCAGGCCTCGTGGCAAAGGAGAAAGCCTGTCATTACTGTCTGACAAGAGGATTGAAAATAATAACAGCCTGTGTGAATATGTTGAAGTACTTGAAACTGTCAATCAACTGCGTTTTAGAAAGTTTTCAATACGAAACAAAGGACTTTGTTTACACGAGCTCACGACAGCGTTGAGCTCTCTACAAGTACTTAAAGCTGTCAGTCAATTGCGGTTGGACTGCAACCACAAGACAATGGATTGTTTACACTTGTTCTCAAGCACTGTTGGCTGTACAATTAAGGATTTGTTTGTCCAGCACTCGAGAAATCAACGTGACATTTTAAAACTGGTCAGCTCCATTCAAACCTGTTAAACGAATGGGAAACGCATTCAAACCCATTCCACTCAATGGGGACAGATTGGTCCCTTTTGTGCAGCCCCGATGCATCCAGATTTGGGCGCGAAGATAAGGGCTTCCAATGGGGTATAATAATAGCCCCTCAGGAAGCCATTCTCTCTATCTACCACCTCGCCTCTGGTGCCCTGCATTCAGGAGGTCTGTCATAGCCCGCCCAAAGAAGTGGATTAGCAGCAGATACTTTTGAATTACTGGGGTATCTACATCAGGCAGCGAAGAATCCAAGGCAGACCGCTAGGGCACGGAGCAGGCGTTTACTGGTGAGCATAAAACTTTCTGGCCCATTACAAGGCAAACTAGATAGGTACAAAGTGTGGGAGTTAAGGGGAATTTTGTGAACTTGTCATTTTAGTCAATTTTCTCTCGATGTGTCCTTTTTCTCTCCTCCCCTTTAAGTAAAAGTGTGCAAGTGTGCTGTATTCATAATCATTTTCACTGTATAGCAATTTATTTTTCATTTTCAATAAACTTTGGTCTTCTTTGCACCCAACCACGTGTCTCGTTTTAACTATATCACTACTGAATAATTCCGGCAGTCAGAACCAGAAAGGGAAGCGATTCGAAACTGCACGGGGCCTGAAGCAGCTCAGATACGCCTGACTGGCCAGAAATAAACCCCAGGGACAAAAGCCCCCCTCGCCTCCCCTTTCTACAATAGGGAGAGAAGAGATTTTTAGACATAGATAGGGAATGAGAGAGGTTGACAGAAATGGAGGAGAGATAAATGGAGATAGAGAGAGGAGGGATTACTGGAAAGGGAGAGGGAGTCGGTGACAGAGAGAGAGGGGAGTTAGATTGAGATAGAGACAGGAGAGTTTATTTCATATAGATAGGTGGAGAGAGATGGTGACAGAGATAGAGGAGAGATAGATAGAGACACAGAGAGGAGAGATGTTATTTATTCGTTTATGGGATGTGGGCTCCACTGGCAAGGCCGGCATATATTGCCAGTCCCTAATATCCCTTGAGAAGGTGGTGCTGAGCTGCCTTCTTGAACTGCTGCGATCTGTGTGGTGAAGGTACTCCCACAGTGCGTATAGGGGCAGAGTTCAAGGATTTAGACTCAACAGCATTTAAGTATCGGCGATATACTTCTAAGTCAGGATGGTGTGTGACTTACAGTGGACTTCTCTATATAGATAGGGTGAGTAGGGTGACAGAGAGAGAGGAGAGAGAGATGGAGATAGAATGAGGAGAGTTTATAAGATATTGAAAGGCAGTGAGTGTGACAGAGTTTGAGGATAGTTACATGGAGATAGACGGAGGAGAAATTATTAATTATAGATGTGGAGTGAAGGAGACAGAGATGGAGGAGAGATGGAATGGAGATAAGGAGAACTAAGATTATTAGATGTAGATAGGTTGAGAGAGAGGATGACAGTGATAGAGGTGATATAGTTGGTGGTAGAGAGCGAAGCGATTATGAAATATAGTTAAGGGAATGAGCTGGTGTCAGAGATAGATTAGAGATAGATGGTAAAGGGAGAAGAGAGATTTACATGTAGACAGGGAGAGAGAGAGGGTGACAGAGATAGAGGAGAAATAGATGGAGATAGGAAGAGGATAGGTTATTAGATATTGATAGGGAGAGAGAGTGGGTGACAGAGAATGAGTCGAGAGAGATGGAAATGGAGGGAGGAGAAATTATTAGTTATAGATCGAAAGAGAGAGTGTGACAGAGATATTGGAGAGATGGATTGAGGTAGAGCAACGTAAGATTATTAGATAAAGATTGTTAGGGAGAGATGGCGACAGAGATAGAGGAGAGTTAGATGGAGAAAGAGAGAGGAGAAAAATTAGATATAGATAGGGAGAGAGAGAGAAAGAGACACAGATAGAGGAGTGATAGATGGAGACAGAGAGTGGGGCGATTATTAGATATTGATAGAGCGAGAGAGAGGGTTACAGAGATGGATGACAGATAGTTGGAGACAGAGAGAGGAGAGATTATTAGATGTAGTCTGGGAGAGAGCGGGTGATAGATAGATAGATGGAGATAGAGTGTGGAGATATTATCTATCTATAAAAACGGATACATCTGTCTGTCTGTCTGTCTGTCTGTCTGTCTCTCTGTCCTTCAGCGTGCGTCTGTCCAGCTATACACTCGAAAGTTATAGAGCGTACCTAAGCGTGCGTTACAGCAAAAGAAAGCTTACCATTCCAAAACGGTCGTAAGCGTATTTACATTCCGGCCGGACAAAAATTGCGCCCGCGGTATCCAAAAAACGTTCAAAATTCCGCTCATTAGAATCTCATTATCTGCTCATTAGCAATAGAGTGAGGTCGAAGTCGACCAATCGTACGCCGGTTTCCTGGTGCGTGCGGGCGGGCCCTCCTACAGTCGAGTGACGAGACGATTGACCAAACCTACGCTTTGGTGACCTGATGGTCGACCAATCAGTGCGGGTGTGTGCGGGCCTTATCGTTCTGAACCAAGGTGAGTAGCCGCCATCTTGCTTCCATTCTTTTTCCCGCTTTCTACATCTTTCTTTTCAAATATACATTTCCAGCAAAAAAAAAAGTTGCTTTTAAAACACAAATTGATTTTTAAAAAAGTTAACTAATTTATACATCTTTTCTCTAACCTCTATAACTTTCCTACATTTCACCGTTTTTGTAGGCTTCGAAGCCTCAGCCTTTCCTCCGCACCCATGCCCGACCTAGGCACCTCCCGGCCACAGTCAACAGGCGGCCCCCGATCACCGCAATCTTTGTGAAGGCTGGAGGGGCGGGCCTCAGCCGAGCGTTGCTACCTCTGCCAACTTAGTAAAGGTGGGTGGGGCAGGAGTCAGCGCGCGCGACTTGAGTCCGGCCCGGTCGCACGTGGTAGGTTGCGCGGCGGCATCTCTCTCTCTGCTCTTGAAGCAGGCTCAGGTGGGGCTCGGGAGATCGGGGGGGCGCTCGGGAGACCGGCTGGGTGGGCGGGCCTCGGGAGATCGGGGGGGCTGGCCTCGGGTGATCGGGGGGGTGGGTCTCCGGAGATTGGAGGCGGACCTCGGGAGATCGTGGGGGCGGGCCTCGGGAGATTGGGTGGGTGGCGGACATCGGGAGATCGGGGGGTGCGGCCCTCAGGAGATCGTGGGAGGGCGGGCCTCGGGAGATCGGGGGGGGTCCTCGGGAGATCGGGGGGGCGGGCCTTGGGGGGGGCTCAGGTGATCGGGAGGCGGGGCTCCGGATGATGGAGCGCTCCCCTCCCCCCTTCTCCCCCCTCCCCCCTCCTCCTTCTTCCCCCCTCCCCGTCTTCCCCCCTTCCCCCTCCCACTTCTCCCCCCTCCCCCCTCATCTCCGTCGCCCCTTCTACCCCCCTCCCCCTTCAAACCCCCTCCCCCTTCTACCCCCTCCTGCCTCCACCTTCTACCCCACTCCCCATTCTAGCCCCTCCCCCTTCTTCCCCCTTCCCCTTCTTCCCCCTCCCCCTTCTTCCCCCTTCCCCCTTCCCCTTCTTCCCCCTTCCCCCTTCCCCTTCTTCCCCCTTCCCCACCCTTCTTCTGCCACTCCCCCTCCCCTTCCCCTTCCCCCCTTCCCGCCCTACCCCTCCCCCCTCCCCCTCCCACTCCCCCATCCCCCCTCCCTCTACTTCCCCTTCCCCTTCTTCCCCCTTCCACCTTCCCCCTCCCCCTTCTTCCCCCTTCAACCCTCCCCCTTCTTCCCCCTTCCCCCTCCCGCTTCTTCCGCTTCCCCCTCCCCTTTCTTCCCCCTTCCCCCTCCCCTTCTCACCTCCCCCTTCTTCCCCCTTCCCCTCCCCCTTCTTCCCCCTCCCCCTTCTTCCCCCTCTCCCCTGTTTCCCCCCTCCCCCTTATTCCCCCCACCCCTTCCGCCCCCCTCCCCCTTCCTTCCCACTCCCCCTTCTTCCCCCTCCCCCTTTCCTCCCCCCTCCTTTCCTCCCCTGCCTCCTCCTTCCCCCCCTTCCCCCCAGTCGCTCTCTCTCTTCTCCCCAGTCGCTCTCTCTCTTCCCCCACAGTCGCTCTCTCTCTTCCTCCCCAGTCGCTCTCTCTCTTCACCCTCAGTCACTCCCTCTCTTCCCCCCCCGTCGTTCTCTCTCTTACCCCCCAGTCGCACTCTCTCTTCCAACAACAACATGCCCTCGAAAAAGCCTCGGCACCGCCGGGCACTCCAGCTAGTCTATATATATAAATAAAAGGATACATCTGTCTGTCTGTCTGTTTGCTTGTCCTTCGGTGTGTGTCTGTCTGGCTATGCACTCTAAAGTTATAGAGCATATCTACACATGCGTTGCATCAAAAGAAAGCTTACGAATCCAAAACGGTCGTAAGCGTATTTACGTTTCGGCCGGACAAAAATTGCGCCCGCGGTATACAAAAAACTTTCAAAATTCCGCTCATTAGCATCTCATTATCCACTCATTAGCAATAGAGTGACGTCGAGGTCGACCAATCGTATGCTGGGTTCCTGGCGTGTGCAGGTGTGCCCTCCTACACTCGAGTGATGGGACGATTGACCAATCCTACGCTTCGGTGACCTGACGGTCGACCAATCGGTGCGTGTGTGGGCGGGCCTTATTTTTCTGAACCGAGGTGAGTCGCCGCCATCTTGATTCCAAACTTTTCATTTATTTTTCCCGCTTTTAGCATGTTTCTTTTCAAATCTACATTTCCAGCAAAAAAAAGTTGCTTTTAAAACACAAATTGTTTTTGAAAAAAGTAAATTAATTTGTAAATCTTTTCTCTAACCTCTATAATTCTGCTACCTTGCACCGTTTATCCAGGCTCGGGGCCTAGGCTTCTCCAACTGCCAGCAGTGCAACTCTAGACCCAGGCTCCTGGCCTAGACAGAGACAAACAGTGGCAGAGGGGAGAGGGTGTGCTGCCTCTGCTTCATTCCGGGGTCAGTAGGTGGGAAAGCTTCATAAGCAACTTGGGTAGGTCACAAGCCCCGAATAATAATCTGAAGATCCTGTGTTTGCAGCTGAGGAAATTTCTTCTGCTGACAGCTCCTGGTTAACAGCAGCCATCTTTGTCAAGGAGGGCGAAATGTTTCAGTGCGACGCCATTTTGATTCAGTGTGTAACATAGTGCATGCACGGCCATCTTAGTACAGGTCCTGGTGACCGAGGCAGACAATCAACATTGTGGGCGGGGCCTAATCTTTCCATTGTTTGTGACACAACACACTGAGTGGTGAGGACCCCTTTTTTAATAAAAAGATTGGTGAGGTTGTAAAGTGTATGTTATAGAAAGATTTACCAAAAATGTTTAATAACTGCAGGAAACTTTGTGCTATCCGGAGGTGAGCTATCCTGCAATCTGGAGCCACCGGCAAAAATCAGCAGCCGGGTTTTATTCTTTGTTTTTGTTTCTTTTGCTTTGTTTGAACAGTCAAGCTCTGCAAGGTCTGTAGCTATAGCAACAGCTTTAGCTACAGAGCTTGTAGGCCACACCTGAGTTTTTACAAGCAGTTGCTAAGCAACAGTGTCTGTTGACAAATACGGAGATAAGAATCTCCATATCTCTCAACATTGGCCCAGAAATTCCAGTCGGGGACTTGCCGCGCGTGTAAGCCCCCGATCTGCACTTACCCGACGCGCCGGCCGTTGAGCTTCAGGGACGCCTGGAATTGCTGCTTTAAAATGTTGACTCCCAGGCAGCATCTGATGTCACGCCGCCCAGGAGTGCAGCCAGCGCGAAGCCTGTAGCGCGCTGTGCAACTGAGACACGCCCCTTGCGGTCTCAGTTTAACAGGACACGCCCCCAATGTTTCTGCGAAGCTGCTAAGCATTTTTACATGCAAAGCAGCAGTTTAAATAGGTTTTTGGAAGTTTTTTGAAGCTTTTGGTTACTTTTATAAACTTTTAAAAACGTTTAAATTATTTTGAAGAATCTGAAGTCGTTTTAAACAGAATTAAAGCAATTTAAAGACCTAAAAGAATTTTTTTAATTCCATTTATTTATTTAGCAATGTTGTCGTCATACGTGTCTTCACACTGTTCCCTTTGGGGAACTGTATGAAGTGGTGTAAGGATTTATGGTCATGATTAATGCTCATTCTGTGACCGTAACCATCTTTGAACCAGCCATTAGGGCAGTTAATCCTATGGCGGGAGGGTTTTACCGGCTCCCACAAGCTATACAAGGAGGGGGGGCCATCCACACCCACGGACGCAAATAGCCCACTGGATGTCAACCCAGAATTTAGAGCCAGAGCTCCGACTCCACTTGCCGGGACTGTCTGGAGCGGGGTTTGAAACCCTAATCCTGATCTAAGGCCCAGCGGTGGGGATCCTACCGCTATGCCAAAGGCCCAATCCGACTAATAACGTGAAATGGCTGGAATGAGCACAATTCACAGCATTAAAAGAACTCACAATTGAACTGATGATGACCTCAGCAATCTCCTCAAGGAGGAGGAGGCGCAGCGCCTGCTCATCATTGGTAATGAGAAGTCAAAGGCGCCGCAAAAAGGGCAGATGGTAGCTTGGTCTTTCAAGTGGCAGCATAGGGCTCCAGTCACGGGGAGGGAAAAGGCGCAGGAAACGTATGGGTGTAACCTTTTGTGCGGAGTGAGCCTTTTGCGTAGCAGTGAGCATCCCCACCGCTGGGCCAGAAGGAGTAGGGTTTCGAACCCCACTCCAGACAGTCCCGGCAAGTGGAGTTGGAGCTCCAACTATAAATTCTGGGTGGACATCCAGCGGGATACTTGTGTCCGTGGGTGTGGGTGCCCCCCCTCAGATGGGTTGTGGGAGCCCGTAAAACCCTCATGCCATAGGACTAACCACCCTAATGGCTGGTTCAAAGATGGTTACGGTCACGGAATGAGCGTTAATCACGGCCATAAATCCTTCCACCACTTCATAATGTTCCCAAAAGGGAACAGTGTGAGGATACGTACGACGATGACCTCTTGCGCAATGCACCTCCTTGGACCCTCAGTCGCAGATGCGAGGGGGCAAATCGTGCAATTGTTAAATTTTTCTTTTTATTGACATGTAAAATGTTGGCCCAGTAATTCCCTTCCAAATGCGCGAGTACGGTCGGGGTACTTACGCGTCTGGCCGGAGGAAATGCCAGTTTTCAGCATGCACAGCGCATGCGGGGAAAACCGGCATTTCCTCTCCTCTGAACGAAGGGGTTCAGAGGCAGAACGCGTGCGCAGTAAAATTCACCGCTTTCATTCATGCTTTCAGTGAGGTCAAGTCCTTACAACTTACACATGAAAAAAGCATGGGTACAGTTGCTCCAGAGGCTGCGGAGGAAGATATTTCTTATCGTGGAGCTTCTGAAAGTATGTATGTCTGTATATATTCCTTTGCGTGTTATGTATATCTTCCTTTACTTATGTGTATGAATGTATTATTTAATTATGACTTTCAGAGAAAGTAACTTATTGAAAAATCATAATTAAAAACATACATTCATACACATAAGTAAAGGAATATAAAACATATATACATATACATAAAGGAATATATGCGGACATACATACATAATTACTTGTTGCTGATGAAAAGTTTCTTTCTTAAAATTGCTGCAAATGTTACATGACTCATTTTAGAACACTCATTTTCACATTCAATTCAGACAGCCACAATTGCTCCTTCGAACTACCGTTCTGAAAACCCGTTTAAAAAAAAAATTTAAACTTTAAAACTTACTTAAAATTTCTTCAAATAACTTCCCTCCCTTTCCCAAACAAAAATATTGCCTTTCAGAAGCTCCACGATAAAATTATATCTTCCTCCGCAGCCTTGGAACAACTTTACACATGCTTTTATCAAGTGTAACTTGTAAGGACTTACCCTCACTGAATCCATGAATGAAATCGACAAAGTTCACTGCGCTAGCACTGCCTGTGCAGTCGCACGCGCTGTGCCTATGAACCCCTTCGTTCTGAGGACTGGAAATGCCGGCGTTCCCCGCATGCGCTGTGCATGCTGAACGCCGGCATTTCCAACGGCCAGATGCGTGAGCACCCAGACCGTACTCACGCATTTGGTCACGGATTTCTGGCCCATTAACTCTGGAGAGCATGGCAGTTTTGAGGCAAGGCAGCAGCTCGGTCCCGTGGGTGCCGGATAGCACAAAGTTTCCTGTACGTTAAGTTTATCTCCCCCCTCCCTTTCCAACCTCCAACTCCCTCCCCCCCAACTCCCACCCACCCCACACCCCATTCCTCCCACCCCTCCTCCACACCCCACCACCTCCCCCCCACACCACTTTCCCCCCCACACCACCACCCCTCTCCCACACCCACAGCCCCTTCTCCCCCTTCCCCCCACCCCCCTCCCACCCCCTTCCCCCCTCCACCCCACATCCCCTTACCCCCCTCACCACCCCCCTTCAACCCCACCCCCCCCACCCCCTCCTACCACCTTCCCCCCTTCCCCCCACACCCCCTTCCCACCCACCCCCCCACACACACTTCCCCCCCACCACCCCTCCACACCCCCAACCACTTCGCTCCACATCCCCTTCCCCCCACAACCCCCACCCCCTCCCCCTCCAAAACCCCTTCCCCCCATTCCCCCCACATCACCCACCCCCGTCCCAACCCCCTTCCCCCGTTTCACCCCCCTTCCCACCCCCCATCCCCCACTCCCCACACCCCCCAGTCGCTCTCTCTCTTCCCCCCCAGTCGCTCTCTCTCTTCCGCTCTGTCGCGCTAACTCTTCCACCAGTCGCTCTCTCTCTTCCCCCCGGTCGCTCTCTCTCTGCCTCCCAGTCACTCTCTCTCTTCCCCCCAGTCGCTCTATCTCTCTCTTCCCCCAGTCGCCCTCTCTCTTGCCGCCCCAGTCGCTCTCTCTCTTCCCCCCCAGTCGCTCTCACTCTTCCCCCCCACTCGCTCTCACTCTTCCCACTTAATCGCTCTGTCTCTTCCCCCCAGTCACTGTCTCTCTTCCCCCCAGTCGCTCTCTCTCTTCCACCCCAGTCGCTCTCTCTCTTCCCCCCCAGTTGCTCTTTCTCTTCCACCCCAGTCGCTCTCTCTCTTCCCTCCCAGTCGCTTTCACTCTTCCCCCCCCCAGTCGCTCTCACTCTTTTCCAAAGTCGCTCTCTCTCGCTCTTCCCCCCCCCAGTGGCTCTGTCTCTTCCCCCCAGACTCTCTCTCTTCCCCCCAGACGCTCTCTCTCTTTCCCCCCAGTCGCTCTCTCTCTTCCCCACCAGTCGCTCTCTTTCTTCCCCCCGTCACTCTCTCTCTTCCCCACAGTCGCTCTGTCTCTTACCCCCAGTCGCTCTCTCTCTTCCCCCCAGTCGCTCTCTCTCTTCCCCCCAGTCGTTCTCTCTCTTCCCCCCAGTCGCTCCCTCTCTTCCCCCCCATTCGCTCTCTCTCTTCCCCCCCAGTCGCTCTCTCTCTTTCCCCCCAGTCGCTCTCTCTCTACCCCCAGTCGCTCTCTCTCTTCCCCCCCAGTCGCTCTCTCTTCCCCCCAGTAGCTCTATTTCTTCCCACCAGTCGCTCTCTCTCTTCACCCCAATCACTCTCTTTCCCCCCAGTCGCTCTCTCTCTTCCCATCAGTCGCTCTCTCTCTTCACCCCAGTCGCTCTCTCTCTTCCCCCAGTCGCTCTCTCTCTTCCCCCCCGTCGCTCTCTCTCTTCCCCCCCAGTCGCTCGCTCTCTTCCCCCAGTCGCTCTCACTCTTCTCCCCAGTCACTCTCTCTCTTGCCCCCAGTAGCTCACTCTCTACCCCCCTATTCGCTCGCACACTTCCCCCCCGTCGCTCTCTCTCTTCCCCCCCAGTCGCTCTCTCCCTTCCCCCTAGTCGCTCTCTCTCTTCCCCCCAGTCGCTCTCTCTCTTCCCCCCAGTCGCTCTCTCTCTTTCCCCCCAGTCGGTCTCTCTCTTCCCCCCCAGTCGCTCCCGCTCTTCCCCCCATTCGCTCTCTCTCTTCCCCCCAGTCGCTCTCTCTCTTTCCCCCCAGCCGCTCTCTCTCTACCCCCAGTCACTCTCTCTCTTCCCCCCCAGTCGCGCTCTCTCTTCCCCCCAGTCACTCTCTTTCCCCCCAGTCGCTCTCTCTCTTCCCCCCAGTCGCTCTCTCTCTTCCCCCCAGTCGCTCTCCCTCTTCCCCCAGTCGCTCTCTCTCTTCCCCCCAGTCGCTCTCCCTCTTCCCCCAGTCGCGCTCTCTCTTCCACCCGTCACTCTCTTTCCCCCCAGTCGCTCTCTCTCTTCCCCCCAGTCGCTCTCTCTCTTCCCCCCAGTCGCTCTCTCTTCCCCCCAGTCGCTCTCTCTCTTCCTCCGAGTCGCTCTCTCTCTTCCCCCCCAGTCGCTCACTCTCTTCCCCCCCAGTCACTCGCACTCTTCCCCCCCATCGCTCTCTCAGTTCCCCCCCAGTCGCTGTCTCTCGTCCCCCCTAGTCGCTCTCTCTCTTCCCCCCCGGTCGCTCTCTCTCTTCCCCCCAGTCGCTCTCTCTCTTCCCCCCCAGTCACTCTCTTTCTTCCCCCCAGTCGCTCTCTCTCTTCCCCGCCATTCGCTCTCTCTCTTCCCCCGCAGTCGCTCTCTCTCTTTCCCCCAGTCGCTCTCTCTCTACCCCCAGTCGCTCTCTGTCTTCCCCCACAGTCGCTCTCTCTTTTCCCCCGTCACTCTCTTCCCCCCGTCGCTCTCTCTCTTCCCCCGAGTCGCTCTCTCTCTTCCCCCCCCAGTCGCTCTCCCTCTTCCCCCAGTCGCTCTCTCTCTTCCCCCCCAGTCGCTCTCTCTCTTCCCCCCAGTCGCTCTCTCTCTTCCCCCCAGTCGCTCTCTCTCTTCCCCCCAGTCGCTCTCTCTCTTCCCCCCCAGTCTCTCTCTCTTCCCCCTCAGTCGCTCGCACTCTTCCCCCCATCGCTCTCTCACTTCCCCCCCAGTTGCTCTCTGTCTATCCCCCCTCGTCGCTCTCTCTCTTCCCCCCAGTCGCTCCCTCACTTCCCCCCATTCGCTCTCTCTCTTCCCCCGCAGTCGCTCTCTCTCTTTCCCCCAGTCGCTCTCTCTTCCCCCCCAGTCGTTCTCTCTCTTCCCCCCAGTCGATCTCTCTCTTCCCCCCATTCATTCTCTCTCTTCCCCCCAGTCGCTCCCTCTCTTTCCCCCCGTCGCTCTCTCCCTACCCCCAGTCGCTCTCTCTCTTCCCCCCAGTCGCTCTCTCTCTTCCCCCCCAGTCGCTCTCTCTCTTCCCCCCAGTCGCTCTCTCTCTTTCCCCCCAGTCGCTCTCTCCCTACCCCCCGTCGCTCTCTCTCTTCCCCCCCAGTCGCTCTCTCTCTTCCCCCCCAGTCGCTCTCTCTCTTCCCCCCAGTCGCTCTCTCTCTTTCCCCCCAGTCGCTCTCTCCCTACCCCCGTCGCTCTCTCACTTCCCCCCCAGTCGCTCTCTCTCTATCCCCCCTAGTCGCTCTCTCTTCCCCCCAGTCGCTATCTCTCTTCCCCCCCAGTCGCTCTCTCTCTTCCCCCTCAGTCGCTCTCTCTTCCCCCCTAGCCGCTCTATTTCTTCCCCCCAGTCGCTCTCTCTTCCCCCCAGTCGCTCTCTCTCTTCCCCCAGTCGCTCTCTCTCTTCCCCCCCGTCGCTCTCTCTCTTCCCTCACAGTCGCTCTCTCTCTTCCCCCCAGTCGCTCTCTCTGTTCCCCCCCATTCGCTCGCACTCTTCCCCCGTCGCTCTCTCTCTTCCCCCCAGTCAGTCTCTTTCCCCCCAGTCGCTCTCTCTCTTCACCCCAGTCGCTCTCTCTCTTCCCCCCCCGTCGCTCTCTCTCTTCCCTCACAGTCGCTCTCTCTCTTCCCCCCAGTCGCTCTCTCTCTTCCCCCCCATTCGCTCGCAGTCTTCCCCCGTCGCTCTCTCTCTTCCCCCCAGTCGCTCTCTCTCTTCCCCCCGTCGCTCTCTCTCTTCCCCCCCAGTCGCTCTCTCTTCCCCCCCAGTCGCTCCCTCTCTTCCCTCCCATTCGCTCTCGCTCTTCCCCCCACTCGCTCCCTCTCTTTCCCCCCAGTCACTCTCTCTCTACCCCCAGTCACTCTCTCTCTTCCCCCCAGTCGCTCTCTCCCTTCCCCCCAGTCGCACTCCATCTTCCCCCAGTCGCTCTCTCTGTTCCCCCCCAGTCGCTCTCTCTCATCCCCCCAAGTCGCTCTCTCTCTTCCCCCCCAGTCGCTCTCTCTCTTCCCCCCCCAGTCGCTCTCTCTCTTCCCCCCAGTCGCTCTCTCTCTTCCCCCCCAGTCTCTCTCTCACTTCCCCCCCAATGGCTCTCTCTCTTCCACCCAGTCGCTCTCTCTCTCCCCCCCAGTCGCTCTCTCTCTTCCCCCCAGTCGCTCTTTCTCTTCCCCCCAGTCGCTCTCTCTCTCTCTTCCAACAACAACATGCCCTCAAAAAAAACCTCGGTACTGAAGGGCGCTTCAGCTAGTTTATATATAAAATGGTACATTGCATTTGCCTGTCCGGCTATACAATCGAAAATTATGCACCATACCTACATGTATGTTATATCCAATCAAAGCTTATCGTTAGGGCACTCTTGTAGGTGTATTTACTTTTTCCTCACACAAAAATTGTTTGCAAAGTGTACAAAAAACTTTCAATAATACTCAAAAAACAACTCATTAGCGTTTGACCAATCCTACCTCTCATTAGCCTTGAGTGACACGTGCTGCTTGAACAATCCTGCAGTTCAGTCACCTGATGGATCACCAATCGGTGTTTGTGTGAACAGTACTAATCATTCTCAGCTCAGGGATCTGGCAGCCATTATACATCAGCCGGGCCTGAAGCTAAAACTATGGTAATCGAGGTCAGTATCTTCTTCAAAAATATTAACATTTGCCAGTAATGTTTTAGAAGTACTTTAACTTTCATCTTTGAAGGTATTACAACCTACAAATGTTTAGGTTACAAAACAGTGGAAAATATCCGAACCCCTGGGTCCTAGGCTTCTCCAACTTCCGACAGCCCAAATCCAGTCCCAGGCTCCCGGCCTACACATCAACCAGGCCCAATGAAGCCCTGGCAAGGCCGGGCACCCCCAGCTAGTCCTATTATAAAACGATTACAGTCAAATGCATTTCTTTCTCCTTTCAAGTGTTATACGATGGTGCGAGATTAACAATCAAATTACCTCACTCACGTAATCCAACCACCAATATTGCCAGATACATCTTATTATATGCTTTAATGATTATGTTTTAAATCTCTCCATCCCTTCAGTCTCAGGGATCACTGACCATACAATGTCTCGGATATTCACGTTGTAATATTGTGGTAAACCACTGTTTGTATTCCACTGTGTACATGTCTGTACATGCCTCGGCTGACTCCTCCCACGAGTCCAGGTATAAAGGTGACTGCTCCACACTCCCTCTGTATTCTGGACTGGTCGAGCACTCGAGGCACACCTTCATTCTCTTGTTAATAAAAGCCTGTTAGTTACTCGCTTAACCTCAGTCTTTTGAGTAATTGATAGCGCATCAATTTTATTAACAAGATTTTTTATAATGGAGAAGATCCTCATACCAGTATTCCTGGAATTAGACCATCGGGAGGCGGACGCATCCACCAAGTTTGCTCACTGGCTTAGGTGCTTTGAAAAATTCCTGACCGCCTCCGCTGCAACGGTCGAATCGGATGAGGACAAACTGGATGCCGTGACCTCCAAAGTGAACCACCGAGTGTACTCGGTCATCCAGGACGCGACCTCGTACACGGCTGCTATCAAGCTCCTCCTGGACCAGTACACGTGCCCAGTGAACGAGGTGTACGCCAGGCACCACCTGGGGAGTCGTAAACAACAACCTGGGGAATCGACCGAGGAATACCTTCAGGCACTGTCTGTGCTTGGCCGGGCCTGTGGTTGTAAGAATGTAAAGGCCGCCGTATACACAGAGGAACTTATCCGGGACGCTTTTGTAGTGGGCCACAGGTCCAATTACAGCAGACAGCGACTGTTGGAGCAGAGTGACCTCGACCTCAACAAGGCCTCTGAACTCGCACTATCATTGGAATGCAGCCAACCGGGGCATGGATGCCTACTCCTCTGCACCGTGGGCGCCGTGGGGAACGACAGCCTGGGACACGGTAGGACCGTCTCATAGTGCTGTGCCACCCCAGCCACATCCCAGCAACGGCCCAACTACCGCAGCAGTGTCCCAAGGCCAGAAATGCTACTTCTGTGGCAAGGCCAAACATCCCAGAGCACGCTGCACAGCGAAAAATGCGATCTGCTCGGGCTGCGGGAAGAAGGGAGAATACGCTAGCATCTGCAGGGCCAAAGCCACCCCGAACCCCAGCAGCGACGCTTGTGGGCCGTGCGGGCCGCCATCTTGGGCCTCCCCAGCCATGTGCGAACCACCGGAACAGCAGCCATTTTGGACGCCTCCAGCCACATGGGGATCATGGACGCCGCCATCTTGGATGCCAGCCGGGACACAGCAGGCCCCCAACACCACCTCCTCTGATACCCGCAACGACACACCGACCCCTAAGCTGGCCTCCGTTATGTTGGACCAAGCGAGACCGCACCAACTGGCCCGGTCCACAATGGTCATTAAGGTAAATGGTCATGAAACAATCTGCCTTTTTTACTCTGGGAGCACGGAGAGCTTCATCCACCCCGACATGGTGCGGCGTTGCTCTCTCCCAGTCCTGCCTGCGCACCAGAGGATTTCTATGGCCTCCGAGTCCCAGTCGGCGGACATTGGCGGCTACTGCGTGGTGACACTCTTAGTAGACGGGACTGTGTACGATAATTTTAAGCTTCTGGTCCTGCCCCACCTCTGCGCTGTCGTTCTACTTGGGTTAGATATTCAGTGCCACCATAAAAGTGTTACGATTGCGTACAGTGGACCCCTCCCCCCACTCGCAGTCCGCAGCCAGCAGCTTCCAAATTGCCCGCCGCGCACCAGGTGCAACCTCTCCACACTCAGAGTCACCACCCCCCCACTGTTTGCTAACCTCATCCCCGACTGTAAGCCCATCGCCACAAAGAGCAGGCGATACAGTGCCGGGGACAGGGTTTTCATTAAAACCGAAGTGGAGCGGCTCCTGAAGGAAGGGATTATTGAGGGCAGCACCAGTCCCTGGCGAGCCCAGGTTGTGGTCGTTAAGACCGGCGAGAAGCAGCGCCTGGTCATCGACTACAGCCAGACAATAAATCGCTACACCCTGCTGGACGCTTACCCACTCTCCCGCATAGCAAATATGGTCAACCAGATCGCACAGTACCGCGTCTTCTCGACCGTTGACCTGAAATCAGCGTACCACCAGCTCCCTATCCGCCCTGAGGACCGCCAGTATACTGCCTTTGAGGCAAACGGCCGCCTCTCTCACTTCCTTAGGGTTCCCTTTGGCGTCACCAACGGGGTCTCCGTCTTTCAAAGGGAGATGGACCGGATGGTCGATCAAAATGCGTTGCAGGCCACTTTCCCATATCAGGACAATGTGACCATCTGCGGCCATGACTTGCAGGATCATGACGCAAGCCTCGAAAAATTCCTCTGCACCGCCCGACTCCTGAACCTGACGTATAACATTGAGAAGTGCATATTCCGCACAACCCGCCTCGCCATCCTTGGCTGTGTTGTGGAACACGGAGTCATCGGTCCCGACCCCGGCCGGATGCGTCCCCTTATGGAACTCCCTCTGCCCCACTGCCTCAAGGCCCTGAAGAGGTGCCTAGGGTTTTTCTCCTATTATGCCCAGTGGGTCCCTTACTATGCTGCCAAGGCCCGTCTGCTGATCAAGTCCACCTCTTTTCCCGTGACGGCAGAGGCCCGCCTAGCCTTCCACCGTATCAATGAAGACATTGCCAAAGCCACCATGCACGCAGTGGACAAACACATCCCCTTCCAGGTGGAAAGCGATGCGTCCGACTTTGCCATGTCTGCTACCCTTAATCAGGCGGGGAGACACGTGGCCTTCTTTTCAAGAACCCTCCAGGGCCCGGAGACCAGACACTCCGCTGTTGAGAAGGAGTCCCAGGCTATTGTGGAGGCTGTGCGTCATTGGAGGCACTACCTGGCCGGAAAATGATTTACCCTGCTCACTGACCAGCGTTCAGTTGCTTTTATGTTTAACAACAAGCAGAGGGGCAAAATCAAAAACGACAAGATTTTGAGGTGGAGAATCGAACTTTCCACCTACAATTACGAGATCTTGTACTGGCCCGGGAAGCTCAATGAACCCCCGGATGCTCTATCATGTGGCACCTGCGCCAGCGCGCTGATCGATAGACTGCGGGCGCTCCACAATGACCTCTGCCACCCGGGGGCCACCAGGTTCTTCCACTTCATCAAGGCCCGCAACCTGCTTTACTCCATTGAGGAGGTCAGGACCATGACCAGGAACAGCCAAGTCTGCGCTGAGTGCAAACCACACTTTTATACACCAGACAGGGCTCACCTGATAAAAGCGACTCGCCCCTTCGAGCGCCTGAGCGTTGATTTTAAAGGGCCTCTCCCCTCCTCCGACCGCAATGTGTACTTCCTCAACATTATTGATGAGTACTCCCGTTTCCCGTTCGCCATCCCCTGCCCGGACATGACCAGTGCCACGGTCATTAAATGTCTAAACGACCTCTTCACCCTGTTCGGTTTCCCCAGCTATATCCATAGCGACCGGGGCTCATCGTTTATGAGCGACGAACTCCACCAGTACCTGCTCGCGAGGGGTATTGCCACAAGCAGGACCACCAGTTACAACCCCCGGGGGAACGGACAGGTGGAAAGAGAGAATGCGACAGTTTGGAAGGCCGCCCTGCTAGCCTTAAAGTCTAGGGGCCTTCCGACCTCCTGCTGGCAGGATTTGCTCCCCGATGCACTCCACTCTATTCGGCCACTGCTCTGCACTGCCACTAACACCACCCCTCATGAGAAAATGTTTGTCTTCCCAAGGAAGTCCACATCGGGGACTTCGCTACCACCATGGCTGACGTCCCTAGGGCCGGTCCTACTGAGAAGACATGTGAGGACCCATAAAACGGACCCCCTGTTCGAGAGGGTCGACCACCTCCTCGCCAACCCCCAGTATGCTTACATTGCGTACCCGGATGGGCGGGAGGACACAGCCTCCATACGAGACCTCGCACCCTCGGGGGCCCCAGTAACCCACTACCCACTACCCCCCCTCCCCATGATCCAATATCCAACCCCAGCAGACGGCACGCCTGGGCCCCACGACCCGCTCGACACCCACGAGGACTACACACCAGTGCCCCAGCCTACGCGGGACTCGACGCCGGAAGCTTCACTACCCCTGCCGTCGCCACGTCAATCACAGTGGCAGACAAGACCACCGGAAAGACTCCAATACACAAACTTTTAATACACTTCACCCCGCCGGACTCATTTTTAAACAAGGGGTGAATGTGGTAAACCACTGTTTGTATTCCACTGTGTACATGTCTGTACATGCCTCGGCTGGCTCCTCCCACGAGTCCAGGTATAAAGGTGACTGCTCCACAGTCCCTCTGTATTCTGGACTGGTCGACCACTCGAGGCACACCTTTATTCTCTTGTTAATAAAAGCCTGTTAGTTACTCGCTTAACCTCAGTCTTTTGAGTAATTGATAGCGCATCAAAAATATGCAAACTGTCTGCAAACTGATAATCATGGAATGTTGCGGCCATAGTCCATAACCATACTTACTCAGAAAGCATAACTTTAATTACTTTCAGGAGCTACTTGATAATACAAAATAGTTAACAGGAGTGTCTATAGATGTAATCTATCTGCACTTCCTGAAGGCGTTTGAGAAAGTTCCTCATAAGAGAATATTAGTTAAAGCTGAAGCTCACACTATTTTAGGCAAATTATTGACCTGATTAGAAAACCGGCTAAGTGGCAGGAGACAGAGAGGAGTGTAATGGGCATGTAATCTAACAGGCAGGATGTGACTGGTGGTGCCCCAGAGGATCTGTGTTGGGGACTCAACTACTCACAGTATTTATTTACAAATGAAATAATGTATAGCGAGCCACATATAAAATTTGCCAATGTCACAAAAAATGGCAACTTTGTACAGAGAACTGTAAAATTACATCGAGTTTATAGTGGATTAAGTGAATGAGCAAAACCGTGGCAAATGGATTTCAATATAAGTAACTGTGAGATTATTCATTTGGAACTAAAGAGGATAGATCAGAGTACTTACTAACTGGTGAGAAGCTAGAGAGCGTGGAGGTCCAAAGGTATTTTGGCCCTTGCACATAATCATTCAAATGCCATGGGAATATATAGAGATTAATCAAAAGGATAATGGAAGTCTGGCCTTTATATCTGAAGGACTAGAATGCAAGGGGTAGAATTTACGCTGCAGCTATACTATGCCCCAGTTAGACTATACCTGCAGTTTTGAGTTAGGTTTTGGGCACCACACCTTTGGAAAGATATATTGACCTTGGAGGGAGTGCACCATAGATTACCCAGAAAGACACCTGGACTCCACCCGTTTAACTGCATTGAGAGTTTACATAAATTTTGCTTGTCCTCCCTGGAATTTACAAGGTTCTGCAGTAATTTGATTGCAGTTTACAATATGTTAAGGGGAACGGATAGAGTAGATAGAGATAAACTAGTTCCGCTGGTTGGTATTTTATGAATAATGGACATAGACAAAAATATAGACTGTTATTTCGGATGCCTACTTAGGGATTATTTCTACACGCAAATGGTGGTAGAAGTTTGGTACTCTGTTCTGCAAACATGCAATGTCAAAGGTTAATTTTAATTCCGCGATTGCTAGGTTTTTGTTAATGAAAAGTATTAAGAGGTTTGGGGCAAATATGGACACATGGATTGAGGTCACAGATCAGCCATGATCTCATTCAGTGGTGGAACCGGCTAAATATTTTCTAACGCCAAATTGTTAACAGTGACCTACACCTAATATGGAATTTCTTCCATTTCCCAGAAATACAGTGCAATATAACACCTGTAAATCACTCTCTAACATTGTTAATTTGGGCCGACATTGTCTGTCCGAAGATCGTTACTGCCATTGCCCAGTAGACCTTGCACTATAACGTTTCACTTTGTAATGACCTACAGTTAATCTCTGTTCCAGTTAAATGGCAGGGGGAGGAGTTAACCAGAGACTGTAGGCAGGAGAATGTTAACTGGATTATCCCAGCAGAGCACCGGTCCCTGTCGCTGTCACAGATTAAATGGAACCAGTTCATAATCTAACAACTCCCACGCTGTCTACATTGCTCACAATGTCATTTCGAACCGCATCAACATGAGGCATTCAATGTAGAAAATATCTGGATGTTTAGTGGAAGACTTAAAAAAATAAAGTACCAATGCACATACCGCACAATATTGATGGAGTAAAGGGCGGACGTGTCATTTAAGAATTCCAGATATTGAACCGAATTCAGCAAAAAATAAAAACTTTTGGAAAAACAGAGCAAATTACCAGACCGGAAAGCAAATCAGGAACACATTGGGCAGAGATTTGTACAATTACTAACCGGTTACAAGGACTTGTAGGAATCTCTAAGGACGGCAACAATAACATCAAGCGTCATTTGTACCTCTGGTGGTTACTGCAACACTGAAAATGGACGCAATTAATGTAACTCTTCCTTTAGAAATGGTCCTGGTTCGGGGTTTGATGACAGGAAAAGAACTGACACTGTAATACAAATTGAGATTATTGTGATAAACAGCGTGAACTTCAGGCATTTCCAATTAAACTTGCATCATTGAAGAAATCTTGTTGGAGGCTTTGCTCGATATTATAAGTGCATTATGGTGTCCATGAATATGAAACACAGGGCAGATGGATGAAAATGAGTTTTCAGCTAAATGTGAATTTGTAACGAGCAGCCGTTGGACTGGCTGTAGAGCAGCTGTCAGCAGATCTACGCCAGCGGGAAGCAGTTGGGGAGGAACTGGGGCAATTTAAACTACAGTGGACCTATGTTAAAATGTACTCTGCTTCAGAAATTAAAGTGTGTTGCATCAGGAGAAGGAGGGCGAGCAGACGCTGTCTGTTGGGACCATGGAAAATAACGTGAAATTTAAAATAAATCCATTGTCTCATATGCTGCACGAATTCTCAGTTAAAATGGGACCAATTTTAAAGAGTTTAAATGAAGAAAATAATCTGCATCTTTTCATGCATATTGGCCCAGAAATTCGGGTCGGAGGCTTCCCGTGGGTGCAATCCCCCGACCTGCCCTTACCTAGTGCGCCTGACGTTGTCCCGTGTGTGATTCTGATCCTGGGCCACCTCCAGCTGCTGGCGAGCAGTGGTTGTGTTTCCCAGGGGCGCAGTTAGTTGGAAGCTTCCCCTGGGATCACGTGGGCCATGGAGAGCCAATCGTATCAGGGACTCTCTCTCCATAGATTAATCGATGATTAGAGATCGGCAGCAAAACCTAAATAAAACTTCAAATAAACTTTTTAAACAATCACATTTTTAAAATAACTATAAAGTACATAAAATAAATATTTTAAACAATAATTTAAATTATGGTGAATAATAATTATAGTTCTTAACGGGGCTGAAAATAAACTTAACTTTCTTTAAACTATTTACAAATAATAAACATTTTGAATTTTTTTTTTAAATTTTAATTAATTCAACACTTACCAGGCCTTCCGGCTGCTTATTGAATGCACAGCTGCTAGAGATTTACCCTCTCGGAGAAACCTGTAAAAAAAAACGATGTTCCAGGTGTACGCGCTGACTCTCCAGTGCATGCGTCTGACCTGTGAACCCCTTCCTTTAAGGGAACAGAAGTTCCGGTTTCCAGCGCATGCACAGTGCATGCACGAAACCGGCACTTCCGTTGGTACTTCGCGAGAGTACACAGCGCGTACTCACAAGTGGGGACCCGAATTTCTGGCCCATTAAATTTAACATTCTAACGTCAATAAAATGATGAGTCAAGGAACCCGGTAAATGGGAAATACATGCAATGTATTTCTCCATTTGAAGAGACTTGGAAACAGAAGGAAAACAGCAATATAGTTGAGCCCTGGTTATAACCTGTAGTAACTGAATAGAATCACATAGCGGGGATTCCAGCGAATGCTATAATCGGATAGTAAATCATTACCATCTGTATAACTGGCGCTAACACGGCAAATAGATAAACGGTGAATGGAAACCCCATTCTGCCTGAGAAGTGATGATGACTCTTAACGCTGGAAACAGCGCTCCAACTGACTCTGTGTTCTGAGATAATGAGCAAAAGCCCTTATTATAATTGAGGGAAACGTCTCGTGGGACCAGGAAACAGCAGGATCATTGATAATACTTCCATTCATTTGGAGAGCCTGCCAATGGCCTTCACTGAAATGTTTGTGCTTTGCCAATGTTATACAAATTGATATTGCAAGTTTTTAGAAATCAGATGGCCCATAGTTTGGAATAATCGTTTGTTCACATATCTATCTAACAATATACTGAAAGCCGGACTCTGACCGCATCACTGCAACATGGTAAACAAAAGCAGCTTCAGTTTTTATTCTGTTGTGTGACCCGGTTCACTCCATCGATGCAAGAATTGAATTCCACGCATTCTCCAACAACTCTCAAGGGTTTATACTGCGCCCGGCCATGGAAACACATCCGCTCAATCTTGGAGTTTAGCCTCACAATTCAATTACGAGTACATGCCCTTAGGACAGGACGATGTCGGGATTTGCACGAACAGATGTAATAAAATAAAACTCAGATCGCAAGTAGAATAATGTAGCCATAGAGAGGTCTTGAAATAACCTCTGTTTGGCAGAAATTATGATCATTAAAGGTTACAGATGATGATAAAATACCTTTCTGTTTAATGAGCGCTAAACGCGGTATCGGGACCTGTACTATATTGAAATAGCTTCTGACAAGTAGGGAGCAGAATCTCCACGGAAATCCAATTCCTCCACAAATTCACTTTGCGACGTTGGGGATAGGAGTTTCTGCTTAGTTTATTATTTTCTATTACTATCCATTCTATCTATTCTGCACCTTTTCATTTTGATCATTATGTAATAGTATAGAAGATTAGACTGAGGAATAGAGGATCATTAGGAACACAAGCAGGTCATTCTGCCCCTTGGGCCTCCTCCGTCATTCAATTAAATCATGGTTAATCTGCTATTCAACTCCATGATCGCACCGTTGCTCCATATCCCGTGACATCCTCACCTAACAAATATCTGTGGATCGCAATCTGAAAGCTCCATTTGGCCCATAATCCAAATTTGTGGGGAGAGAACGCCAACATTCCGAGTACACTTCTTCCGGATGAGTAATTGCTGATTTCGCTCCTCAAAGGCCTCACTCTAATTGTAAATTTTCGATCACTGTTCTTGATCGCAGCACCAGAGAAACACCATTTTTGCATCTCCCATTTTAGTGTTCTGCGTCCATCTGTACTACTCACTGTCCCTGCTAACTTAGTCTCATCTGTAAACTTGGAGACACAACATATATTCCATCATACAAGTCATTAATATGTATAGTGAAAAGTTTAGACAAGAGAACGAATTCCTGCGGAACACCACTTTTAACGTCGCACAAATCAGAGAACATCCTCGTCACCCCGCTTTCTGTTTCCTACTTCCCACCAATTTTCAGCAGAAGTCAAACGGCAACTTCCAAAACACTGTCCTCTCATTGTTGGTTAAAGGAAATCCAATTAATTAATTTACTGCAAGATGAATATTGCTAAGGTCCAGAAATATGCACCACCGAGATTAAACGCAGATTAACAAGCATTTGTTGTGTTACGTAGAATCAACAGCACAGTAACGGACCATTGTGCTCAACTGGTCAATGCTGCTGCTTATTGTGCACACAAGCCTCCACCCCCCCATCACTCTTCATCTAACACTATCAGCATAACATTCTTTACCTTTCTCCCACATGTGTTTATGAGCTTCCCCTTAAAACCATCGCTACTATTCTCCACATATACTCCTATTAGTAGCGAGTTCCACATTCTTACCACTCTCAGGTGAAATAATGTTCCCCTGAAATAACTATGTCCTTTCTACAAGAGGACGTTTGTTTCCCAAGAGAGTGGTGAGAATGTATATCTCCTCAGTTGTAGAATCATAGAACAGTACAGCACAGAAGTAGGCTATTCGGCCCCTCGTGTCTGTGCCGGCTCTTTCGAAGAATAAATCAGTTAGTCGATCCCCCGCTCTTTCCACATATCCAGACAATTGCCCCCCTTCAATTATCTATGCCATTTCCATATGAAAACTATGATTGAATCTGTTTTCACCACATATCAGGCCGTGTGCTCCAAATCCTAACCACTTGGTGTGGAAAGCAGGTTTCCCTCATGGCGCCTGTGGTTCTTTTGCCAACCATTTTAAAACTGTGCTCGCTCATTATTGAACCTTCAGCTATTGTTTAATTTGTGGTCAGTATAACATTGTTCTCTGTGCCTCTATTTATAAAGCCCAGGATCTCATGTGCTGTATTGGCTGCTGTGATAATCTGTCCTGTCATCTTCAAAGAATTGCACACAAACATCCCAAGGTCTCTCTCTTCTTGCACCTCCTTTAACACTGTACCATTTAACAGCTATTGTCTCTCCTCATTCCTCCAACCATAATATCTCAATTCACACTTTGCTGCATTAAATTTTAATCTTCCGTGTGCCCAGTCATTCCAAATGCGTGTCTATATCCACTTGAAGCCTCTTACTATGTTCCTCACTGTTCACTACATTTCGACGTTTTGTCTCATCTGCAAATTTCGCAATTGTGTCCTCTACCCCCCAAGTCCAAATCATTAATGTATATCAAAAACAGCAGTGGTTCTAATTCTGAACTCTGGAAAAAACACTGCATTCTTCCCTCCATTATGAAAAACAGCCATACATCACAACGCTCCGTGTTGTATCTCTTAGCCGATTGTGTATCCATGCTGCTGCTGCCACTTTTATCCCATGGGCTTCAATTTAGCGAACAAGCCTAGTACGTGGTAATTTATCAAATGCCTTTTGAAATCCCTTCACACAATAACAACTGTACTGTCCTCATTAACTCATCGAAAAAACTCAACCAAACTAGTGATGCAGGATTTGCCCTTAACAAATCCGTGCTGGTTCTCCTTTATTCGTCCATTCTTGTCCAAGTGGCTATTAATTTCTTCCGTATTATTGATTCTAAAACGTTCTCCACCACCAATGGTAAACTGACTGACTTTAATTACCAGGTTTAACGTTCTCCCCTTCTTTGTGCAAGGGTGTGACATTTGAAATATTTCAGTGCTCCGGCACCAGCCCTGTATATAAAGGGGCTGGGAAACAGAACGCCCATTATTTCAACCATTTCTTCCATAGCAACATATGATGCATCCCGTCTGCAGATCGTGACTTCTGCACTTTAAGTACTGGTAGCCTTTCCAGTTCCTCCTCTTTATCTATTTTTATCCAGTATCACACCAACCTCCTCTTTTAATGTAGCTTTTGCAATGTCCTCTTCCTTGTTAAGCACTGATGCATAGTATTCATTTATTTCCTCACCTTGTCATATGCTTCTACCAATAGATTTCCATGTTGGTCCCTAATCGGCCCCAGCGATCCTCTGAAAACCTTTTCTCGTTTCATCCTTGTAAATCTGTCTTGCATTTTCAACATTGCCTCCATTCCCTTTTATAATATGGGGACCATAACTCCACACATTGCTCCAAGTCTGGTCTGAGCAATGTTCGATGCAAGTTTGACATACCTTCTCTGCTTTGGATTCTATCACTCTACAAATGATCTCAATGCATTGAGTACGTGTTTATCGCCGGTTAACATACGTCTCCGCTTTTAGTGAGTTGAAAGCAAGAAACCTTGTGAAAAATTTAAAGCTCACCTAGCAGAATATGAAAAGGTTGGAATGTTATAGGACAGGCAGAGGCCACTCTGGCTGGCGGGCTGAGATAGGGAAGTCTGTTCACTCTCTCCGTTCTGTGTTGCTCTGTGTTGAATTATAATTGACCAATTTGTCTTTTTTTGCATTGCGTCTCTTCATATATTACAGGCACAGTGTGAAAGACGTTGGGTATGGCAGCTAAATATTTAAATCAAGGATTTGAACCTTGTTGCCTTTGACTGTAGATTGCTCAGAGACCCAGCGGAGTTTCACTTTTCAGTTTTCTGAAAGGCAAGCTTGCTAAAAGCAGAGAGAGAAAAAATTAATGAACATCGTGCAGAAAGTGTAAGGTAGAGACAGATACAGGCCGAGTCTTCCATCGCCTCTGCTCTGGTTAAAGATCATTTGGCGGAACAGGGGGCAATGGGGGTGGAGGAGCTATACCCGATTAAAATCACTAAGGAGATGTTACTCAGTAAAATAATGGGACTTAAGGTGGATAAATCCCCCGGACCTGATGGTCTACATCCAAGGGTCTTGAGAGAAATGGCAGTAGGGATTGTCGATGCATTGGTGATCATTTTCCAGAAATCCCTGGACTTAGGAAAGTCCCGGCAGATTGGAAAACTGCTAATGTAACACCCTTATTTAAGAAGGGAAGTAGACAAAAAGCTGGAAACTATAGACCAGTTAGCCTAACATCTGTGGTTGGCATAATGTTGGAGTCCATTATTAAGGAAACAGTAACAGAGTATTTGGATAAACATAATTTAATAGGACAGAGTCAGCATGGTATTACGAAGGGGAAGTCATGTTTGACAAATTTGCTCGATTTCTTTGAGGATGTAAATTACAGGGTGGATAAAGGGGAACCAGTGGATGTAGTGTATTTGGACTTCCAAAAGGCATTTGACAAGGAAAAGATGACTGATCAAGATAAAAAATCACGGGATTGGGGGTAATATACTGGCATGGGTGGAAGATTGGCTATCTAACAGAAAACAAAGAGTGGGGATAAATGGTTCGTTCTCGGGCTGGCAATCAGTAACTAGTAGTGTTCCGCAGGGGTCAATGCTGGGACCCCAACTCTTTACAATCTATATTAACGATTTGTAGGAAGGGACCACGTGCAACATATCCAAGTTTGCCGATGATACAAAGATTGGAGGGGAAAAAGTGAGTGAGGAGGACATAAAAACATGCAAAAGGACATAGAGAGGCTAAGTGAGTGGGCAGAGATTTGGCAGATGCAATATAATGATGGAAAGTGTGAGGTTATGCACTTTGGCAGAAAAAATCAAAGAGCAAGTTATTATCTAAATGGAGAGAAACTGCAAAGTGCTCCAGTACAAAGTGATCTGGGGATTCTGGTGCATGAAACACATAAAGTTCGTATGCAGGTGCAGCAGGTGATCAGAAAGGCCAATGGAATCTTGGCTTTTATTGCAAGGGGGATGGAGTATAAAAACAGAGAAGTCTTGCTGCAGTTATACAGGGTATTGGTGAGGCCACACCTGCAATACTGCGTGCAGTTTTGGTTTCCATATTTTAGAAAAGATATACTTGCTCTCGAGGCAGTTCCGAGAAGTTTCACTCGGTTGATTCTCGAGATGAGGGAGTTGACGTATGAGGAAAGGTTGAGTAGGTTGGGACTCTACTCGTTGGAGTTCAGAAGAATGAGAGGCGATCTTATCGAAACATATAAGATTGTGAGGGGGCTTGATCGGGTGGATGCGGTGAGGATGTTTCCACTGATGGGTGAGATTAGAACTAGGGGGCATAATCTAAGAATAAGGTGTTGCCCTTTCAAAACTGAGATGAGGAGAAACTTCTTCACTCAGTGGGTAATCAATCTATCGAATTTGCTTCCGCAGAGAGCTGTGGAAGCTGCAACATTAAATACATTTAAAATGGAGATGGACATTTTCCTAGCAGATAAGGGAATTAGGGGTTTCGGGGAGAGAGCATGGAAGTGGACGTGAGTCTCGATTCTGAACAGCCATGACCCTATTGAATGGCCGAGCAGGCCCGAGGGGCCATATGGCCTACCCCTGCTCCTACTTCTTATGTTCTTATGTTCTTATGAATGGATAATGTGTTTTAATTCGGTGTTGATCTTGATGTTATCAGAAGATTGCTGGTAAGAGTTAACGCAATCATTTTTGCACACGGTGTTAAAATGTGTCCTACTTGGGCCAGAACTGTTTGACACCCAATCATTTCTAACAGTCTCAAATCTGTCGTAACCGAAATATATCAACCACTTGCATTTGTATAGCACCTTTAACATAGTAAAACGTCGTACGGCGCTGCACATATACATTAACAAAAACATTTTGACACCGAGACACATAAGGAGATACTGGGGCAGATGAAGGAAAGCTTGTTCAAAGATGTGGGTTTAAAGGAGCCTCTTAAAGGCGGAAATTGAGGTGGAGCGGCCTGGACTCACAATTCAAACTGTGCTCACAAACATGGTGATGAGTGGAATTACGAGGAAATGAACAATTTTTTAACCTTTGAAACCAATTGCTGATTCTGCAGCAGCAGATCCGGCCGGGGCTTCAATTGACTACTGGTCACTTCCTGTCAGCTGATTAACACCAGATTAACTACAGGTGCCGGTTCCTATGATATCTGAGCGCAAGGTGAGATGCCCGTAAACGAGCGAAATGGGTGGAAAATTGCATTTCCAACATGGGGGCGTACCCAAGTCTGTGGGCGGGGACCTGTCCGGCGAAGCGTCTGTTGCTTGCTGATAATTAGGCTTCCTGTAGTTATGGGTGCAACCCCTTACAATTAAAACTCAGCGTTCTTTTGAATTATGATTTAATTTCGCGTTTTCTAAACTGTAATCCTGGCGGAAATCATGTCGAAATTCCAGAAGAATTGCACACTGGTGCTTCAGGCAAAATTATGGCAATTTCAAATAAGATCACGGATCGCACAGGACAGCAGCTATTCTGAAACAGAAATCGGAAATGCTGGAAAGACTCAGCAGGTCAGGCAGCATCTGTGGAGAGAGGTAGAGTTAACGTCTCAGGTCAATGAACTGCCATCAGAACTGGAAGGTGTTGGTGATAAGCTGCTGTTAAACAAGTGCTGAACCAGGGAAATGGGGACAGGAAAGGGAAAGTTGAAGGTTTGTGATAGTGTGCAGGGCTGGAGTGATTAAATAACAAAAGGGCTGATGGTGTGGGGCAAAACAGGGTGGTAACGTGACAAGTGAAGGAACAAACGATGGCCCAGAGATGGTGGAAACCGGCTCCTCTTTGCTCGGCTTGATTGTTTGTGATATTCGGATTCTGCCCCCAACATCTGCCTGATCCAGTTTGTTTCTCCAACTTTCACATTCAACTTGTTTCAGTTCCGGGTCATTTCATACAAAATAGCGCAGTGCTGAATATTTTAACCCGCAGGTAGATGGATGGCGAGAGGAGGGAAAACGGCTATTTTGCTTCACCACCAATGACGAGACGCTGAGTTTGTCTTCCTTTACCATTGCTCTGTCCAAGAGCATTCTTTGGGCAAAGGCGAGGCATCTGGGACGGTGATCAATATCTCCGAGTTGGGTGGAGGCTGCGAGCCAGAGGGTGAGGCAGGGACCAGAACTGATAAGTCGAAGGTCAGCATGGCTCATATTTAAACAGGCAGTTTTTTTTATTCATTCACGGGATATGGGCAGCACTAACAATGCCAGGACTTATTGCCGATCCCTAATTGCCCTTGAGAATTGGTGGTGAGCTGCGTTATACAACTGAGTTACTTTATGGGCATTTCAGAGGGCAGTTAATGGTAAACCACATAGCTCTGTGTCTGGAGTCACAGAAAGGCCTGATCGGGTAAGGACGGCAGATTACCTCAGCTAAAGGACATCAGTGAAAGAGATGGGTTTTCACAACAATTTAGTAGCTCCATGGTTATCATTAATGAAACTAGTTTTGAATATGCCAGATTTATTCAATTAATCCGAGATCGGATTTGAACATATATTCTTAAATAATCTTAGTTACTCCATGTCCGACATGGTGAGCTCTCCCCTAGTGTGTCAGCTCACCTTGTTTATAAAAACGTCACTGTAATTCACTCCGTGTCCGACACCATGGGCTCAGAATTGGTATGTCAGCTCACTGTGTTTATAAAAACTTCAGTGTAATTCACTCCATGTCCGACACTGTGAGCTCTCCGCTGGTGTGTCAACTCACTGTGTTTATAAACAGTACAGTATAATTCATTCCAAGTCAAACACTGTCAGCTCCCCCCTGGTGTGTCAGCTCACTGTGTATATAAACAATTCAGTGTAATTCACTCCATGTCCGACACTGTGAGCTCTCCGCTGGTGTGGCAGCTCACTGTGTTTATAAACAGTTCAGTATAATTCATTCCATGTCAAACACTGTCAGCTCCCCCCTGGTGTGTCAGCTCACTGTGTATATAAACAATTCAGTGTAATTCACTCTGTGTCCGACACTGTGTGCTCTCTGCTGGTATGTAAGCTCACTGTGTTTATAAACACTTCAGTTTAATTCAATCCGTGTCTGACAAAGTGAGATCTCCCCTGGTGTGTCAGCTCACTGTGTATATAAACACTTCAGTGTAAATCACTCCATGCCCAACACTATGAGCTCTCCCATGGTGTGTCAGCTCACTGTGTTTATAAACACTTCAGTGTAATTCACACCGTGTCCAACACTGTGTGCTCTCCACTGGTGTGTCAGCTCACTGTGTTTATAAACACTGCAGTTTTATTCGCTCCATGTCCAACACTGTGTACGCTCCCCTGGTGTGTCAGCTCATTGTGTTTATAAACACGTTAGTGTACTTCACTCTGTGTCCAACACGGTCAGCTCTCCCCTGGTTTGTCATGTCACAGTGTTTCTAAACACTTCAGTGTAATTCACTCCTTGTCCAACACGGTCAGCTCTCCCCTGGTGTGTCAGCTCACTGCGTTTATAAACACTTCAGAGCAAATCACTCCGTGTCCAACATTGTGAGCTCTCACCTGGTGTGTCAGCTCACTGTGTATTTAAACAATTCAGTGTAATTCACTCCGTGTCCAACACTGTGAGCTCTCCCCTGGTGTGTCAGCTCACTGTCTTTATAAACACATCAGTGTAATTCACTCCGTGTCCGACACTGTGAGCACTCCCCTGGTGTGTCAGCACACTGTGTTTATAAACACTTCAGTATCATTCACTTCGGGTCCAACACTATCTGCTCTCCCCTAGTTTGTCAGCTCACTGTGTTTATAAACACTTCAGTGTAATTCACTCAGTATCCGACACTGTGCTCTCTCCCCTGGTGTGTCAGCTCACAGTGTTAATAAATCGTTCAGTGTAATTCACATAGTGACTAACACTGTGAGCTCTCCCCTACTGTGTCAGGTAACGGTGTTTATAAACACTTCTCTTCAAGTCACTCCCTCTAAAATACTGTGAGCTCTCCACTGGTGTGTTAGTTCACTGTGTTTATAAACAATTCAGTGTAATTCACTCCGTGTCCAGCACTGCGAGCTCTCACCTGCTGTGTCAGCTCTCTGTGTTTATAAACACTTCAGTTTAATTCACTCTGTGTCCAACACTGTGAGCTCTCCCCTGGTGTGTCAGCTCACTGTGTTTATAAACAATTCAGTGTAATTCACTCCGTGTCGAACACTGTGAGCTCCCACCTGGAGTGTCAGCTCACTGTGTTTATAAACACTTCCGCGCAATTCACTCCGTGTCCGACACTGTGAACTCTCCCCTGGTGTGTCAGCTCACTGTGTTTATAAACACTTCAGTGTAATTCACACCATGCCCAACATTGTCAGCTCGCCCCTGTTGTGTCAGCTCACTGTGTTTATAAGCACTTCAGTTTAATTCACTCCGTGTCCGACAAAGTGAGATCTCCCCTGGTGTGTCAGCTCACTGTGTTTATAAACACTTCAGAGTAAATCACTCCATGTCCAACACTATGAGCTCTCCCCTGGTGTGTCAGCTCACTGTGTTTATAAA
Source organism: Somniosus microcephalus (assembly GCF_052327205.1). NCBI lineage: Eukaryota > Metazoa > Chordata > Chondrichthyes > Squaliformes > Somniosidae > Somniosus > Somniosus microcephalus. Next base: position 47,570,349 of record NW_028225184.1, on the reverse strand, counting down.
CACTTCAGTGTAATTCACTCCGTGTCCAACACTGTGTGCTCTCCCCTGATGTGTCAGCTCACTGTGTTTATAAACACTTCAGTGTAAATCACTCCATGTCCAACACTGTGAGATCTCCCCTGGTGTGTCAGCTCACTGTGTTTATAAACACTTCAGTGTAAATCACTCCATGTCCAACACTGTGAGATCTCCCCTGGTGTGGCAGCTCACAGTGTTTATAAACACTTCAGTGTAATTCACTCCGTGTCCAACACTGTGTGCTCTCCCCTGATGTGTCAGCTCAGTGTGTTTATAAACACTTCAGTTTAATTCACTCCGTGTCCGTCCTTGGGAGCTCTCCCCTGGTGTGCCAGCTCACTGTGTTTATAAACACTTCAGTTTAATTCGCTCCGTGTCCAACACTGTGAGCTCTCCCCTGGTATGTCAGCTCATTGTGTTTATAAACACTTCAGTGTAATTCACTCCGTGTCCAACACGGTCAGCTCTCCCCTGGTGTGTCAGTTCCCTATGCTTTTAAACACTTCAGTGTAATTCACTCCGTGTCCAACACGGTCAGCTCTCCTCTGGTGTGTCAGCTCACTGCGTTTATAAACACTTCAGTGCAATTCACTCCGTGTCCAACATTGTGAGCTCTCCCCTGGTGTGTCATCTCACTGTGTTTATAAACACTTCAGTGTAATTCACTCCGTGTCCATTACTGTGAGCTCTCGCCTGGTGTGTCAGCTCACTGTGTTTATAAACACTTCGGTGAAATTCACTCCGTGTCCAACACTGTGAGCTCTCCCCTTGTGTGTCAGCTCACTGTGGTTTAAAATACTTCAGTTTAAATCACTATGTGTCCAACACTGTGAGCTCTCCCCTGGTGTGTCAGCTCACTGTGTTTATAAGCACTTCAGTGTAATTCACTCCGTGTCCGTCCTTGGGAGCTCTCCCCTGGTATGTCAGCTCACTGTGTTTATAAACACTTCAGTGTAATTCACTCCGTATCGGACACTGTGAGCTCGCCCCTGGTGTGTCAGCTCACAGTGATAATAAATCGTTCAGTGCAATTCACACCGTGATTAACACTGTGAGCTCTCTCCTACTGTGTCAGGTAATGGTGTTTATAAACACTTCTGTGTAAGTCACTCCCTGTACAACACTGTGAGCTCTCCACTGGTGTGTTAGTTCACAGTGTTTATAAACAATTCAGTGTAATTCACACCGTGTCCAACACTGTGTACTCTCCCCTGGTGTGTCAGCTCATTGTATTTATATACACTTCTGTGTAAGTCACTCCCTGTACAACACTGTGAGATCTCCCCTGGTGTGGCAGCTCAATGTGTTTATAAACACTTCAGTGTAATTCACACCGTGTCCAACACTGTGTGCTCTCCCCTGATGTGTCAGCTCACTGTGTTTAGAAACACTTCAGTTTAATTCGCTCCGTGTCCAACACTGTGTACTCTCCCCTGGTGTGTCAGCTCATTGTGTTTATAAACACTTCAGTTTAATTCGCTCCGTGTCCAACACGGTCAGCTCTCCCCTGGTGTGTCAGCTCACTGTGTTTATAAACACTTCAATGCAATGCACACCATGTCCAACACTTTGAGCTCTCCACTGGTGTGTCAGCTCACTGTGTTTATAAAACTGCAGTGTAATTCACTCCGTGTCTGACTCTGTGAGCTCTCCCCTGGTGTGTCAGCTCACTGTGTTTATAAACACTTCAATGTAATTCACTCCGTGTCCGTCCTTGGGAGCGCTCCCCTGGTGTGTCAGCTCACTCTTTTTATAAACACTTCAGTGTAATTCATTCCGTATCCGACAGTGTGAGCTCTCCCTTGGTGTGTGAGCTCACAGTGTTAATAAATCGTTCAGTGTAATTCACACCTTGATTAACACTGTGAGCTCTCTCCTACTGTGTCAGGTAATGGTGTTTATAAACACTTCTGTTTAAGTCACTCCCTGTACAACACTGTGAGCTCTCCACTGGTGTGTTAGATCACTGTGTTTATAAACAATTCAGTGTAATTCACTCCGTGTCCAACACTGTGAGCTCTCACCTGGTGTGTCAGCTCACTGTGTTTATAAACACTTCAGTGTAATTCACTCCGTGTCCAACACTGTGAGGTCTCCCCTGGTGCGTCAACTCACTGTATTTATAGAAACGTCAGTGTAATTCACACCGTGCCCAACACAGTGAGCTTTCCTCTGGTGTGTCAGCTCACTGTGTTTATAAACACTTCAGTGTAATTCACTCCGTTTCCGACACTGTGAGCTCTCCCCTGGTGTGTCAGTTCAATGTATTTATAAACATTTCAGTGTAATTCACTCCGTGTCTAACACTGTGATCTCTGTCATGGTGTGTCAGCTCACTCTGTGTATAAACACTTCAGTGTAATTCACTCCGTGTCCAAAACTGTGAGCTCTCCCCTGGTGTGCCAGATCAGTGTGTTTATTAGCACCACATTTTAATTCACTTTGGGTCCAACACTATGCGCTCTCCCCTGTTGTGTCAGCTCTTTGACATCTGAAACATTTCATTGTAATTCACTCCGTGTCCAACACTGTGAACTCTCCCCTGCTGTGTCATCTCAAAGTGTTATTAAATCGTTCTGTGTAATTCACTCCGTGTCCGTCCTTGGGAGTTCTCCCCTGGTGTGTCAGCTCTCTGTGTTAAGAAACATTTCAGTGTAATTCACTCCGTGTCGGACACTGTGAGCTCTCCCCTGGTGTGTCAGCTCACTGTGTTTATAAACACATCAGTGTAATTCACTCTGTGTCTAACACTGCGAGCTCTCCCCTGGTGTGTCACCTCACAGTGTTTATAAACACTTCAGTGTAATTCACTCGGTGTCCAACACTGTGAGCTCTCCACTGGTGTGTCAGCTCACTGTGTTTATAAACACTTCAGTGTAATTCACTCCGTGTCCAAAACTGTGAGCTCTCCCCTGGTGTTTCAGCTCACTGTGTTTATAAACACTTCAGTGTAATTCACTCCGTGTCCAACACTGTGAGCTCTCCCCTGGTGTGTCAGCTCTCTGTGTTTATAAAGACTTCAGTGTAATTCACTCCGTGTCCAACACGGTGATCTCTCCCCTGGTGTGTCAGCTCACTGTGTTTATAAATCTTTAGTGTAATTCACTCCGTGTGCAACACTGTGAGCTCTCCCCTGCTGTGTCAGCTCTCTGTGTTTATAAACACTTCAGTTTAATTCACTCTGTGTCCAACACTGTGAGCTCTCCCCTGGTGTGTCAGCTCACTGTGTTTATAAACAATTCAGTGTAATTCACTCCGTGTCGAACACTGTGAGCTCCCACCTGGAGTGTCAGCTCACTGTGTTTATAAACACTTCCGCGCAATTCACTCCGTGTCCGACACTGTGAACTCTCCCCTGGTGTGTCAGCTCACTGTGTTTATAAACACTTCAGTGTAATTCACACCATGCCCAACATTGTCAGCTCTCCCCTGTTGTGTCAGCTCACTGTGTTTATAAGCACTTCAGTTTAATTCACTCCGTGTCCGACAAAGTGAGATCTCCCCTGGTGTGTCAGCTCACTGTGTTTATAAACACTTCAGAGTAAATCACTCCATGTCCAACACTATGAGCTCTCCCCTGGTGTGTCAGCTCACTGTGTTTATAAACACTTCAGTGTAATTCACTCCGTGTCCAACACTGTGTGCTCTCCCCTGATGTGTCAGCTCACTGTGTTTATAAACACTTCAGTGTAAATCACTCCATGTCCAACACTGTGAGATCTCCCCTGGTGTGTCAGCTCACTGTGTTTATAAACACTTCAGTGTAAATCACTCCATGTCCAACACTGTGAGATCTCCCCTGGTGTGGCAGCTCACAGTGTTTATAAACACTTCAGTGTAATTCACTCCGTGTCCAACACTGTGTGCTCTCCCCTGATGTGTCAGCTCAGTGTGTTTATAAACACTTCAGTTTAATTCACTCCGTGTCCGTCCTTGGGAGCTCTCCCCTGGTGTGCCAGCTCACTGTGTTTATAAACACTTCAGTTTAATTCGCTCCGTGTCCAACACTGTGAGCTCTCCCCTGGTATGTCAGCTCATTGTGTTTATAAACACTTCAGTGTAATTCACTCCGTGTCCAACACGGTCAGCTCTCCCCTGGTGTGTCAGTTCCCTATGCTTTTAAACACTTCAGTGTAATTCACTCCGTGTCCAACACGGTCAGCTCTCCTCTGGTGTGTCAGCTCACTGCGTTTATAAACACTTCAGTGCAATTCACTCCGTGTCCAACATTGTGAGCTCTCCCCTGGTGTGTCATCTCACTGTGTTTATAAACACTTCAGTGTAATTCACTCCGTGTCCATTACTGTGAGCTCTCGCCTGGTGTGTCAGCTCACTGTGTTTATAAACACTTCGGTGAAATTCACTCCGTGTCCAACACTGTGAGCTCTCCCCTTGTGTGTCAGCTCACTGTGGTTTAAAACACTTCAGTTTAAATCACTATGTGTCCAACACTGTGAGCTCTCCCCTGGTGTGTCAGCTCACTGTGTTTATAAGCACTTCAGTGTAATTCACTCCGTGTCCGTCCTTGGGAGCTCTCCCCTGGTATGTCAGCTCACTGTGTTTATAAACACTTCAGTGTAATTCACTCCGTATCGGACACTGTGAGCTCGCCCCTGGTGTGTCAGCTCACAGTGATAATAAATCGTTCAGTGCAATTCACACCGTGATTAACACTGTGAGCTCTCTCCTACTGTGTCAGGTAATGGTGTTTATAAACACTTCTGTGTAAGTCACTCCCTGTACAACACTGTGAGCTCTCCACTGGTGTGTTAGTTCACAGTGTTTATAAACAATTCAGTGTAATTCACACCGTGTCCAACACTGTGTACTCTCCCCTGGTGTGTCAGCTCATTGTATTTATATACACTTCTGTGTAAGTCACTCCCTGTACAACACTGTGAGATCTCCCCTGGTGTGGCAGCTCAATGTGTTTATAAACACTTCAGTGTAATTCACACCGTGTCCAACACTGTGTGCTCTCCCCTGATGTGTCAGCTCACTGTGTTTAGAAACACTTCAGTTTAATTCGCTCCGTGTCCAACACTGTGTACTCTCCCCTGGTGTGTCAGCTCATTGTGTTTATAAACACTTCAGTTTAATTCGCTCCGTGTCCAACACGGTCAGCTCTCCCCTGGTGTGTCAGCTCACTGTGTTTATAAACACTTCAATGCAATGCACACCATGTCCAACACTTTGAGCTCTCCACTGGTGTGTCAGCTCACTGTGTTTATAAAAACTGGAGTGTAATTCACTCCGTGTCTGACTCTGTGAGCTCTCCCCTGGTGTGTCAGCTCACTGTGTTTATAAACACTTCAATGTAATTCACTCCGTGTCCGTCCTTGGGAGCGCTCCCCTGGTGTGTCAGCTCACTCTTTTTATAAACACTTCAGTGTAATTCATTCCGTATCCGACAGTGTGAGCTCTCCCTTGGTGTGTGAGCTCACAGTGTTAATAAATCGTTCAGTGTAATTCACACCTTGATTAACACTGTGAGCTCTCTCCTACTGTGTCAGGTAATGGTGTTTATAAACACTTCTGTTTAAGTCACTCCCTGTACAACACTGTGAGCTCTCCACTGGTGTGTTAGATCACTGTGTTTATAAACAATTCAGTGTAATTCACTCCGTGTCCAACACTGTGAGCTCTCACCTGGTGTGTCAGCTCACTGTGTTTATAAACACTTCAGTGTAATTCACTCCGTGTCCAACACTGTGAGGTCTCCCCTGGTGCGTCAACTCACTGTATTTATAGAAACGTCAGTGTAATTCACACCGTGCCCAACACAGTGAGCTTTCCTCTGGTGTCTCAGCTCACTGTGTTTATAAACACTTCAGTGTAATTCACTCCGTTTCCGACACTGTGAGCTCTCCCCTGGTGTGTCAGTTCAATGTATTTATAAACATTTCAGTGTAATTCACTCCGTGTCTAACACTGTGATCTCTGTCATGGTGTGTCAGCTCACTCTGTGTATAAACACTTCAGTGTAATTCACTCCGTGTCCAAAACTGTGAGCTCTCCCCTGGTGTGCCAGATCAGTGTGTTTATTAGCACCACATTTTAATTCACTTTGGGTCCAACACTATGCGCTCTCCCCTGTTGTGTCAGCTCTTTGACATCTGAAACATTTCATTGTAATTCACTCCGTGTCCAACACTGTGAACTCTCCCCTGCTGTGTCATCTCAAAGTGTTATTAAATCGTTCTGTGTAATTCACTCCGTGTCCGTCCTTGGGAGTTCTCCCCTGGTGTGTCAGCTCTCTGTGTTAAGAAACATTTCAGTGTAATTCACTCCGTGTCGGACACTGTGAGCTCTCCCCTGGTGTGTCAGCTCACTGTGTTTATAAACACATCAGTGTAATTCACTCTGTGTCTAACACTGCGAGCTCTCCCCTGGTGTGTCACCTCACAGTGTTTATAAACACTTCAGTGTAATTCACTCGGTGTCCAACACTGTGAGCTCTCCACTGGTGTGTCAGCTCACTGTGTTTATAAACACTTCAGTGTAATTCACTCCGTGTCCAAAACTGTGAGCTCTCCCCTGGTGTGTCAGCTCTCTGTGTTTATAAAGACTTCAGTGTAATTCACTCCGTGTCCAACACGGTGATCTCTCCCCTGGTGTGTCAGCTCACTGTGTTTATAAAGACTTCAGTGTAATTCACTCCGTGTCCAACACGGTGATCTCTCCCCTGGTGTGTCAGCTCACTGTGTTTATAAAGACTTCAGTGTAATTCACTCCGTGTCCAACACGGTGATCTCTCCCCTGGTGTGTCAGCTCACTGTGTTTATAAAGACTTCAGTGTAATTCACTCCGTGTCCAACACGGTGATCTCTCCCCTGGTGTGTCAGCTCACTGTGTTTATAAACACTTCAGTGTAATTCACTCGGTGTCCAACACTGTGAGCTCTCCACTGGTGTGTCAGCTCACTGTGTTTATAAACACTTCAGTGTAATTCACTCCGTGTCCAAAACTGTGAGCTCTCCCCTGGTGTGTCAGCTCTCTGTGTTTATAAAGACTTCAGTGTAATTCACTCCGTGTCCAACACGGTGATCTCTCCCCTGGTGTGTCAGCTCACTGTGTTTATAAATCTTTAGTGTAATTCACTCCGTGTGCAACACTGTGAGCTCTCCCCTGGTGTGTCAGCTCACTGTGTTTATAAACACTTCACTGTAATTCACTCCGTGTCCGACCCTGTGAGCTCTCCCCTGGTTTATAAGTTCACTGTCTTTATAAACACTTCAGTTTAAGTTAGTCCCTGCCCATCACTGTGAGCTCTCCCCTGGTGTGTCATCTCACAGTGTTAATAAATCGTTCAGTGTAATTCACTCCATGTCCAACACTGTGAACTCTCCCCTGCTGTGTCATCTCACAGTGTTAATAAATCGTCCTATGTAATTCACACCGTGACTAACACTGTGAGCTCTCCCCTGGTGTGTCAGCTCATTGTGTTTATAATCACTTCAGTGTAATTCACTCCCTGTCCAACACTGTGAGCTCTCCCCTGGTGTGTCAGCTCACTGTGTTTATAAACACTCCAGTGTAATTCACTCCCTGTCCAACACTATGAGCTCTCACCTGGTCTGTCCGATTACTGCGTTTATAAACATTTCAGTGTAAATCACTACGTGTCCAACATTGTGAGCTTCCCGTGGTGTGTCAACTCACTGTGTTTATAAACACTTCAATGCAAGTCACTATGTTTCCAACACTTTGAGCTCTCCCCTGGTGTGTCAGCTCTCTGTGTTAATAAACATTTCAGTGTAATTCACTCCGTGTCGGACACTGTGAGCTCTCCCCTGGTGTGTCAGCTCACTGTGTTTATAAACACTTCAGTGTAATTCACTCGGTCTCCAACACTGTGAGCTCTCCACTGGTGTGTCAGCTCACTGTGTTTATAAGCACTTCAGTGTAATTCACTCCGTGTCCAAAACTGTGAGCTCTCCCCTGGTGTTTCAGCTTACTGTGTTTATAAACACTTCAGTGTAATTCACTCCGTGTCCAACACTGTGAGCTCTCCCCTGGTGTGTCAGCTCTCTGTGCTTATAAACACTTCAGTGTAATTCACTCCATGTCCAACACGGTGATCTCTCCCCTGGTGTGTCAGCTCACTGTGTTTATAAATCTTTAGTGTAATTCACTCCGTGTCCAACACTGTGAGCTCTCACCTGGTGTGTCAGCTCACTGTGTTTATAAACATTTCACTGTACTTCACTCCGGGTCCAAACTCTGAAATCTCCACTTTTTCAGCTCCCTGTGTGTATACACACGTCAGTATAACTCTTTCCATGTCCAACACTGTGAGATCTCCCCTGTTGTTACAGATCCGTATGTTTATTAGCACCGCATTGTAATTCACTTCGTGTCCGACACTGTGTGCTCTCCCCTGGTTTATAAGCTCACTTTGTTTATAAACACTTCAGTTTAAGTTAGTCCCTGCCCAGCACTGTGAGCTCTCTCCTGGTGTGTCAGCAGAATGTGTTTATATACACTACAGTGTAATTCACACCGTGCCCAACACTGTGAGCTCTCCCCTGGTGTGTCAGCTCACTGTGTTTATAAACACTTCAGTGTAATTCACTCCGTGTCCAACACTGTGAGCTCTCCCCTGGTGTGTCAGCTCACTGTGTTTATAAACACTTCAGTATAATTCACTCGGTGTCCAACACTGTGAGCTCTCCCCTGGTGTGTCAGCTCACTGTGTTTATAAACACTCCAGTGTAATTCACTCCCTGTCCAACACTGTGAGCTCTCCCCTGGTGTGTCAGCAGAATGTGTTTATATACACTACAGTGTAATTCACTCCGTGTCCAACACTGTGAGCTCTCACCCTGTGTGTCAGCTCACTGAGATTATAAACACTTCAGTGTAATTCACTCCGTGTCCAACACTGTGAGCTCTCCCCTGGTGTGTCAGCTCACGGTGTATATAAACACTACAGTGTAATTCACTCCGTGTCCAACACTGCGAGCTCTCCCCTGGTGTGTCAGCTCACTGTGTTTATAAACAATCCATGTGTAATTCACTCCGTGTCCAACGCTGTGAGCTCTCACCTGGTGTGTCAGCTCACTGTGTTTATAAACACTTCAGTGTAATTCACTCCGTGTCCAACACTGTGAGCTCTCCCCTGGTATGTCAGCTCACTGTGTTTATAAACACTTCAGTGGAATTCACTCCGTGTCCAACAATGTGAGCTCTCCCCTGGTGTGTCAGCTCACTGTGTTTATAAACAATCCATGTGTAATTCACTCCGTATCCAAAGCTGTGAGTTCTTCCCTGGTGTGTCAGCTCACTGTGTTTATAAACACTTCAGTGTAATTCACTCCGTGTCCAACATTCTGAGCTCTCCCCTGGTATGTCGGCTCACTGTGTTTATAAACACTTCAGTGTAATTCTCTCCGTGTCCAACAATGTGAGCTCTCCCCTGGTGTGTCAGCTCACTGTGTTTATAAACAATCCATGTGTAATTCACTCCGTGTCCAACGCTGTGAGCTCTCCCCTGGTGTGTCAGCTCACTGTATTTATAAACACTTCAGTGTAATTCAATCCGTGTACAACACTGTGAGCTCTCCCCTGCTTTGTCACAGCTCACTGTGTTTGTAAACACTTCAGTTTAATTCACTCCGTGTCCAACACTCTTAGCTCGCCTCTGGTGTGTCAGCTCACTGTTGTTCTATAACCTTCTGTTTAATTCACGCCATGTCCAACAATTTGCGTGCTCTGCTGCTCTTTCAGCTCATTGTGTTTATGAACACTTCTGTGTATTTCACACTCTGTCCGACACTTTGAGCTCGCCCCTTGTTTGCCAGCTCACTGTTTTTAGAAATGCACTTTAGGAAGTATGTGACGGCCCTTGAGATGGTGCAGACTAGATTTACAAGAATGGTTCCAGGAATGGGGATCTTAGCTGCAAGGTTTGGTTGGAGAAGCTGAATCTGTTTTATTTAGAGCAAAGGAGATTGTGGAATGATTTGATGGATGTTTACAAGGTATTGGAGAGTTTGAATCGGCGACACAGGGAAAGGCTGTTCCCACTAGTTGATGTTACCAGGAATATCGGACACAGATTTAAGGTTTTGGGCAAAAGAAAGAGGGTGGATGTGAGGAAAAACTTTATTATGCAGCGAGTGGTGAGGTCCTGGAACTTTCTGCCGACGGAAGTTGGGCAAGCGGAGAAAATCAATGTATTCAAGGAGAGACTGGATTGGCACTTGAGGGAAATAAACCTGCAGGGCTATGGGGATAGAGTGGGGGAATGTGGCAGATTGGATTGCTCTACAGAGAGCTGTCATGGACTCGATGGGCCGAATGGCGTTCTTCTTGCTGTTATGACTCAATGACTATAACTTTCTGATGCGTTCCGAAATCGGCCTGTTGCCAGTTTGGATTACGGTTCACTTGTCCAACTCTGCCAACTTCGATTGAATATTTATTTTTAATTTATCTTTTCCATAACATCAATTATCTTCCAAATAGCCTCGTCACCTCTTAGCCTCCTTTATATTAACTGGGGCTTTCACATTGGGCATCACCCATGAGGCCGTTTTCTGCACTGCCTCAAGAAATTGAATGTCTCCCTTGTGTCTCGGTGACCAAAGGTGGAGAGATTTCTTAAGCTTCGGACGGAGCAGAGCTGCACACAGTAACCGAATGACTTTCGCTGACTTTTGCTCTATTGACTTGGATCTGTAGGTGAATATGTTATTGCTGTTTTGATTGCTGTTTTACCCTTTTTGCCCTTGTTAAGTGTCAATTCAAATTAAAGTCCGAAGGCTATTTCTGTGTTATCCTCAGCTCTATGAACACTATTCAAATAGTAGGTGGACATCCCATTCAATTTATCATGTGTAATATTTTACAAGTTTCAGCATAAAATCACACCGACCATTATTGTCCCTTTAGAAGGTTTTGCCCAAAGCGTTGTGCTGTTTCTGAGCTGTGAACTCCACCTACAGAATCCTCCCTCATTTGAAAATATTTGCAAGACTGACAAATTAACATTGAGGTCCATAGGTTTTATGATTGAGGTAAATTTGCAACAAAACCTATCTCAGCACCGATCGATAGCAACCCCACTCAGTACTTTCCCACCCTGGTATAAAGCCTGTAACATTTATCCGTAGAATTCTACCATTAGGCCTATTTGTTATCCATTTGATCGAAGAAATTATTCCAGTGTTTGACGTGTCACTTTGAAATGTTTATTCCCATAACAGTATTAACCTGGGAGTGAAGCGGCTGACGCAACCTGTTTGTTCAAATGACTGTAACTAATATCAGTTGCCCCGGGACAGAACTGTACCCTGGAGATATTCCTGCTGTATAAATAAAGGCTGCTTTCAATGCATCACTTCTCAGTTTCTACCGGGCCTGGTGTGTCCATCACTACAGGAATCATCGATTCTCACACTAAATGGAAGTCCCGATACTTCATCAGATAACAGCCTATTACTTCCCTATTCTCGCAGCTGTTGGTGTTCCTGGTGAGTGATGAACCAAGACATGAATCTTATAAAAAAGTATCTTAACTACAAAGCTTCTCGTGCTGCGTGTCTGGCAAAGAGCCGCTTTTCCTATTCCCTCTGTAGCACAGTTATGTGAGGTGTGGTGTCAGATTAACCCGAATGTTCTCTGCTTAATTAATGTGGTGTCTTCCTTCACACTGTAGTCTCCAGTGATGATACCGTGATTCTTCTAAAAAGACTGGCATGCAATCTGGACTCCGGATCAAAGGACGCTAAATCATTGAGAAATAGGGTCGCCTGACTTAAATCTGCAACTCGTTAATATCTAAAAAGAACTGAATCATGCCACAATGCTCGCCTTCTACAAAAGTAACTTTCACCCAATAAATAGTGTGTTTATTGATGCTCAGAGTTGTTACAGTATAGTAAAGAAGGGATGCACTACCCAATAACATTCTTTCTATTTTAGTGATTTTCCTTTTGAAAGTTATACAGCGAACACTTCAGGAATGTTTTATAATGCACCAAGTTGTAAATGTTAAAGGCATTTCAGTGACTGCGTTTATTAATCTATTGAAGCAATATTCCTTCATATATTTACCTTGAGCAAATCCGCGGATCTCACGATTCAGTACAGTCCCATTTTGTCCTATATTTCCTGATATGGTGTTTTACTTTGCAACGTTCTTTAAACTATAACTGAATTACCTTGGGGAGTGTATGGTTCGAGGCTACATCTTGTCAACTACCCGTCCTTCACTGTGAAACATAAATTGCCACTTCAGAAAGTGGGATTGCTGATTCCACTTTTAAACCAGGACCCTTTGCAGGAGGGACTGCTCTCCCAGTTCTCCCCTTTCTGTGGCCAGCGTGCCTACTTTAAACCAGCGCCACCGAAAAATGTGTTCATTGGATCTTGCTCGTTGCTGATTTGGCTACAACAAACGGGACAGTGCTTCAGAACTTCATGGGTGCTTTGGGACTTTGTCGAATGCCGTTTCAAATTGCTAGTCTCTGTTTATATTGTGAAACGCGCATTGCTGCTGAACAGATGTGGAAGAAGAAATACAAAAAGCATCTTTAACAGCAATAGGGTTAAACAAAGTAGTCTCATTACAAGAGTGAACTCCAGGAAACTGAAACGTATGTCTGCTGATCTGATATATTTACCATACTACAAATCAATAGGAGCTCAAAAATAGGTTGCATTTGGAAAAAAAGAGTAGGTAATTCAGAGCATAATTCATTGGATATTGCAGCATTTAATTCGGTAGATAATTCAGTGGATAATCGAGTGTGTACTTCTTTGTATAATGTAATGTGTCATTCGCTTGATATTTGTGGATAATACATTGGATATTTCAGAGTTGATTCTATAGATAATTGAGAGGATAATTCGTTGTATATTTCAATGTTTAATGCGATGGATAATTGGGAGGATAATTATTTTGATATTTCAGTGTTTAATTCTGTATATAATTGAGAGGATAATTCTTGGATATTTCAGTATTTAATTCGATGGATAATTGAGCGGATAATTCTTGGATATTTCAGTATTTAATTCGATGGAAAATTGGGAGATTAATTCTTGGATATTTCAATATTTAATTCGATGGATAATTGAGTGGATATTTCTTTGGATATTTCAGTGTTTAATTCGATGGATAATTGAGAGGATAATTCATTGGCTATTTCAGTGTTTAATTCAATTGATAATTGAGAGGATAATTCTTTGGATATTTCAGGGTTTAATTCGATGGATAATTGAGAGGATAATTCTTTGGATATTTCAGTGTTCAACCGATGGATAATTGTGTGGATAATTATTTGGATATTTCAGTATTTAATTCGATGGATAATTGAGTGGATATTTCTTTGGATATTTCAGTGTTTAACCAATGGATAATTGTGTGGATAATTCATGGATATTTCAGTGTTTAATTCAATTGATAATTGAGAGGATAATTCTTTGGATATTTCAGTGTTTAATTCGATGGGTAATTGAGAGGATAATTATTTGAATAATTCAGTGTTTAATTCGATGGGTAATTGAGAGGATAATTATTTGGATATTCAGTGTTTAATCGATGGATAATTGTGTGGATAATTCTTTGGATATTTCAGTGTTTAACCAATGGATAATGTTGTGGATAATTCTTTGGATATTTCAGTGTTTAATTCGATTGATAATTGAGAGGATAATTCTTTGGATATGTCAGTGTTTATTTCGATTGATAATTGAGAGGATAATTCAATCGATATTTCAGTCTTTAATTCGATTGAAAATTGAGAGGATAATTCTTTGGATATTTCAGTGTTTAACCGATGGATAATTGAGTGGATAATTCTTTGGATATTTCAAGTGTTTAATTAAATTGATAATTGAGTGGATAAATCCTTGTATATTTCAGTGCTTCATTTTATGGATAATTGAGAGGATAATTATTTCGATATTTCAGTGTTTATTTCGGTAGATGATTGATTGGATAAGTGAGTTGGCAATTCTGTTCATAACTCAGTTCTTAATTCGGTGGCTAACTCAATAAATAATTATTTTGATAATTCTGTTGACAATCGTTTGGATAATTATTTGTATATTTCAATATTTAATTTGGTAGCTAATTGAGTCGATGTATTAGAGTGACAATTATCTGATTCCTTCAATGTTTAGTGCACTGGATAATTCAATAGATAATTATGCTATAATTTATGGGATAAATATATATACATTCCATTAGGATAATTTCTCGAAATTGCAGAAGCAATGAAAGTTCTGTCGATGTATCTGCTTTTCGTTTTCATAATATTAGTTCTCACTTTACAAATTTAATCCCACTTTAAATGAAACTCAATTCTTCATTCGGTCTGGTGGCGTGGTCTGGTGGGAGGGAGGGAATTCTGCTTCAAATTATCGGGTGTGTTATCCGCCGTTTTTATAACTTTGCTAAATTAAGACTCTCTGGTCAACAGCAGCAACATAATTGATATCAGACCGACAGCAGTGGGGCGTCGACACCCAGCACCATATTCAGTTCCTGCCCACATGTGAATGTCGAAGGTTTCTCGGCTTCTATCTATGAAAACACACCTATCCTCGTATCAGGTGCATGCAATTTGTGCCCAATATCTGCTCCTGGCTTCCCTTCAGTGGTCGCTATTCATGTCCTCTTGCTGCATCCTATCTCTTATTGGGACCACATCTAAATATATCACAATGATTCAACACATTCAAGAAGTCATTACTTCTTTCTCACATCTCTACCATAGAGCAAGCTCGGTTTTAAACTGGAGGAACCACGTGTTCGAATTGTACTTTTTTCCCGCCAAGTCCCCATGCAGCTTTACACCTTCCAGTCCCCAATTCTCCTTCCCCAGGGGCAGAACCCATTGCAGCATCACCACGCCGTGTCCCCATTGCAATTTCACCTGCCCACACCTGATGCACCTTCCCCCCGCCCAGTTTCCATTGTACTTCACTCCACAGGTTCCCCATTACACAGAATAGATTAATATAAAATTTTGCAGCACAGAACCAGGCAATCCTTCCCAACAGATCTATGTCGGTGCTTATGTTCCACACGAGCCATCTCCCGCATTTCTTCTTCTAACTCCACTAACATATCCATTTATTCATATTTGCTACCTGTAGTTATCTAGCTGCCACTTACATGCATCTATGCAAAGCGCCACAAACACTCTGTGCCATAGAGTTAACCACACAGAAGGAGACCAGCTGGCCCATCGAGTGCGTGCCGGTTCTCTGTAGAGCAATTCAGTCATTCACATTTCCCTCGGGGGCTGTCTTATGAAGAAAGTTTTAGCAGGTTGGGTATATACTCATTGGAGTTTATAATATTGAGAAGTGAACTTATTGAAATATATATAATTCTGCGGGGGCTTGACAGAGTAGATGCAGAGAGAATGTTTCCCCCCGTATGGGAATCTAGATCTCGGGGGCACAATTTCAGAATAAGGGGCCACCCATTTAAAATGGAGATGAGGAGGAAATTCTTCTCTCAGCGGGTCGTGAATCCATGGAATTCTCTACTGCAGACAGCTGTGGACTATAGTGGAATCAAAGTTTATGGGGAGCGGGCAAGAAAGTGGATTTGAGGCCAAGATCCGATCAGTCATGATCTTATTGAATGGTAACGACTTCCACATTCTAACATTTTTTGCACTTCATACATTGCTTCTATATACTAATTGTACAAAGCAGATCATAACTGTTCACAACAGTCTAATTTTGGTCTCCCCAAGGATCTATATACGTTTAACATATCTCCTCTGTTATTGCATTCTATTCCTCTTGAAATGAACTCCATTGCTTTGTCTGCACGTCTTCTGGCTTCCTTGAAATTCTTGTTAATTTGTAGCCCGAAATTCCAATTCTTCTCTCCCCATTTGGATTCTTATTTTCCAAGGCTCAGGTGGCCTCCTTATTCCACCGACCAAAATAGACCCCCTTACATTTATATTTAACTAATATTCATTTTACCAGTTACTCTCCATGATCCCACTTTGCTAATATCTTCTTGAATTTTGTCACAGACTTCCTCTGTGTTAACTACACCACATAACTGGTGCCATCCGCAAATTTTGATACGATACTTCTGATTCCCAAGCCCAACCCTCTACTATAAATTGTAAACAACAGCGGCCCCTGTGGAACATACTTCCCACATTTCACCAGTCTGAGCAACTACCTTAAACCTCTACGCCTGTTTTCTATTGAGCAGCCAGTTTACTATCCATTCGGCTACCTTTCCACTGAGTCTACGGGCTCAGATCTTAGTCTCGAGTCTGCTATGGCGGTGGAAGCTCTTCTAAATGTTTATGTATATTTCATTCACTACCTTATCCTTATCTACTCTCTCTGCTAGTTTTTCAATTAATGCAATAATTTTGGTCAAGTAGGACCTTCCCCTTTGAATTCCGTGCTGACTAGTCTTTATTAAGTTTTCCGTTTCAAAAGGAATTTCCTTTTTATGTTTGAGTGAAGATTCTAATACCTTTCCTCTCACCGATATTAAGCACACTGGATGAACGTTCTCAGAATTTATAATTACATTTATATACAGTGCCTGTGCTATCTCTTCCTTAGCTTTGACTATGAGTGGAAAAAGTCATTCCAGACACAGGGTTTTATCGTCTACACATATGTTTAGTTTATCATAAGAACGTAAGAAACAGGAGCAGGATTAGGCCATTCAGCACCTCGAGCCTGCTCCACCATTCAATGAGATCATGGCTGATCTTCAGCCCAAATTCCATTCACCAGCCTTAGCGCCATATCATTTGATGCCCTTATTAGTCAGAAATGTATCGCCTTCTATGTTCATTATACCCAATGACTGAGCCGCCACAACCCTCTGGGGTAGAGAATTCCAAAGATTCACCATCCTCTGTGTGAAGAAATGTCTTCACATCTCAGTCCTGAATGGCCTACCCTTTACCCTGAGGCTTTGGCCCTTGGTTCTAGAACCCTAACCAAGGGAAACTTTCTCCCAGCATTCTCCCTATCAACCCCTGTAATAAATTTTGTTTGTTTCAATGATTTCCCCTCTCATTGTTCTAAAATAAATAAAGACAGACTGCAAAAGCTTTTATCGGTATATCAGGAGGAAAAGACTGGTAAAATCCCAAGTCGGTCCCCTGCAGTCCGATTCGGGAGAATATATAATGGAGAATAAGGAAATGGCAGACCAATTAAACTCATACTTTGGTCCTGTATTCACAAAGGAGGACACAAATAACCTCCCAGGAATATCGGCAAACATAGGGACTAATGAGAGGGAGGAGCTGACAGAAATTAGTATCTCTAGGGATATGGTGTTGGGTAAGTTGAGGGGACTGAAGGCCGACAAATCCCCGGGGCCTGATAAACTACATCCTAGGGTACTTAAGGAGGTGGCCCTGGAGATAGCAGATGCTCTAAGGATCATCTTCCAGAACTCCATTGACTTGGATACAGTACCCGTGGATTGGAGGGTAGCTAATGTTACCCCAATATTTAAAAAGGGGGGTAGAGAGAAAGCAGGGAATTATAGACCAGTAAGCCTTACATCGGTTGTGGGCAAAATGCTAGAGTCCATTATTAAGGATAAAATAGCGGAGCACTTGACAAATGGGGAAAGGATCGGACAGAGTCAACATGGATTTACAAAGGGTAAATCGTGTTTGACTAATCTGCTGGAATTTTTTGAGGAAGTAACTGGTAAAATAGATGGGGGAGAGCCAGTGGATGTGGTGTACCTTGACTTCCAGAAAGCCTTCGATAAGGTTCCACACAAAAGATTGTCATGCAAAATTAAGGCTCATGGGATTGGGGGCAAAGTATTAACGTGGATAGAGAACTGGCTGGCGGATAGAAAACAGAGAGTTGGAATAAACGGCTCGTTTTCAGAGTGGCAGGCAGTGACCAGCGGGGTGCCGCAAGGATCTGTCCTGGGACCCCAGCTGTTCACAATATATATAAATGATCTGGATCAGGGAATTGGATGCAATATTTCCAAATTCGCTGACGACACTAAACTAGGAGGAGGGGTGGGCTCTGATGAGGATGTCAGGAGGCTACAGTGCGATTTGGACAGGTTGGGGGAATGGGCGGATACGTGGCAGATGCACTATAATGTGGATAAATGCGAGGTTATCCACTTTGGGGGTAAAAACAGGAGGGTAGATTATTATCTAAATGGCAATAGATTGGGAGATGGGGAAGTGCAGAGGGACCTGGGTGTTCTTGTGCACCAGTCACTGAAGGAGAGCATGCAGGTGCAACAGGCGATTAAGAAGGCAAATGGTATGTTGGCCTTCATATCAAGGGGGTTCGAGTATAGGAATAGGGATACCTTACTACAGCTGTACAAGGTGCTGGTGAGACCGCATCTGGAGTATTGTGTACAGTTTTGGTCGCCCCATCTGCGGAAGGATGTTCTTGCCATGGAAAGAGTGCAACGGCGATTCACCAGGCTGATACCTGGAATGGCGGGAATGACCTACGAAGAGAGATTAAATAGTTTGGGCTTGTACTCACTGGAGTTTAGAAGATTGAGAGGGGATCTCATCGAAACATATAAAATTATGGCAGGCCTGGACAAGCTGAATTCAGAGAGAATGTTTCCAATGGCCAGGGAGCACAGAACCAGGGGCCACAGTCTAAAAATAGCGGGCAAATCATTTAAAACAGAGATGAGGAAGAATTTCTTCACTCAAAGAGTGGTGAGCCTGTGGAATTCCCTGCCACAGAGGGCTGTGAAGGCTAATTCAATAAATATTTTCAAGAGAGAATTGGATATATTTCTGAATGCTAAGGGGATTAAGGGTTACGGAGAAAAGGCGGGGACGGGGTACTGAACTGGTAAGATCAGCTATGATCTCAGACGAGGATCAGCCATGATCTCATTGAATGGCGGAGCAGGCTCGAAGGGCCGAATGGCCTACTCCTGTTCCTATCTCTATGTTACTATGTTACTAAATTCAATAGAATACAGGCCTAGTTTACTTCATCTCTTCTCATACGACAGTCCTGGCATCCCAGGAATCAATCTCGTGAACCTTCGTTGGACTCCCTCTGTGGCAAATATATCCTTCCTTAGGTGAGGAGACCAACATGGTACACAGTACTCCAGGTGTGGTCTCACTAAGGCCCTATATAATTGGAGCAAACTACTTTACTCCTTTACTCAAATACTCTTATAATGAAGGCCAGCATGCCACATGCCTTCCCAATGGCCTGCTGCACCTGCACATTCACTTTCAGTGACTCATGTAAAAGGACACCAAGGTCCCTTTGAGCATCTGCATTCCCCAATTTTTCAAGATTTAGGAAATATTCAGCCTGTCTGATTTTTCAACCAAAGTGGATAACTTCACATTTATCCACATTATATTCCATCTGCCATATTCTCGCCCACTCACTGAGCCTGTCGAGATCCTCTTGAAGCCTCTTCCCATCCTTTTCGCAACAGACACTGCAACCTAACATAGTGAAACCAGCAAATTTTGAAATGTTACATTTAGTCCCCTCATTCAAATCATTGATACAGTTTGTGAAAAGCTGGGTCCCAAACACCGATCCTTGCAGTACCCCACTAGTCACAGCCAGCCATGCTGAAAAAGACACGTTTATCTCTACTCTTTGTTTTCTGTCTGTTAAGCAATTCTCAGTACCTGCTATTATATTACCCGCAATTTCATGTTCCCTAACTTTGATCACTAACTGCTTGTGTGGGACCATATCAAAGGCCTTCTGAACATCCAACTACAACTCATCTACCCGTATTCCTTTGTCAACTGCACTAATTACATCCTCAAAGAACTCCAATAGGTTTGTTAAACAGGATTTCCCTTTCATAAATCCACTATGGCTCTGCCCAATCTTACTATTAGCTTCTTAGTCCCGAGTTATTGCATCCTTTATAACATATGCCAGCATTTTTCCAACGACCGATGTGAGGCTAACATGTCTGTAGTTCCCCGCTATCTCTCTCCTTCCTTACTTAAATAGAGGGGATATATTTGCTATCCTCCAATCTGCATGAACCATTCCGGAATCTATCGAATTTTGGAAGATGACAACCAATGCGTCCACTGTCCCAATGGCCACCTCTTTCAAAACCCTAGGAGGTAGGGATTCCGGTCCTTGAGATTTACCGACATTCAGTCCCATTGATTTTGCTGTTTTTTTTTACTAATAATAATTTCTTTCAGATCCTTATTTTCGGCACACCCTTGCTTTTCTCGTATTTCTGGGAGCTTTTTTGTGTCTTCCTTCGTGAAGACAGAAACTAAGTAATTATTTAATTTGTTCTCCATTTCCTCATCCCCATTATAAATTCTCCCGTCTCTGACTGTAAAGGTCTTACACTTACCTAAGCCAGTCTTTTCCTTTTCACATACTTAGAGAAGTTTTTAAAATCAATTTTTATATTTGTCTCTAGTTTGTGCTCATATTACATTTTCGTTTTCTTTATCAAATTTTTGGTCCCCCCTTGTTGCTTTCTAAAAATTCCCAATCCTCAGGCTGGCCGCTTTATGTGGCAACTTTACAAGCTTCCTTCTTTTACTTAATACAAGCTTTAATTCCTTTTGTTAGCCATGGTTGGATCTCTTTACATTTTGGGTTTTTATTCCCTAGAGGAATACATGTTTGTTTCAAATTATGCATTATTTCCTTGAATGTTAGCCAATGTTTATCTAATGTATACCTTTTAGTAGTCTCCCAATCTACCATGACCAACTTGCCCCTCATAGCCTTGTAGTTTCCTCTGTTTAGATTGAACACCTCAGTTTCAGATTGGACTACATCACTCTCAATCTGAATATAAAATTCAATCATGTTACAGTCACTTATCCTTAAATGACCCTTTACCACAAGATTAATCATTAGCCCTTTCTCATTACACAGTACCAAATACTGAATAGCCTGTTCTCTGGTTGGTTCCTCCACATACTGATCCAGGAAAGCATCTCACATGCATTCCAAGAATTCGTCCTCCACACCATTAGTGGTATTTGATTTGCCCAGTCTATATGTAGATTAAAGTCCCCCATGTTAACCGTACTGCCCTTGTTACATGCACTTCTAATCAATGATCTTGCTCCCATCTATCTTAGAAGCCTTGGTATCCATTTTGAATTCCTTGGCTAATTTCACACCCACCGTGTTTGTGACCCTGGTAAAAACTGAGGAAAAAAACTGTTCAATATTTATTTCATTTCACTGCTTTTAATTTAGCGTTTACCTTGTTCATTCCTTAGTGGCCATATCCCTATTTTCCTATTCCTGTGTTTATCAAATACTGAAATATTTATTTTTATACTGGTTGATAATGTAATTTCGTAATTTGTCTTGGAGTTCCTAATTGTATATTCACATCTTTCCTAACATCTTATTGGCATTTGCCTTCCTCTCCTTTATTGGCTTTGTACTGCATTCAGTGTATGCCTTTTTCTTTAGTTTTAAGTTTGCTTTTTCTCTTTATTTAGCCGAGAACACTTTTTGTTGGCGATTGACCGTCGCCCCGCAGTCCCAATTTCATCGTCACTCTGCTCAGTCACCATTGCAACTTCACCCAACATGTTTCCCATTGCGTCTTCACCCAGCCTGTATCACATTGCACCTTCATCCCGCCCACTTCCATTGAACCTTCAGCCTGCACAGTCCCTATTGCAGCTTCACCACGCCCGATTGCTATTCCACCTTTGCGCCTTCACCCAGCTCGTTCCCCATTTCACTTCCACCCAGCCTGCTCCCCATTGCACCTTCACCCCGCCCACATCCATTGAAACTTCAGCCTGCCCAGTCCCTATTGCACCTTCACCACGCCCGATCCCTATTGCTCTTTCACCCCGCCCCGTCCCCTTTGCAACTTCACCCAGCTCATTGCATGTTTCACCTTCACCCCACCCACTTCCATTGAAACTTCAGCCTGCCCAGTCCCTATTGCAACTGCACCCAGACCGATACACATTGCACCTTCACCTAGCCCGTTCTCCATTATACGTTCTCCTAGCCCCCTTACCCATTGCACGTCCACCCGACCCACTTCCATTGAATATTCACCCCGCCCAGACCATATTGCACATTCATATCGCCGAGTTTTCATTGCACCATCATCTAGCCCGCTCCCCATTGCAGATCCACTCTGCGACTTCCATTGAACATTCACCCTGCCCAGGCCCTATTGCACCTTCCCCCTGCCCATTCCCTATTGCTGCATCACACGGCCCAGTCCCTATTACAGCAGCACGCTTCCCAGACCCCATTTCACCATCACCGAGCTTCTTTCCCATTGCACCACCACCCTGCCCACTTCCATTGAACATTACCCTTTCTAGGCCATAATCCACCTACACCACACCCAGTCAACATTGCAACTTCACTCCGCCCACTTCCATTGAACGTTCAGCATGCCCAATCCGATTGCACCTTCACCACGCCCAGTCTATATTTCTTTGGCAGTGGAAGGCACGGCCGCCAATGTTGGAGCAATTGAAATCCAGGATTCCCAAGAGGCCATAATTGAAGGCAGGGACATCAAATGATTGCAGGCCTGGAAGAAATTACAGAGATAGTGAGGGGCGAGGCCAGGGTGAGATTGGAAAACAAGAATGAGAATATTAAAATTTAGGCATTGACGGAGCGGGAGCCAATGAAAATCAATGAGCTCAGGTGATGCTGCATGAACGGGACTTGGTGTGAGTTGGGATACGGGCAGCAGAGTTTTGGATGAGCTCAAGCTTAAGGATGTTGGAAGATGAGAGGCTGGTCAGGAGAGTGTTGGAGTAAGCAATCCTAGAGGCCACAGCTGCATGGATGAGTGATTCAGCAGCAGTTGAGCTGAGGCAGTGGCTGAGTCGCGTGATGTAACGGAGGTGGAAGTAGGCAGACTTTCTGATGGAGCAGATATGCGGTCAGAGGCTCAACTCGGGGTCAATTACAATGCCAATGTTGTGCATGGTCTGGTCCAGCCTCATAAAGTTGCCAGGGAGGGATGGAGTCGTTGGCTGTGAATGGAGTTTATAGCGGGGATGAATTCAACGACTTCAGTCTTCCCAATAATTGGTTGTAGAAAATTCTTGACAAGCAGTGTGACATATTAAGGAAAAGGGACATGATGGGAGAGGTGGCAGTGAGATGGAGCTGGGTGTCCTCCTCGTGCCTTTGGTCCAGACGTTGTGTTTTCGGATGATGTCGCTGATGAGCAGCATGTAGATGATAATATGAGGGGACCGGAGGTAACGGTGTGGGAGCGGACACAGAAGCCGTTGCTACAATTATATAGATACGATTAGAGCAAGGTGTGCAGTCCCACCCAGCTGGAAGACGCCGGAGAGGCAGTGGAGGTGGATTGTCCAAACGAAGGCTGCAGACAGCTCGAAATGTAAGAGGTGGGTTGGTTACCACAGTCACAGTCACGGCTTGGGAGGAGACAGCACGAGCAAGCACGTGGTAAGGAAAGGGAAGTTGGTGATAGGGCGGTAGTTGGCAAGGACAGAGGCTTCAAGGGTTGTTTTGGAGCAGGTGCTCGTGACAGCATGTTTGAAGGGGCGGGGTCAGTACGTGAGGAGGGAGAACTATTAACAATATAAGCTAAGATGGGGGCCCGTAAGTGCAGTTGGGTGGTCAGCAGTTTAGTGGAAATAGGTTCGACCGAGCAGTAGGTGGGACTCCTATACAAGTTAAACTCGGAGAGGGCATGAGTGCAAATACGAGAGAAATTGGAGAACGTTGCGAGTTCAGAGATAGAGCAGATTGGAATCAACAGAGCGTAAAAGTTTTCTCATTAATCAGTGCAATAGCAACCTGAAATCTGACTCAAAATAATTGTAATAATGATGGTTTTACATTGACTCTGAGTGGAAACAAATCTCACTGATCTTTGCATCTCTTGCAGTTAACTTGGTGGCGATTGTGATCCTGTCCCGAGGAAAGTGCGGTCTCTCCAAATGTATCACTCGCTACCTGGTGGCCATGGCAATGGCCGATCTCCTGGTTGTTTGTTCGATTGTAATATTAGGGTGCATTGTTGAAATGTATTTCCCAGTTTCATTCTTGACGATTACCCCCGTGTGCTCTTTACATACAGTCCTGGGTTGGGCAGCCACGGCGGCCTCTGTCTGGTTCACAGTGGTTTTCACCTTCGATCGATTTGTAGCCATTTGTTGTCCGAAGCTGAAAACAAAGTATTGCACCGAGAAAACGGCGGCCGTTGCTATCGGGGTGGTGAGTGCACTGGGTTGTTTAATAAACATTCCCTGGTACTTTGTATTTGACCCTGAATATATAATGGAGAACGTACCCCGGGGTTGTGTCTGGAAACTGACCTTTTTTACTGCACCCACGTGGGCAGCGTTTGACATCTTTAATCTTACTTTAATCCCTTGTGTCCCATTCGTTCTGATTTTGTTGCTCAATGTTCTCACCGCTAGACACATTTTAATGTCCAGTCGAGTCCGCAGGGAACTCCGGGGCCTCAGCAATGGAGAGAATCACAAGGATCCAGAGATGGAGAACCGAAGGAAATCCATCATTTTGCTGTTCAGTATATCGGGCAGTTTTATTTTGTTATGGATGACCATTGTTGTTTATTCTCTATCTCTCCGTACAACCATCATTCAGTATGATTATGATAATGACATTGAATCTGTGGCATTCATGCTTCAGGTTCTCAATTGCTGCACAAACACATTTATTTATGTGCTGACCCAGGGTAAATTCAGAGAGGAGCTAAAGAATGGGGTAAACTATCCACTGCATTTAATTGCAAAATTATTTAAATTATAGAAATAGCTGATGTCTATCCATACAATGTTTATCGGCCATTGCAACAAAGATCAAAACGTGTTTAATGGATCAATCGATATTGGTACAACATTTTAAGCAAAGTTGCAAATCGATGGTTACTGTAATCTATTCTCCTTAACAAACTGTGTTATGTATTGTCACAGGTATGATTATAATATTAAATGTTATCCTGTTATTCACTGTGAAAATTAAATAAAAGCTGACTGAACATGCCCATGTGATTATTAATGTTACACAGGATGATTGATTGGGTGGACTTAGGGCCAGCTGGAAGGATGATGCAGCATCGTGTATCATTGGAGCAACTGTTCCCATCAGAAGGGAACCGTCGCACATCATCACCTGAATCATCTGTAACTAACTCAATATAAATGTAACTTTCAATCAACGGGAAATACCCAGATTGTCTCTTCTCAGCTAAATTTACCTCAACGGCTGATGTACTGCCTAAATGGACCTGAAAATCCTTCACCACCACTCAGCGTCACTCCCCCAGTAACCAGCCTGCTTCTCCTCGGAAAACCTTCATTAAATATTGAGACCGGACGTATTCGCACCCCCTCAGCAGTACTCGTCTGTGGGTGACATCGCTGATGCTGCGACAGCTGAAAGAGCCAAGATAACCAATTCATTTCTGTAGTTAGGGCTACTGCGGGCATCGAAACATAAATTTAAATAATATTAAATTCATGGGTTGCTCGCGGCAACCTGGAAACGTATCGCCCATTTTCCATTTTCTCTCCAATGTAAGGAGGTCCAAGAATGTCATGACCCAGCTCCACAGAGGGTGACCTTGCTAGTGATTGCTATTTCCAGCAAGTTGTTCATGCGGGAATAATTTTACAGACCTTACCAGGCCAGCCAAATAAACTGGACACAAGTATGGCCCGTAAGAGTGCCGTGTAAATAGCATGATTGACAATTGGAGCCACTTTCCTCTCACTGCATCAAACAATATCTGAAATTTACTGTGATACGGCGTTCCACAATATCTTAGACATTTCATTCAGCAGCAATTCTTATTGTCCTAAGATCTGAACACTCTAAGACGCAGTTGAAGGCTCTTGTGACTGATATTCCCTTACCAATATATGATTTCACCCAATCAATGAAAGCGGTATGAAACCACAGTTGGAACATGTATGGTTTTGGATCAGTTTCACTCGAGCAACTTTATTCTAACATGGGAACTAGCCTACAAGCAAAGACAAGGAAAAATTAACCTCAACCCCCATGGGTTCTGCTGTAACTACTCACCCACCAACTAATATTCCTGTACGATAACGCCTAATTCTCTCTGAAATTCAACATTTAATATTTTGTCACCAGTTAAATATATTCTGTTTTTCTATTCTTTATACCAAAGTGAATAACCTCACATTTGCTCACATTTAAGTACATCTGACAGTTTATTGTACAAACACGCAAACTGTCTATATCCCTTTGCAGGATCTGTGTATCCCCCTCACAATTGACTTTCCCACCTAGCTTTGCATCGGCATCAAATTGAATACTTTACAATAGGTTCCTTCATGTAAATCATTAATTAAGATTGTAAATATTTGTGGTCCAAGCACTAACCCTTGCGGCACCCCACTAATAAGAGCCTGCCAACTGCAAAATGACCCGTTTTTCCCTTCTCTCTGTTTTCTGCCCGTTATCCAATCCTCTAACCATGCCAGTGTTTTACACCAACCTAATAAGCCTTTATCTTCCATAACCATTTGTAAGTGGCACCTTGTGGAATGCTTTTTGGAAATCCAAATAATCTACATCCAGATAACCTGCTTCCTCTTCATCTACCCTTCCAGTTGCATCTCAATATTCTCCAATAAATTTCCTTAACACGATTTCCCTTTCAAAAAACCACGTTGACTCTGCCTAAACATATTATGATTTTCTAAGTGCCCTGTTATCTCATCCTCAATAATGGTAAGCGAAAAAGTTATAAGCGTGATAGTTTTGAACAAATGCATATGGTTCGACTGGATCTGATTAAGCCTGTAAACAGAAAACTGAATTTTGAGGCATTTGGCTCCCTCAAGTAAAACAGCAACTTTGAGTTGTAAGCATTTTTAAGTGTAATTTGAACGACTATTCAGTTGTACATTCAGGTACAGCAAACAATTAGAAAGGTAAATGGCATGTTTGTCTTTTGTGAAATGGGGTCGAGTACAAGAGTAAGGAATTCTTACTACAATTGTACTACAGGGCTTTTGTGAGACCTCACCTGGAGTACTGCGCACGGGGTTGGTCTATTTAATACAGAAAGGGTATACTTGCCTTCAAGGCAGTGCAATGGCGGTTTAATAGATTGATCCATGCGATGGGAGGAATGTACTAAGGGGAGAGTTCAGTAGATTGGGCCTGAACTCTGTGTGGCAAGATGGATGCGGCGATGCTACTGACGCGGAATTAGGTGAACTTTGTTATAGAGTGACTATTGTGTATAACGCAGAACCTATGATCAGAGAGGTGCTGAGGGTCATTGGCAGCTAACGCCCAATGTAGGGATTGATATTGGTGATTAGGATACAATATTTGTGGCTGCGACTAAAGATGATGCATTTAGCCATGCCAATGTTTGTTTAGAGAAAATTATGGCTCATCCAAAATAGGATATTGGAAATGTAGTCCGACATCAAAGCGGGGGGGAGTGGGTGGCGATAGAGGGGACAGAGGATTAAAACTGGTTTCGTCAACGTACATGTAAAAGCTGATCACATATTTGGGAATGAAAGTTTCAATGGGAAGCAGGAGGATGAGGAAGAAGAGAGGGCTGGCATACGGAGAGATAGAAAATAAACAACAATGGGCGTCCATAATAATATATAACAGCCAGATATACTGAAGAGCAAAACGATGGATTTCCTCCGATTTTCCATTTCTGGGTCTTTGTTCAACTGATTGCAGCGCGTAGAGAGGCAGAGGTAACACGGTAAAGAAATTAAACACTGCAAGAGACGAATCAATACAGGTAAAGATGCAAAGAGTAAGTGATGTAGGTGCTGAAATGGATAGTGAAACAAGAGAGAAAGAAGAATAGAGAGATAGAGCGAGAGAGGGTGAAATTATTGGGCAGACACACTGAGAAGGCAGAAAGAGAAACCGGCAAAAGATAAGATGGAGGAAAATAGAAAGAAAACAATATAATGAGGGAAATTACATGGACGAAAGCCATAAACAGTAAAGGCACATGCATATAAATTAAGAAAGCAGCACACATTCAGCACAACTTAAGAGAAAGATAGGAGTTTGTGAGCAAGAGAAAGCTGCGAGAAATTGTTGTACAAATGGAGACAGAAACTGAGAGAGGTAGAGGAAAGTTAAACAGGAATAATTGTCACACAGGGGAGTCATCAGCTTACATTCCCACTAATTTCTCCAGCTCTATTATTTTTACTATTACTAAGTTCCTTTAATTCCTCCTTCTCACTAGACACTTGGTTCCCTCGCATTTCTGGAAAGTTAACTGTGTCCTCTTCCATGAAGACAGAACCAAAGTATTTGTTTAATTGCACTGCCATTTCCTTGTTCTCCATTATAATTACTCCCATTTCTGAATGTAAGTGACGTACATTTGTCTTCACTAATCTTTCTCTTTTTACAGACTTGCAGAAGTTTTCAATCCACCTTTATGTTCGTTGCAAGTTTACTCTCATACTATATTTTCCCCTCTTAATCAATCTCTTGACACATTTTTGCTGAACTCTAAACTGCTTCTAATCCTCAGGCTTGCTGGAATTTCTGGCAACTTTATATGACTTCACTTTGGATTTAATAGAATCCTTCATTTCTTTTGTAAGCCATGGCTGTGCCTCTTTTCCTTTTGTGCTTTTGCACCAGAAAGGAATGTATATCAGCTGCAATGTCACTGTTTTCTGGTTGAGGGTCAGATGTCGTTGTAATGGCATTAATAGAGTAATACATAGAGTTACACAGCACAGAAAGAGGCCCTTCAGCCCATCATGTCCGTGCCGGTCATCAAGCCCTGTCTATAATAATCCCATTTTCCAGCACCTGGTCCATAGCCTTTTATGCTATGGCGTTTCACGTGCTCATCTAAACGTTTCTTGAATGTTTAGAGTTCCTGCATCTACCAGCCTTTCAGGCAGTGATTTCCAGATTTCAACCAACCAGTGGGTGAAAATATTTTTCCTCAAATCCCCTCTAAACCTCCTTCCACTTACCATAAATCTATGCATGCTGGTTAACGACCACTCTAATAAGGGGGAAAGTTCTTTTATATCTACCCTATCTATGCCCCTCATAATTTTGTACACATCAACATGTCCCCCTCAGCCTTCTCTGCTCTAACGAAAACAACGCCAGCTTGTCCAATGTCTCTTCATAGCTGAAGCTCTCCAGTCGAGGTAACATCCTGGTGAATCTCCTCTGCAACCTCTCCAATGCAGTCACATCCTTCCTATAGTGTGGTGACCAGAACTGCACATAGTATTCCAGATGTGGCCGAACCAGCGTAAAGCTCCTTCATAACCTCCCTGCTCTTATAGTCTATGCCTTGGCTAATGAAGGCAAGTAACCCATATGCCATTTTAAAAACCTTATCTACCTGTCCTGCTGCCTTCAGGGATGCACCATGTACATGCACACCAAGGTCCATCTCATCCTCTGTTCTTCCTAGGGTCCTACCATTCATTGTGTATTCCCATGCCTTATTATTATTCTCAAAATGCATCACCTCACACCTCTCCTTATTTCCTTTCTGAAAGACTCCCATTCCTCTGATGTGGATTGTCCTACAAGTAGCTGGTATCAGTCCACTTTGGCCAGATCCTGCCTTTTCATATACAAATCGGCCTTCCCCCAATTTATAATCTTTATTTCCGGTCCATGTTTCTGCTTTTCCATGACTACCTTGAATCTCACCGAATTATGGAAACTGTCACCAAAATGCTCTCCTACTAACACTTCTACCACTTGCCCGGCTACATTCCCTAGATTTAGGTCCAGTTACCGCCCCCTCTCTTGGTGGACTTTCTACATGCTGGCTGAAAAAGCTCTCCTGGATGCACATTAAGAATTCCGCCCCTCTAAGCCTTTCACAGTCGGTCTATCCCAGTTAATATTGGGTAAGCTGAAATCCCCTACTATTATTGCCCTAATATTTCTACACTTCTCTGATATTTGCCTACATATCTGTTCCTCTATTTCCCCCTGATTGTTTCGGGGCCTATTGTACACTCCCAGCAAAGTGCTGGCACCATTCTCGTTTGTAAGTTCTACCCATATGGCCACATTAGAGGAACCTGCTAAGATATCATCCCTCCATACAGCAGTAATTGACTCCTTGATTAATATTGTGACAAGCCCTCCACTTTTACACACCCCTCTGTCTCGCCAGAAAATTCTATACCCTGGAATATTGAGCTGCCAGTCCTGCCCCTCCCTCAACCATGTCTCTGTGATAGCAACAATTTCCTACCCCCATTGTTGCACCAACACCTTCAATTTAGCTGCCTTACTCGCAAGACTCCTCGCCTTAATACAAATGACACCCAGCCTTGACATACACCCTTGTGCCATTACATATTTGCTCTGCCTTACAGGATGACTTGTTTTTTCCTCTATATTTGGCTGTGCAGCGACCCCTTCTATAGCTGCACTCCGTATCCCATCCTTCTGTCAAGTTATTTTAAACCACCCCCCCAACAGTACTAGCAAACTTCCCCACAAGGATTTTGGTCCCGTTCCGGTTCAGGAGCATCCCTTCCAACTTGTTCAGGTCCCACCTTCCGCAGAAGCAGACCCAGTGATCAAGGAAACTTAAGCCCTCCCTCCTGCACCAACTCTTTAGCCACACATTCATCAGCTCTATCCTTCTATTCCTATACTCACTAGCACTTGGCACCGGGAGAAATCCAGAGATTACAAACTTTGAGGTCATGCTTTTAATCTGCTACCTAGCACCCTAAATTCTTAATGCAGTACCTCATCCCTCTTTCTACCCATGTCCTTGGTACCAATGTGAACCATGGCTTCCGATTTTCACCCTCCCCCTCAAGAGTGCCCTACAGCCGTTCAGTGATATCATTGACCCTGGCAGCAGGGAGGCAAAATACCATCCCGGAGTCACGTCTGCAGCCACAGAAATGTTTATCTGTTCCCCATACGTTCGAATGACCTATCAGTATTGCTCACCAAATCTTTTTCCTCCCCATCTGTGCAGCTGAGCCACTGCTAGTGCCACGGACTTGGCTCTTGCTGCATTCCCGAAGAACAATCTCCCCCATCAGTATCCAAAGCAGAAAATATGTTGGTGAGGGAGATGGACCCAAGGGACTCCTGCACAACCTTCCTAGTTCTTTTACTCTGTCTGGCGGTCACCAATTCCCTGTCTGCCTGTGCACTGTTTGTCTGCGGTGTGACCACCTCGTTAAACATGTTATCCACGAAGATCTCAGCTTTGCGGATGCTCCGCAGTGACCCCAGCCACAGCTCCAGATCGGAAAGGCGGATTTCGACTAGCTGCAGCTGGAGACACTTCCTGCACACATGTTCGCCCTGGACACAGAAAGTGTCCCTGACTTCCCACATAGCACAGGAGGAGCACTCCACACTGCCGAGCTGCCCTGCCATGCCCTACTCTTAATTTACTCCCTTTACTTTCTTTAAATTAAAGAATAATGGCCCAGTAATTCGGGTCCCAACACGTGAGTATGGATGGAGTACCCACGCGTGGACCCGATGGAAGTGCCAGTTTCTTTCATGCTTAGCACATGCGTGGGAAACCGGCATTTCCGGACCTCTGAACGAACGTGTGCGCAAGGGAGTCTCTGCGTGCACTTTGCACTTACGTTTTTTTTTACAGATTTTTCCGTGAGGGTAAGTCTTTAGATTTTAGAAATGTAAAAATTGGGCATAAGGACTGCATTTTAAAAGGTAAGTGGTCCAATAATTAAAGTTAGAATTTTTTTTCCACAGGTTTATTATTTTAGTAGAATTTACAGTAAGGTAAGTGTATTTTTGGACCCGATTTCGTGAAAAAAAATGTTTTCCGAAATTTGAATAATTTTTTAAATAGTTTTTTAATGTTATTAATAGTTCATTTAATTAGTGGGATTTTTTTAACTTTTATTTTAAGTTTAAGTACTGTTTTGGGCGCCCGGAGTTTTCATGAGTTTGACAGTTCTTACTATCAAACTCATGAATGAACTTTTGCAACCTCCGATTAGTTGCCCAGTACTCACGTGATCCCAGCTGGCTCATCGAACTAACTACGTCGCTGGATCACGCTAGCACAGCGCGCCGGGACCTGGACCGGGCCACAGACGCTTCCACACAGGCCGAGGTCTGAAATGTCGGCATGCTAGGTAAGTGTAGGTCGGGGGCTTGCACCCGCGGGAAGCCCCCGATCATAATTTCTGGGCCATTAATTACACGAGGGACCTTATATTATTTAAACACTACTTATTCTAAACTATAGACCTTACTTTTACTTTAACGACTGGAATGTACATATAGTCACCAGGTCCTACTTAGCAATCAGCTCCTTCCATGGTTGTGAGGTCATTTTAGTGGTTTCGCAGTTGTTGTTTGACTGCTCCTGCTCTCGAGCTCTTTACTTGGTGTAAAGTAAGAACCAATTCCTACAGGGTGAAAAGTTAGGAAAAGCAAAGGCGAAGCAAGGGAACTCCTCCTCCCACTCCTCACCTAACTCCCTGATTCACTCAACTCGCACTACTCTGTTTAAAACGCACTCAGTTCAAAATCGCACTGCACAGCCTGTTTTTAGATGTGAATTAACTTAATTGTATAAACAATTTGTTCTAAATTAACCTCATACCTACACAGTCATAAGAACATTTCTGTGGCCGATTATCTCCGTTCGGGAGCATGCGGCATTGAATCCTTAAAGCAATCGTTTCAAACATAGTCATAGAATCATAACGGCACAGATGGAGGTCATTCGGCCCATTGCGTCCTTGCCGGCTGTCTATAGAGAAATCCAGTCAGTGCTATTCCCCCGCTCTTACCCCGTAGCCCTGCAACTTTAATTCCCTCAAGTGCCTATCCAGTCTCCATTAGAAAAATTTGAGTGTCTCCACTTCCAGCCTCTTCTAACGGCAGCGACTTCCGGATCATCACCACTCGCTCAATCAAAACGTTTTTCCGCACATCCCACCTGTATCTTTTGCCCAAAAGGTTAACTCTGTGTTCCCTAGTCATTGTAACATCAGCTGTTGGGAAGAGCCTTTCCCCGCGTAGCCAAGGCAAACCTGTCATAATCACCTCTATCAAGTCACACCTCAACCTCCTTTGCTGTAATGATAAAAATCCAGCTTCTCCAACCTGTCCTTGTAACTAAGATCCCCCATCACCGTTAAATCTCCTCTGCACCCTCTCAAGTGTCTTCACATCCTTCTGAGAAACATACAAACAAAGAAACATAGAAGATAGGAGCAGGAGTAGGACATACGGCCCCTCGAGCCTGTCCCACCATTTAATGAGATCATGGCTGATCATCCAAATTCAGAACCTGGTCCCTGCTTTCTGTGATATCCCTTGATCCCTTTAGCCTTAAGAAATATATCTAGCTCCTTCTTGAATATATTTAACAATTTGGCCACATCTGCCTTCTCTGGTAGAGAATTCCACAGGTTTACCACTCTCTGGGTGAAGAAATTCCTCCTCATCTCAGTCCTAAATGGCTTACCCCTTATCCTTAGACTGTAAACCCTGGTTCTGGACTCCTGCACCAACGGGAACACCCTTCCTGCATCTCGTCTGTCTAGTCCTGTTAGAATTCTATAAGTTTCAATGGATCCCCCCTTATTATTCGAAACTCCAGCGAATATAAGCCTCATTGACCCAATCTCTATTCATACGTCATTCCTGCCATCCCAGGTATCAGTCTGGTGAATTTTTGCTGCACTCCCTCCATGGCAAGAACATCTTTCATCAGATAAGGCGACGGAAACTGCACACATTACTCAAGGTGTGGTCTCACCAAGACCCTGTACAACTGCAGCAAGACATCCTTACTCCTTTACTCGAATCCTCTCGCTGTGAAGGCCAACATACCAGTTGCCTTCTTAACCGCCTGCTGCACCTGCATGCTTACCTTCAGCGACTGGTGCACAAGGACACCCAGGTCTCCTTGTACTTCCCCTTTTCCGAATCTGTTGCCTTTCAGATAATAATCTGTCTTCCTGTTCTTGTCACCAATGTTGATAACCTCACATTTACCCACATTGTACTGCATCTGCCATGCATCTGCCCAATCACCCAACCTGTCCATATCATACTGGAGTTTCACTGCATCCTCGTCAAAGCACACTCCCCCACCCAGCTTTGTGTCGTCTGCAAACGTGCAGATATTACAGCTAGTTCCCTCGGCTAGATCATTAATGTATATTGTGAACAGCTGTGGTCCTAGCACCGATCCCTGTGGTACCCGACTAATCACTGCCTGCCACTGGGAAAAAGACCCGTTTATTCCAACTCTTTGCTTCCTGTCTGTCAACCGGTTCTCTATTCAATTCAATACATTCCCCCCAATGCCATGTGCTTTAAATTAGCAAGCTGATCTCTTATGCGGGACCTTATCGAAAGCCTTCTGTTAGTCCAAATGCACCACATCCACTGGTTCTCCTTTATATATTCTACTGGATACATCCTCAAAAAATTCCAGTAGATTATTCAAGCATGATTAACCTTTTGTAAACCCATGTTGACTTTGTCCGATCCTGTCACTATTTTACAAGTGCTCTGCTATTACATCTTTTATAATGGACTCTAGCATTTTCCCCAATACCGATGTCAGGCTTACCGATCTATAATTCCCCGTTTTCTCGCTACCACCTTTCTTATAGTGGGGTTAATTTAGCTGCCATCCAATCTATGGGGACTATTCCAGTGTCTATAGAATTTTGGAAGATGACCAGCAATGCATCTACTATTTCTAGGGCCACTTCTGTAAGTAGCCTAGGATGTAGATTATCCAGCCCTGGGGATTTATCAGCCTTCAATGCCGTCAATTTCCCTAACACAATTTCCCTAAAAATACTGATTTCATTGAATTCCACCCTCTCATTCAAACCTATGTTCCCCGACATCTCTGGAAGGTTATTTGTGTCCTCCTTTGTGAAGACAGAACCAAAGTATGTATTTAATTGTTTTGCCATTTCTTTGTTCCCCAGTATAAATTCCACTGATTCTGAGTGCAAGGGACCTCCGCTTGACTTCACCAATCTTTTGCCCTTCACATATCTATAAAGACTTTTCCAGTACGTTTTGATGTTCCCTGCAAGCTTACTCTCATATTATATTTTCCCCCTATTAATTAATCCCTTTGTCTGCCTCATAACATCGTAGTTTCCTTTATTTAAATTCAGGACTCTAGTCTCTGATTCAACTATTTCACTCTCCACCTTAATGAAGAATTCTATCATATTATGATCGCTCCTCCCCAGGGGGCCGGACACAACACCATTGCTAATTAATCCGTTCTCATTACGTAATACCCAGTCTAAGATGGTCTGATCTCTCGTTGTTTCCTCGACAAATTGGTCCAGGAAACCATCCCGTATACAGTCTACTATTTCCTCGTCCACAGTATTGTTACTAATTTGGTTAGCCCAATCTAAGTGTAGATTAAAGTCACCCATGATAACTGCTGTGCCCTTATTGCATGCTTCTCTAATTTCCCGTTTAATGTCAGCCCCAAACTCAGTATTACTTTTTGGGTGTTTGTATACAACTCCCACTATCTTTTTCTGCCCCTTGGTAAGTGTCAGCTCTAACCCTACGGGTACCACATAATTAGTGCTAATATCCATCCTTGCTATTGTGTTAATCTCCTCTTTTAAATGTGGTGACCACAACTGAACGCAATACTCCCGTTATGGCATAACCAGTGCTTTATAAACGTTCATCATAACTTCAGTACTTTTGTACTCAATACCTTTATTTATGAAGCCCAATATCCCATATGCTTTGCTAACCACACTCCTAATATGTCCTGCCACCTTCAGGGACGTATGCACATTAATTCCCAGGTCCCTCTCTCCCTGCACACTCTTTAAAACTGTGCTATGAAGTGTATATTGCACCTCCCTGTTATTTCTGCCAAAATGCATCACCTCATACATCTCTGTATTAAATTCCATCTGCCACTTGTCTTCCCATTTTGCTAGCCTATCTATGTCCTGTTGCAGTCTATTGGTATCATCCCCACTGTTTGTCACCCACCCCCAAGTTTGGTGTCATCAGCAATTTTAGAAATTCTACTCTGTATACAAATATGCAGGTCATTTAAACATTTCAAAAAAGCAGTGGCCCCAACACAGACACTTGCGAAACACCACTGTCTACGATTCTCCAGTCTGCAAGGCAACCATTTACCACAACACGATGTTTTCTGTCCTTAAGCCAATTCCATATCTAACTTGCCTATTCCATGTGGCGCAATGTTGGTACCCAGCCTTCTATGTGGTAATTTGTCAAATGCCTTCCTAAAATCCATGTAGACAACATCCATTGCATTCCCTTCATCAATCCGCCCTGTTACTTTAGCAGAAATTTGAATTGAATTAGTCAAACACGATCTGCCTTTTACAAATTCGTGGTGGCTCTACTTCACTAATTTAAAGCTCCCAAGCGCCCGTTAATTTTTCCCTTGATTACAGTGCGCTTGCTCGGCATCCCATCCACTAGTTTAAACATCCACTTTTCATGAGGGCAGCAAGTTGTTCCAACATCTGAGGCTCCAGCAGCATTGAATTGGCCCGGAGCTGCTCTTCATCAACCCGGACTCCTCAACATCTCAGCTCACAGCAGCCGCTGGCTGACGGGATCGTCTGTATTCACAATGCAGAGCGAGCAGTCACAGCTCTTGTTCCTGTTTGACTCCCTGTCGTTCTTCCACCTCACTTTCTGTTTCGGACATCGGATTTTGGTCTGGTCACAAAACCTTCACAATTGCTGCTTTGCTACAGTTTCTTTTAATGTTTACAGGGGAGATGAGCAGAAACTTAACGAAAGGAAGTCGGCAGCAGCATCTGAACAGTTTGCTCCAGATCTCGGTAACACCTCGTAGGGAGCTACAGGGTTACAACGGGATTAGTCTGATTGATAGTGGACTGACTAAAGGGAACTGATGTGAGATAGAGAACGAGGATCCTCAGAAACTGATCCTAGTCAACAAGTGCAATGTACATGCTACATGTGAGGATAGGCATTCAGACTGTCAGTGAAAACTTTTGTTCTCCTTACCTAAGGGAAAATACACGTGCCTTAGAGGGAGTGCAAACACAGGTTCACCAGACTGATTGTTGGGATAGGGGGATTGTACTATTAATATATGTTGAGTAGACTAGGCCTATATTCTCTCGAAACATATACAATTCTTACAGGGCTCGACAGGCTAGATGCAGCGAGAATGTTTCATTTGGCTGCAGTGCATAGAACCAGCGGTCACAGTTTGAGAATAAGGGGAC
Organism: Somniosus microcephalus; assembly: GCF_052327205.1. NCBI lineage: Eukaryota > Metazoa > Chordata > Chondrichthyes > Squaliformes > Somniosidae > Somniosus > Somniosus microcephalus. The sequence goes on along the minus strand of NW_028225184.1, from coordinate 47,533,099 downwards.
GGCCATTTAAGACTGGGAAGAGGAGAAATTTCTTCACTCAGATGGTGGTGCATCTTTGCAATTAATCACCCCAGGGGACTGTGGATGCTCAATCCTTGAGTAAATTCAAGACAGAGATCGATAGAATTTTGGATATTAAAGGAATTGATGGAATTGGGATAGTGCAGGAAAGTGTAGTTGGGGTAGAAGATGAACCATGATCTTATTCAATGGAGGAGCAGGCTCGAGGGTCCAAATGGCCTACTCCTGCTCCTCTTTCTTATATGTTCTTAGAAGGATAGTTATGGGACAAATAGTGGGCTGTGGGATTAAATTGGATTGTTCTTTCAAAGAGACGGCACTCTCACAACGGAGCCAAATGCCCCTGTTGTGAGTTAAGATTCTATGATTATATGTTGTTATCTCTTCATAATGATAAAGGCCTCTCTGAGGTCTCCTCTTAGTCTCCTTTTTCCCTGAGGGAGGAGCCCAAGGAGTCCCCATGTCTTCCTGCTCAATGCCCCTTTCACACTTCTGTGCTGAGCCCTGGTTTCTTCTCTTCACCCACAGTTGTATTAGGTGCACATATTCAGTACATACTTGGAGCAAAAAAGGAGCTTATTTTAAGTCCAGCAAATGAATGTTGGCATTGAGAAAGTAAGGAACTCAGTCCTTCTATCCTTGATGTCATTAGCTTGGTGCCCCGGACATGTAGCTCAGTGGTATGCGAGCCTAAGTTGCATCTCCAAGCATTTTCTTTAACCACAGTTGCTGAATGTTGCTTTATGAGGGCAGCAGGTTACAACAGCTGAGGCTCCAGAAACATTCAGTGGGCCGGAGCTGCTCTTCACGCACAGTCACAGACTGGCCAGATTGTGTGACGTCACAATGCTGAGCGAGCAGCCACAGCTCTAGTTCCTGTTTGACGCCCTGTGGTTCTTCCATCTCACTTACTGATTCAAAGATCGGATGTCAGCTTGGAAACTAAACCTTGGTCATTGCATTTATGCCACAGACCTGTTTTTGAAATATTCAAAGAGGAGCAGAAACCTTGAGAACAGAAAAGTATTTAAAAGCTGTGAGCCATCAGTGTCGCTGGGCAGCTGGCTCTCTGTCAGAGAAAATAGAGATTATATTTTCATAATTACAGTCATAATGTGCTTGGAGAGACTAAAAATTATAACACGTGACCTTGATACATTCAAAGCATGCGCTCTACCACTGAGCTACATCCACACTGACAGCTAAGCACGCAAACCTTGGACAGAGAGAGGAGCGCTGCTGTCTAAGGCCTGCTGTTTGCTTCTTTGAGCGCCTCTCCCGCAGACTCATCACCTCCAAACATTTAATTATATCGGAGCAGGAGTTAATCTCAGGCTCCCAGAAACAGCTCAGTTCAATGGGTAGTGCCTGAATATGTGATGGTGTCCACGGTGAGCGAGCAGCCCCTCTTGTTCCTCATTGGCTGCCGATGATTGGTCCTCCCACTTTCTGAATCACAGTTCAGATTCCAGCCCAATCTTCAGTTCTCACTTTTACAAAGAGCTGACCGCTGGTCCACACAACGTTTGTAATTTTATCTTTGGGAGCTAGTGTATCATGAGCGATATAGGTTTACCCACCCGTTAGTGGAGATGTGTGGACGTGAAGGAGGGCGGAAAGTATGTTTTGTGGGGGCTTTAGTAAGGGCAAGGTATTTCCACTCTGTTACAGTCGAAAGAAAAAATAAAGTCTTCCATTTCACGAACTCAGGAAGCACTGTAGAGCAAATGAAGTACGTTTGAGGAGCAATCACTGTTGCAATGTCAGAAATGTGGCATCCAATTTGTGCACAGCAATGTCCCACGAAGTGCAATGCGAGGAACAGTACCTCATCTTCCGATTAGGCACTTTGCAGCCTTCCGGACTCAATATCGAGTTCAACAATTTCAGATCATAACCTCGTCCCCTATTACTTTTTTACTTATAATTTTTTCCACCCGTTTGTTTTGGGTCTTCCTTCCCACCCGCATTTCCTTCTGTTTCTCCCTCTCACCTGGCAGCTGTCTCTTACCTGCTAGTTCACTTCACACCTAATCTCAGCTGTCTTTTGTCTCCACCAGCCTATAACCATCTCGTTTGCTTTCGAATACCTTTTATTGTCTCTTTTACTTCTTTTGTCGATCGCAGTCCTGCCTTCGATCGATTTTATTTTCTTTCCAATTTTGAAAAATGGTTCCGACCCGAAACGTCAACTCAAATTTCTCTCCACGGATGTTACCTGAACTGCTGAGTTTTTCCAGCATTTTCTATTGTTATGAGGTGGAGATGATCTGTTTTAGTGATGTTGGTTGAGAGACAAACATTGTCCAGAACACAGGGGAGAAGTCCCCTGCGCATTATCGAATAGTGCCATTGGATACTTTATGTCTACTTGAGAAAGTAAGTGGGGACTCGGTTTAACGTCTCAGCCATTTTTATCTCCTTATCGGAGCAAGGATATACATGCCTTAGGAGTGGTGAAACGAAGGTTCAATAGATTCATTCCTGAGGTCAGGAGGAATAACTTCATTCAGAGGGTTATGAATCATTGGAATTCTCTACCCCAGAGGGCTGTGGATGCTGAATCGTTGAGCATATTCAAGGCTGAGACAGATTGATTTTTGCACTCTAGGTGAGCCAAGGAATATATATCTTCTCAGATACCTCGATCTCAATTTTTTTCTGATTACCTTCCTGTGAAACACCTTGGATCGTTTAAGGAAAGGATATAAATGCAAGTTGTTTTTATTGGACTTTCCAACCTCATGGGACCTTGTAGTAAATAAACAAACACCACTACTGTGTAATTAGACTTCTGCGAAATTGTAATGCATTTATTCAGATACTGAACGCATGACATTGCTGTACGCTCAAATGCATATGCTATTATAAAGCTATTAAATCATCTTCCATGCCATTAACAGTTATAATTATTTCCTGCAACAAAGCATCACCCGGGCAGAGCGCAGAGAGGAAACTCTGGCAGGGCAGAGGGGAATCGCACAGTTTTAACATAATAAACCCCGTTTTTATCAGTGAAATGAAAGTCAATCCCATTCCTCAAGGTGCGCGCGATACACTGCGCCAGATTTAACATTCGGCGCTCTGCTATGGTGAAACTTAGCACCCAGGCAGTAAAAGCAAAAACATATTTTACACCAAATTATTTAGAGCAGAATTGACTTCCTGGAGGAAACTCCAGCAGTAGCGGAGAGGGCAAAGATGTTCATGAAGTTTCCTGATCTATTCTAATTTCCCCAAAGTGAGGTCCGTTCTGTAATGTGCAAGCTTAGTAAGAAGTTTTACTTTACTAAAACACCGCTTCTACCCTCCTGCTGCAAGGTGGTGCCGAGAGTATTGGCGAAATTGATAGCCCCCAATCCGGTGGTTAATCGATTATTCAAATTCATGACTGGGGGCCAAGTTTGCATTTTGTGCCCGGCTACACAGAAACAGCGATTCAGTCACAATTATCTCAAGGAACATGGCAAAAACGATGGAATTTAAACTTGAGTTGTACAAATCCTTGGTCAGTCCCGGTCAGGAATACTGCGGTCATTTCTGGGCATCGCTCTTCAGGAAGGATCTATTGGCCTTGGAAGGGGTGCAGCGCAGATTCACCAGAATGTTACCGGGGCTTAGAGAGTTACATTCTGAGGATAGGTTGCATTGACTTGGATTGTTTTCCCTTGAGTACAGGAGATTATTGTGTAAATTAATCAAGTTTCTTAAAATGTTTACACTATCTGATAGGTTGGCTATAGGTAATCTATTTCTTCTGGTAATGAAATCTATAACAAGGTAATTATAAAATTTGAGGTAGGCCGCTCAGAAGCAAATTCAGGAAGCACATCTTCACGCGATGTTTTGTAGAAATTTAGAAGTTTACCCGCAGAAAGGCTCTGTGCTGGGGGCAATAGGAGATTTCGAGAGAGGGATTGAAAAGTTTTGTTAGGTCAGCGTATCAAATGATTAGGCACAAACCGGGTAAACCGAGTTGAGGTTCAGACCAACTATGATCTCATTCCATAGAGAAGGCTCGAGGGGCTGAATGGCCGGCTCCTGGTTACCATGTTCTAAAATGTTTGTTTAAATTACGCACAAAGTAAACTAATAACCTGGAGTGGGGTCAGACATTTCTCACAGATTACATTTCTATAGATGGCTTCTTGCAAACACAAAGTCTCGCTGCATAATATTTTAATGGGTGAAATGCTGATGACCATGGCATTGTCCGGTACTGTTGAGATGGATGTGCCTGGTCTTCTAGAGTTTCACTGCTGCATAGAGGACGGAGTCCTCACCGAGGTTTTGGACGGTGTCTCGCTGACTCTGAAAGGAATGGTGCAAATGGTCAGAAATGCAATCGAACAACTACACTCTGGTAACAGTTCAGCGAAATTCTATCAGCTGATGCTCCAAGGCAGAAGCCGAAAAATGTCAAAAGCAGCGTTGTTGGAGTGAGCAGTATTAAACGGGGAATATTGCACTGCTCTAAAGGGTATTAACTGTCTGCTAACGGTTACATTTGCAGATGAAGTTTTCACCTCAGGTAATGCTGTTTGTTTAAAACAAGAAGGGACACTCGAGCAGCAGCAGGGCAACAGGACATGATGGAAACAGAGAGCGGGAGGAATTTTCTACTTGATCAGAGGTGCTGAAGGGACGATAAGGGTTCGGCCACCGATCACTTTGACATCGATGGAAAGGGACATCAGTAAGGTGTAAAATGGGCGGCTGAATCCAGATCACTGTTTTAGGCCCACTCTAAGCCAAAAGTTCCAGCGCCTATCTCTGACAGCATCGGAAAATGAAGGGACAACTTAACTTTCCAGGTGGGATACTAGGATGTTGTGTGTAAGACGTGGAAACCGCATGTTGGTTCAGTGGGTGAAATAGAAAATGGTCTTGTTTATGTCAAAATGCTCTGCATATTCCAGACATTAACCAATTGTTAAACTGTAAATGCTGTACATTGCCTAGATTCGCTTGTACAGGAGTGTGTTTGCAGCTGCATTCGTGGTAATTGAACTCTGTAATTTCCCTTCAGTTCCTATAGCGGGCCCAAATCTACACCTCACCCCTCAAATATTATTGTTCTATTGCAAATACATTTGTTCAATCCGCTTAGAAAAATAGAGATCCGTTCATTATTCTGCATTGGACATCATTCTGTCGCCGTTTAAAGACATATTGAAGTGTGATCAAAAACATTTTTGTCCTCATGTATATTAATTACTGGACAAGGCAATTGTGATATTTCAAAAGAAGAAGAACTCTGTTGGAGAAGGCAACAAATATTTGGACACATCGTTCCAGGAGATGGAATGAGCGAGATAAAAGTCCACATCAATGGAAAAATAAAATCCCAGTGCATTTTTAACTTACAGCGTTTACTCTCGGCAATGTTTGCAGGTTAAGAACAGCATCTAAACAAAACAAAACACAATAACAAATGGATTGATGTTTAAATACTTATAGCATTTTCCTCTTTTATTAAAGAGTTTTATTCCTATGGAGGTTTTGTTTATCATCATATGGATGGGACACCATCTCCACACTCAATAGTGGGAACTAGCTGGCCATTGACAACTACCAATGGGTATTTGACTATCCACTAGGAAGTGAATGCACCTCCTATGCTGAGCTTCCCTTCTCAATTCCTCGGTTTCTCCAGGAAGTGGATGGGTTGGCTGAGGTTTCTCTCGAAATGGGCAGTAGATTTTCACTGTATGACTTGATGTTTCTCGGATTATCGCTGATGCAGCGATAGCTTGCCTAATCTAGAGTTGTCCTGTGATCTCAATGAGTGCTAAACTCTCGATTGTTGAATATTAATGCATTTTTATCCATGATAATAACTTTAGCTATTTGAATAAGGAAACACTTGATTCCGAAATATTTACATCATACAGGCATGTTGCTTCCTCTCTACAAAATCTTACTTGCTGTTGTTAAAATGTTGTCATCCTTTTTGTTCAATCTTTGCTCATTATAATAACCTATGTGATCCTTTATTCTGGAAACTTTATATGTAAATGTCTCACACTGTTGTTACACCATCTAACCACGGGTGGCACTACAACGCATTAAACGTTACTGGAGAAGAAGTTCGATGCTACTCCTAACCCAATGTGTTAGCTTCACATCTTTGAAAGGGTTTTGCTATTTAACATTAAATAACAATAAAACGTGAAGTATTGTACAAAAGGGAAAGACGGCCAACATTGGAATTTAATTACATCTGTGTACCCCGGTCCAGTTATCCACTACCCTACAAGAGCAAAAAGTGGAAGGAGCGCACGTCAACCCATGCAGCCCACCAACCCACCCCTTCAACCACCGTCTGCCCCACCTTTGACAGAGCGTGTAGTCACCTGAGAACTAATTTTTAGTGTGGAAGCAAGTCATCCTCGGTTCCGACTGACACCCTAAGAAGATGACCCTGCAATGCTGCACTTGAAGACTCTACTTAGCCCGGACTCCACATGCCTATTGCACTGCGAATTCGATGAGCAATACCATACAAATCTTTTGTGCTCTTTATAAATCGCACTTCCGATTGTAATTAGTTGCTTCACATTGCTCATGATAAATTCCTCTGCTTGATTCACTTGTAGAATCAAAATCTGCGACAGAAATTTGGCATACTGTAATTACATCTATCCACCAGTGGTGGTGTGGTGCAGCTTCTCAGCATGTTTGCAAAAACCTGTGATGCTATTACCGACTCCACTTGCTTCAGCAATTGCTACCTATTACACTACTGTACTGTAAATATATAAATATTTAAAACAATGCACGATCAGATTTCCTATTAGAAACAAATTAGCACAGTGGGTCGGAATAAAAAAGGGGTTTGTTTTACATCTATGTGCTGGGTCCAGCGACCTCTTTCCGACTATCCTCTCTGCATCTGTTGACTACACTCCCTCATCACTCCCTGTCTGAAAAATCACTTTCATTGAATGATGAAAATATATATTCAGAGTTTATTTTGATTCTTGGTCAGATTCACTAAATGATTCAGAATGATTGACAGTATATGTGATTCACAGTTGGTTTGCTAATACAATAAAATGTCTACAAACGGTTACTAGAAATGTAACAATAAGATTGTGTTCATTCCTTTTCGTTAACTGCAAGAAAAGCTAAATGCAAAGGAGAATTTTGGATGTACGAATACAAAACTGAACTTACATGTTAGGGTCTCACTGCTTTGGTCACCAGGAGGCGCTGTGTTCCTTAAAACAACATATATCGTCAATTAATCATTTTATTTTCGATGGCACAGATCATTAAATTCTTGATACAGGTATTGATTGGATTTCAAACATGGATCCCATGTTATATGTAAAAGTATCTCTCTGCCCACGTCCTGGAACATGTGTTTATCCAACTGTTCCCAGGCCAGGTTATTCCTTGTTACCCTGGAACTAATGATTAGTTTGACATCTAGGGTGATTAATGAGGACCTATCTCCTGCTCTCACCATGTGGAGCGGCACCATTACATAGTTTGTGAATATTTCCTCCCGTTGGACAATCTTTTTTGGCGAGCAGAATTTCCATTGGGCTAAAAATAAGAATTTGATGAAATCATCACAAACCGATTCGCGATATCGATTCAGTGAGCACAAAGAGGGATTTCATCTCTCATTGAGCTGTTGTTAATATGGGATCCCCAGATGAGAAAGGCTATAGTTTAATGAGATAATGAACAAAAACACATTTAAAGGGATGTAGTGCAGATGCAAACAAAATTACTGAAGTAAGTGAAAACTGCCTGGATTAGTGTTTGAATATGGTTGAGTTTGTGTGATTGTGTGTGTGTTTGAGTGTGTGTGTGTTTTATTATGATTGTGTGTTTGAGTGTGTGCATGTGTGTTTTAATATGTGTGTGTTTGAGTTTGAGTGTATGCTTTATTATGAGCGTGTATCTGTGTCTTTCACTGAACGTATGAGAAAATATATGTGTTCTTGTGTGTGAATGTGTGTGATTATGTATACCAGTCTGTGTATATATATATGTATTTGTGAGTGTATGTATGTATATACATCTAGTTGCGTGTTGGAATGTGTGCGTGAGTGTGAGTGGGGGAGTTTCTTTCTAATATGAAAAGGAAGTGAAGTATACAGGGTACAATTATTCCTGAACATCTGCATCTGAGTTTTATCTTGGCCAGGTGTGGTTGTAATTGACAATTCAACAGTCAATGATCTCACCTCATTTCTCTGCTGCTTCTCCACTTCCCTGAGAAGAAAATGTAAGTGTTAGAAATCTGAGCCAAATAATGGTTTACAAAATAGGAATAAGAGTAGAGTCAATGAGCTGAAAAGGTCTTTTGGACACAGAAACCTTTGCCCCAGCAACATAACTGTCCCGACACAACCACCCAATGTTTTATGAAGGAACCCGAAGGGGGTACTTTTAAATTAACCCACCGGTGGGAAACGGTCGAATTCAGGCAGGATTTCCATTGTACACAGCGCCCATCTCCTGCTCCGCTAAACTATAATTTCATGCCATGCTGTGTTGCAGATTTTCCTCCTCCATACTCATGTACTACCCTAACCACCTCCACAACATCACCTCTCAGCCGTCTCCTTCCAGACTAAGAATACCGAGTTTTTCGATTCATTCGTTACAATGTGACACTGTGGGTTGGAATTCCACTTGACTGGTAAAGGAAAATGGGCGGTATCGCTCACTCTGCATGTTCTACACCCCACAGGACATTCAGTTCCATACATGGGGAATACCATAGGTGGCAAATGCGATATCATCCATCTTGCACGATCAAGTAAGACACATTTGTACCCCAGTAATGCAGTTGCTCAAAATTAGCAGTAGCGTTGAGCCGCCCATTCTACGTTAAAATCTATATTCTATTGAAATCAATGATACTAAATATCGGATGGAGCAAATAACAGGCGGCTATTTAAAATACTCCCGTTATGTGCTTCCACCAAAGACGCATTTCTACCCAGGACCCTTTCTGCTTCGACCCTCGCTGTTTCGCCTGTCAGTCTACGATTTCCAAATATTTACAGTCCGAGCTTATGGGTGAAGTGGGGGATGGTTGGAGGAGGTTGTCAGTACTGTGTTCATGGAGAGGCGGCAGTAAGCATGGTCTGCGTGTCTGTAATGAACGGATAATGCATGTTGATTAACCCACCTTTCTTCCAGAAGCACACACCCAACAGAACAAAGATGAGAATCAGACCCACAGCAGAGCCAACACCAGCCTCCAGCGCAAAGGATTTATCTAAGTGAGGTAAAGGGACACAGCGTAACCAAGTTAAACAACAGTTTCTACAAAAAATAGATAATCTGCAGCTTAACAGAAGCCACCGATAGGCAGTGGATCCGGAGTGAATTCCAAAGCAGAAAAAACACATAAGAAATTAAAAGGTTGATATAATATCATAGAATTGCACAGAAAAGAATGAGTCCATTTGGCCCATCGTGCCTGTGAAAGAGCTATACAAATAGTATCACACCTCTGCTCATTCCCCACAGCCCTGCATTTTGTTCTCACTTTCAAGTATATATCCGATTCCCTTTGGAATGTTACTATTTAATTTGCTTCCACCTCACTTTCAGGCAGTGCATTCCAGATTACAACAACTCGCTTGTTTATTTAATAATGTTATCTCACCTCTGTGTTTTGCCAGTGATCTTTAATCTGTGCCCTGTGGTTATCGACCCTACTGCCAGTAGAATCAGTTTCTCCTTATCTGCTCTATCGTAAACCCTCATAATTTTGAACCATTCTATTACATCTCCCCTTAACATTCTCTGCTCTAAGGAGAACGACCTCAGATTCCCTTGTCTCTTCACATAAAATGGCATAGCATTTCCAACACTCGCGATACTTAATGTTAGCGGTTCCTTGGATTTTCACTGTTTCGAAAACGTGCTTCAGATGTTCAAAGTCGTTCTCTCCTCCTCTGTTTTTTATAATAAATGACCCGCATTAAATCAGTGCTGCAATATCAGCGAATCAGTAATAAAGTCGGCGGGGGTCTGGCATGCAGTTGACGTCACAATGCATTGGGAGAACATGACGCAGCACGAAGCTGATTCTCATTGTTCGATTGATTAGTTGCCTCGTTCATTCTTTGATTCTTTCATTGGATATTAACCGTGTTCTGGGACAAAGTGACTGTTCCCAGCTGGCGGCAAAAATATAACAGATTGCACGTAAATTAGTCAGTTTCATTCTGTAAGTTTCATTCTGGTCATTGGGTCAAAACTGCGCATGCGAGGAGAGAATGAGTTGAGCTAATTTTTTAGGTGCGGACCTTTGTCACAACATCCTGCTCTCTCCACAGACGCCGACTGAGCTGTTGTATATTTCAAACAGCAGATTGTTTGTTTTGCTTATTGCTTACCAGGTTAAAATGACCTTTTGTTAAAGTCGGTAACGTGAATATTTTTTTTTCTCAGCTTCCCTAGGGTTAATCTTGCACTATTATAGAATCGATGAGGAACTACAGAAGAAAGCGAGTGAATCAAACTTTTAATCGGAGTTGGAGAAGTAAAACCATCCAATGGTTAGCGCTTTAGTTCTGCCATCAGTCACGCAGTAAGTAGCAAACACTTAATGGAATAAGAGTCAAAGGGTATTCGAGCACTGGCATAAAAGTGGGCAATGTCACATCGCCCACCTGTTCAGTCCTGTATGACGGGGTGTAAAGTGGGCAGCCTATGAGTCAACATCCAATAAGAATTTTAACATATTGATGTCATTTACATGCCAGTTTTAATCCTTAAACAGAACAACTGATGCAGACTAACTATGATGCAAGCACCCCTTGTGCTGGGGTCCGATAAATACAGTGACTCTGTGAATCTCACTCACCTCCTACAGTTATATGTACAGGGTCACTCAGAGCCGATGTTAGCCGCCTTCCGCTCACATCCGCTTTGAACAGGCAGGTGTAACTTCCTCCATCGGAATGACCTATATTCCTGATGGTGAAGGTGAGAGAATTACACCCTGCAGCAGCATGCTGGACATCCGAGTGATTCGTTTCTCCATGTCTGTATAAGTAAAATGTGATGCCAGGAAGCTCCCGTGGGCTTGTACAGTTAAAGGTGACTTCTCCACCCTTCACAAGAACATTGGAATCCATTGATATATTTGGTTTGGGTAGACCTGTAATTCGAAAGGAACAAGTAGTGACCATCGATTCAAAATGCAATATAGACTTATTCTTGAGAACCAAAATATGAATGAGCTGGGCTTGTGTACACAGGGGATAACTGAAGCGTTTGGAGAAGACAAGACAGTCGAAAATATAGTGAGCAGTGAGGATGATATCAACACACATCAAGGGGACATGATTCTGCTATTCCCATTTACACTTCCTCTAGACCCAGCTTTTGTTTCTTTACTGGTCCCATACCATCTCCTTTTGTATTGTACAATCAGACCTACTGTAATTTAATCTTTCCTGCCTTCCAACCTAACACAGACCTTCCCATTTGATCTTTCCTCCCTTCCCCATTTCACTGCCTCTGCATTTGCTTAAAATGTTTTATAACTCTAAGTTTTCCAGTTCTGAGGAAAGATCATCGATGTGAAACATTAACACTGTTTCTCTCTCTACAGAGGCTGCCTGGCCTGCTGAGTATTTACAGCATGTTCTGTTTTTATTTCAGGATTACATAGAGAGACTGGTGAAATTGAGAGAAACATGGCAGATGAAATCTAATGCAGATAAGTGTGAAGTGACACAATTTCGTAGAAAGAATTAAGAGGGAATGTTTAAACGAAATTGTACAATTTCAAACGTGGTGCAGGAACAGAGGGTCCTGGGGTGCACATGCACAAGTCTTTGAATGTGGCGGGTTAGGCTGAGGCTACATTTAAAGAAAAGCTGTATCAAACAGAGGCTTAGACTACAAAGTCAAAGAAGATATGCTAAAGCTGTAGGAATCACTGGTTAGACGCCATGTAGGAATACTGTGTCCCAGAATAGGGCACTACACTTTAGGAAGGATGTCAATGCCTTACAGATGGTGTAGAGGAGATTTACCAGAATGGTTCCAGGGAAGAGGGATTTCAGTTATATTGAGAGACTGGAGAAGCTGTGATTGACTCGTCAGAGCAGAGAAGGTTGAGTAGAGATTTAATAGAGGTGATCAAAATCATGAAGCGTTTAGATAGATTAAATAAGGAGAACGTTTTTCCAGTGACAGCAAGGTAGGTAACCAGGGGACGCAGGTCTGATTGTACAAATCAAACTTCCTCTCCACCTTCTCTGCTCTAAGGAGAACTACCCCAGCTTCTCTACTCTATCCACGTAACTGAGGTCCGTCCTCCCTGGAATCGTCCTCGTAAATCTTCTCTGCCCTTCTCTAAGGCCTTCCAACCCTTCCTTGAGTGCGGTGCCCAGAATTAGACCCAATGCTCCAGTTGAGGCCGAACAAGTGTTTTATAAATGTTGATTATGACATCCTTGCTTTTGTACTTTATGCTGCTATTTAAGAAGTTCAGGATCCCGTATGCTTGTATAACCGTTTTGTCAACCTGCCCTGCCACCTTCAACAATGTGTGCACAAATACCTCCAGGTTTCTCTGGTTACACATACACTTTAGCGTTGTAGCTTTTAGTTTTTATTGTCTCTCCTCGTTCTTCGTACCAAATATATCATGTCACACTCTTCCACGTTGATATATTTCGTATTGTTACTGCATCTGTGGTAAATGAATGTAAAGAACAACAGAAATGGATTTCTGCATGTTCTTGTGCCATGAAAGGCTGGTAACTCAATAACGATTGTGACGTGTTTAATTGAAATGTTCGTATCGGCAATTGAGATTCGACAAAAAGGGAACTGATGGTTTCAAAAAGAAAATAAATCAGTTGGGGATCTTGTTCCAAAATCTGGGCTTATCGCTGAAATTACCATCTTTGATACCAGGAGAAGATATTTTCCTTTGAAATTCACATTTCTGCTAACTTAGTCGAGCCATAACCTGAATAAAAAGAGTGAACAACTCCCATAAACTGTGTGGATTTACATTTCACATCAGGCAGTGCAGAGTTGCTCGACTGTAGGATGTGGGCTTCGCTGGCAAGGCTGGCATTTAGTGCCCGAACCCAGTAGCCCTTGAGAAGATGATGGTCAGTCTTCTTCTTTAACCCATTTATGCTCCCACAATGCTGTTCGGTATGGACTTCCAAGATTTTGAGCGAGCGACGATGAAGGAACGCCAAATATATTTCCAAGTCAGGATGGTGTGTGACTTGGAGGTAGAACTAGGAGATTATGCTGTTCAGATGCTACGACTGCCATCGTCCTTTTTTATGATGGAAGTCGAGGGATTTCGAGGTGCAGACGAAATCCATTGAGTGATATGAAACCTTAAATGTACTTAAGTTAAAATATTTTGCGTATCAGGATGTTTTTGTAAATCTCATTCCGCTGTTTCGGTTATCTGACTGAGAATCTGTAATCTGACAAGGCCACCCACACTGGCGGTGCCTCGTGAGGTGACCATACATTCAGTGGAGTTAAAACTTTGGCAGGAAGAAGCCATTTGACGTTAAACATTCCACTGTGGTAGTTCCAGACATTTAGTGAGTAAAATTGGAAATCAGGGTCAGATTTTGCGTGATTTTAAGAGATAGCCGGCCGCCCCCTGTCAGAATGTGTTGTCTTCACATCGCTAAATATCCAGTCTCTCAGCTCCATCAAACAGCATTCCCTCAGTACTCAGTCACAGGGACAATGGTAAACTAGCACGATATTAGATTCCATTTAAGTCAATGGAGGGTATAATTGGGCGGAGAGTAAAATGGAAGGTCGATCCCTATCCGCCTCTTTTCCACCTGGAGGATGTGGTTAAAGTTACCCTCCAAGTGTCGCCATGGACTGTGAGCTCATGTTTTTCGTCGGGATTGAATGCACAACATTCAGACGCAATGGAGTATAAATTCGTCTTGTACAGTAGCCTAAAGCAGGCGATAGCTCAACATCAGCACGTTTTACACATCGCCGGATTTCCATTTCAATTGCCTGCAATGGAATCAGAAATCTGTCGGGTGTGAATCGGGCGGCTGTTTCGCTTTCGCCTGTTTTACGCTAATTCCCGTGAGGAATGTCACAGTATCTCCAGTAATGCCCTTTGCGGTGAGCAGGTGCACAGCGAGTGATTGCAGGGCATGTTACATGAATCCTGTCAAGAGTTGAGGAATCAGATTAAAACCTAGCCCCACTATGTATGAAAGGAGGGAGAGAGGAAACGAGGAACTACAGGCCAGTTAGCCTGACATCAGTAGTAGGGAAATAGTTCGAATCTGTTATTGAGGAAATGGTAATAGGTCACTCAGAAAATACAAATAGCATTGACAGAGTCAACACGGATTTATGAAAGTGAAATCATGTATGACAAATCTGGTGGAGTTTTTTGAAGTTGTAAATGGCAGAATTGATAAGGGGGAATCAGTGGAGGTGGTGTATTTGAATTTTCAGAAGGCATTCGATAAGGTGCCAAACACGAGGTTACTAAACAGAATTAGGGCTCATGGGATTGGGGATAATATATTTGCATGTATTGAAGATTGGTTAACGGACAGAAAACAGAGAGTTGCAATAAAAGATTCATTTTCGGGTTGGCAGGCTGTAACAAGTGGGGTTATGTAAGGATCTTTGCTTGGGCCTCAGCTTTTCACAATCTACATCAATGGTTTGGATTAGGGGACCAATTGTAATATATTCAAGTTTGCTGATGATACAGAGCTGGTGCAACTTAAGGTGTGAGGAGAATGCAAGAAGGCTTCCAGGTGATATAGACAGGCAAAGTGAGTGGGCAGGGACAGGGCAAATGGAACAGAATGTGGAGAAGTGTGAGTCTAGATCCAAGGTCCACAGTCTCAGGTTAAGGTTTCGGCCATTTAGGAATGAGATGAGGAGAAATTTTTACACTGACTGGATGATAAATCTTTGGAATTCAGTACCCCATAGGGCTGTGAAGGCTCAGTCGTTGAGTATATTCAAGACAGAGGTAGATAGATTTTTGAATATTAAGGGACTCAAGGGATATGTGGATAGTGCAGGACAGTGGAGATGCTGTCGAAGATTGCGAATGATCCTACTGAATGGCAGAGCAAGCTTGAAGGGCCAAATGGCCTTTCCTGCTCCTGTGTCTTATATCCTTATGTTCTTAAAACCAATTCTGTTTTATTCCTCTCTCCAAATATTAAACCATTAATTCAGTTACAGTGATAGAAGCATGATTTTATAAACATACCAAGAGTGCTGGAAAAATGCTAAAATCCTCTGCTCCCTGTCACTCACCTGCTACAGTGACCATCACAGACTCACTGTGCTGAGTTTCTAACCACCTTCCATTGACGAAGGTCCCATATTTGCACTGGTACCGCCCTCCTTGGTCAGTACTGTTAACCGGGATTGTTAAAATGTTGTCCTTTCTGACCATTTCATCAGATTGCAGGTATTGATTATCTTTGTATAAGTAGAACGATTTGCCTCGATAATCTCCGGTCACATTGCAGGTAATGGTGATCGCCTCTCCTACTACATACACCCCACTCGGTTGATCAAGTGATATCATTGGTGTAGTTAGCGGATCTGTGGTAAAATAAATATAAAGTGCAATTAGAAATGGATCTGCGGATTTCCACGTGCAGTGCAAGGTTGGGAACTCATTGATGATTGTGCGGTGTTGAAGCACAGTTTCCCATCGGATACAGAGATTCCGCAATAGGGGACTTCGGGAATTGATTATAAAAAAATATTGACTTGCATTTCTCTAGCGCCATGCATAACCATGGGACGTCCTAAAGCAGTTTACAGCCAATTTAGTAATCTTGAAGTGTATTCGCTGTTGTTATGTGGGAAATCAAATGGTGGTGCCAAAGAACCAAAATCCGCTCAAGTTCTCGGTCCAAAGTCCGGTTTCAGACCAGAGATTTTACTCGGGGATGCGAGCGGAACAAGGAAATGGTTGCTTTGAAATGCCCAGTGCTGTTACTTTAGCAAGGTGAAGATGAGATCAGAGACAGTGAAAGTCTTCATTATTCCCATAGCAGCGACTGGTACCACTGCAAGTATGATACCCCCGCCAACAGAAGGCAGTGAGCAACCAATCTAAGCGAGGCTTTGAGTGTCACACTTTTGAAATAATTTAGCCGTTTTTGCGAGCACACAATTATTTTTATATATACCATTGTGGTTGTCGCTGGCATGTCCAGCAACTACTGTCAATCCCTAGTTTCCCCTCCAGAAGGTGTGGGTGGCCTTCTAATTGAACCTTAGTGAGGCCAGTGTGGTCAAAGTGCACAACAATGTAATGAATTGTAAGGGATGGATGTACCAACGATGAAGGAACAGCAATATATGTCCAAGTCAGGATGGTGTGTGACTTGGAGGAGAACTTTGAGGCGGTGATGTTCCCATGTACCTGCTGCCCTTGTCCTTCTAGGAGGAATAGAACGCTGGTTTGGGAGGAGCAGCCGCAGAAGCCTTGGTGACTTGCTGCAGTGCATATTGTAGATGGGAAACACTGCAGCGACTTTGTGCCGGTGGTGGACAGAGTGAATGTTTAATGTGCTGCATGGTTTGCCAATCAAGTGAGCTGCGTTGTCTTGGATTGTGTCACGCTTCCTGATTTGCAGCTGCTCTCACCCAGAGATGTGGAGAGTATTCAATCACACTCTGGAGTTGTGCAAGGAGATGGTGGAAAGGCTTTGTGGAGTCAGGAGGTGAGACACTCACCGCAGAATTCCCTGCCTCAGACCTGTTTTGTAGCCACTGTGTTTATTTGAATGTGAATTTGGAGTGGATGTTGTTCCCATGCACCTGCTGCCCTTGTCCTTCTGGCTGGTGGAGGTCCCGTGTAAGTGAAATGCTGACGAAATGCAATGAAGAGAGAGATATGGAAACCCACAAAGTAATTCGATTAAAATATCACACATAATAGGATCATTTTGAAAGTCTTGGCACGCAGATTCTGTTCTCGGACAGAGAAACCTGTAATCTGTTATGGCCAGCCCATCTGGAAAGCTTCTTGAGCTGACACTACACTCAGTGGAGTTAAATCCCACACGCTATGCTTTCATTGTGGCAATAAAATTTAAAGTTTAAACATGAAGTGGGACATTTTTTTGGAGGCGGATCCTTGAACATAGTGTTTATGATTCGATTTTATACACATAATTAAATGGAAAGCTTTATCAGGCAGGGCTGAAAACGGGCGGCCGAATCGCTAGCGCCCGTTTTGAGCTACCGCCCGTGACGAATTTCATCGCCTTATCTCCAGTAATGCCCTTTGTCGGTAATGGATTCACATCAATTGAACACAGGTCCAGAATTACATGAATCCTTTCGAGAATTGATCAATAGGTTCAAAACCCATTTGGTTTCTTCCTCTAGCCTAATATTAAAACATTCATGTTGTTCCAATGATTAAAGCATGATTTTATAAAAATTCCAAGAGCTTGATAAAATCATACAAAATCCATTGATCCCTGTCACTCACCTGCTACAGTGACCGTCACAGACTCGCTACGATGAGATTCTAACCATCTTCCCTTGACAGAGGTTTTATAGTGGCACTGGTACCGCCCTCCCTGGCCTTTACTGGTAACTGGGATTTTTCCAATGTTGTCCTTTCTGATATTTTGATAGGATTGCAGATGTTGATTATCTTTGTAAAAGTAGAACAATTTATCTCGATAATCTTCAGTCAAGGTGCAGGAAATGGTGACCGTCTCTCCTACTACATACACCCCACTCGGTTGATCAAGAGTTATCACTGGTGTTGTTAGCGGAGCTGTGGTGAAATAAATAGAATGTACAAGTAGAAATGCATCTGGGGATTTTCATGTAAAGTGCAAGGTTGGGATCTCAATGATGATTGTGCGGTGCTGAAGCACAGTTTCACATCGGATACAGAGATTCCACAAAAGGAGAGTTGGGGATTCGATTATGAAGAAAAAAAGACTTGCATTTTTCTAGCGCCTTTCATGATCTTGGAACGTCCCAAAGCAGTTTACAGCCAATTTAGTAATTTTAAAGTATTTTCGCTGTTGTAATGTAGGAAATCAAATGGCGGTGCGAAAGAACCTAAATCAGCTTCAGTTCACTCTCCAAAGTTCGGTTTTAGGCCGGAGATTTTACTCTGGGGTACAAGCGAAAAAACAAAAAGGTTCCTTTGAAAAGCCCACTGCTGCTAATTTAGCCCAAGTGAAAATGAGATCAGAGCGAGTAAAAGTCTCCATTATTCCCATAACAGCGACCGGCAGCAGTGCAAGTAAGATACCTCCGCCAACGGAAGGCAGAGAGCAACCAAAATCAGCGAGGCTTTGATAGTCACTCATTTCAAATAATTAAGCCGTTTTTGTGAGCACGCAATTATTGTTATCTTTACCGTTGTGGTTGTCACTGGCGTGGCCAACAACTACTGTCAATCCTAGTTTCCCCTTCAGAAGGTGTGGGTGGTTTTCTAATTGAACCTTAGCGAGGCCGGTGTGGTCAAAGTGAACAACAATGTCGTGAGTTCAAAATTTTTTGCCTACCGACGATGAAAGAACAGCGATATATATCCAAGTCAGGCTGATTTGGGACTTGGAGGTGAACTTGGAGGTCGTGGTGTTCCCATGCGCCTCCTGCACTTATCCTTCTAGGTGGGAGAGGTTGCAGGTTTGGGAGGTGCTGCCGAAGAAGTCTTGGTGACTTGCTGCAGTGCAACTTGTAGATGGTAAACACTGCAGCCACTTTGTGCCGGTGGTGGATAGAGTGACTGTTTAAAGTGCTGCATA
Source organism: Somniosus microcephalus (assembly GCF_052327205.1). Taxonomy (NCBI): domain Eukaryota; kingdom Metazoa; phylum Chordata; class Chondrichthyes; order Squaliformes; family Somniosidae; genus Somniosus; species Somniosus microcephalus. The sequence continues at coordinate 47,514,299 of NW_028225184.1, read as the reverse complement.
ATTTGCCAATCAAGTGACCTGCTTTGTCTTGGATTGTGTCACGCTTCCTGAGTTGCAGCTGCTCTCATCCAGAGATGTGGAGAGTATTCAATCCCACTCTTGACTTGTGCAAAGAGATGGTGGAAAGGCTTTGTGGAGTCAGGAGGTGAGACACTCGCCACAGAATTCCCTGCCTCCGACCAGCTCTAGTAGTCACAGTGTTTATGTGGAGGTGAATTTGGAGCGGATGTTGTTCCCATGAGTCTGCTGCCCTTGTCGTTCTGGCTGGTGAAGGTCCCGTGGAATTGAAATACTATCGAAATGCAATGCAGGGAGAGAGATGGAAACCCACGAGATAATTAGATTAAAATATCGTGCATATCAAGATCTTATTGAAAATCTCAGCACGCAGATTCTCCTGTAAGCTTGCAGAGCTTCTTGAGATGACAGTACACTCAGTGGGGTTAAATCCCTGGCGCCGTGCTGTCATTGTGGCGCTAATCGTTGATTGTTCGAACCTCTAGTGATAAACATTTTCTTAGGCGGATCCTTGAATCAGGCGGCCGCAATTTGATTTTGTACACATAATTAAATGGAAAACATAATCAGGCGGGTCATAAAACGAGCAGCAAATCGCTATCGCCCATGTAATGCTACCGCAGGCCATATGTTTCATTCTCCTATATTGTCATTATGTGAGAGACAAGCAGTGATATCCGATTGTATTACAGTGAAAAAATTGATTCTTACCCATTACCGTTACCTCCACGGTATCACTTCGGTCTGAGGTTATCTGCCGCTCTGACATTGTTCCCTTATACACACAGGAGTAATCTTCTGACCCAGTCCCCATGCTGTCCGTGATGTCAAAGATGACCGCGGATTCCCATGAATTGGCTTTGACCATTTTGATTGGATTATTTTGCCCTCCTCTGTACAAATAGAACATGCTCCCTGAATATGGAGATCGGGCTCTACAGGTAACTCTGACCATCTCCCCTCTCACAAATATTTTATCCAGAAGGTTAAGTGATATTAATGGTTTGTGAGGATGAGCTGTGAGGATAACAAGGAAACACATTAATGTAAAATCAATATCCCGCCGTGCGTGAACAGTTCTGCAATCCGCTTTTCACCCCAGACTATTATACTCTCCTTGAAGTCAAATGAAAGTAATTTCCGAAAGGTTGTGACCCAATCAGCCGACCCGATTTTACGTTGTACTGAAGTAAATTAATGGTAAAATCGGGCGGAGTGTAAATCGTGAAACCGGCCCGAAATAAGCTCTTTCCCGCTTGGTGGATTTGCTCACAATTGCCCACCATGAGCTGTAAGCTGTGAGCTGGATATAGCCAGGACAATGTAAATGACCACCGGCCAGTTTTCTGCTGAGCGAGTAGGTTTAATATCACACACAATGGAATCGGATAGCGTAAAAACGTGCAGCCGATTCACTTTCGTCTTTTTTGCTCCTCCACCCGAGACAAATTTCAGGTGCAATATCTCAGTATTGCTGTTAATAACAGTAGATGCACAGCGGTGTATTCAGGGCCATTGTTACACGGATCCTGTCAAGCTTTGAGCAATGAGATCAAAGGCCATTCGCTTTTATTCCTTTCTCCTAACGTTAAACATTTCATTTTGGTATTGTGAATAACACATGGATTTTTGAAAATACCAAGCATGTTACATAGACATATTAATAAACTCTGCCCCCTGTTACTCACCTACTATTGTCAGCGTAATAGCCTCACTCAGCGGGGAAAATAATTGCCTTCCATTGAAGGAGATTCCATATTGGCATTGGTACCGCCCTCTTTGGTTACGCTGTGTAATCAGGAATGTTGCAATGTTGCCCTTTGTTACGATTGGGCTAGAGGACAGCATTGGGCCATCTCTGTCAAAGTAGAAGGCTTTATTGCGATAATCTCCGGTCACAGTGCAGGTAATGGTGACCCTCTCTCCTACTACATACACCCCACTCGGTTGTTCAAGAGACATCACTGGCTTTGTTAGCGGATCTGAGGTAAAATTGACGGAAAGCACAATTAGAAATAGATCTGCGGTTGTTCATGTCATTTGTTCACTCAAAAGTGATTGTGCTACGTTGGAGGGAAGTCCTTTCATTGGGGACTGAGATTCCACAAAAGTGGAGTTCGGGACCTGATTAAAAGCAAGAGAAAACTTGCATTTATATAGCACCTTTCAGGAACTCAGCAACTCCTAAATCGCTTCACAGACAATGTAATACTTTGGAGCTCAAGTCACAGCTGAAATGTAGGAAATCAAATGGCAAAGTCAAAGAAAATAAATCAGCTTCGATTCTCTTTCCAAAGTCAGATATTAGGCCAGAAAATTTACTCTGGAATACAGGCGGAACAAGGAAAATGCTTAATTGGGCATCGCTATTTCTGCTAATTTAGCGAAGATGAACATGTGGTAAGATTACTGAACCTCCACGTTAACTCTGCGGATTCGCATTTCAAATAATGGAGTTATTTCGGTGGTCCCAAAATATTTTTGAATCATTCCAGATGAGGCCGCTAATGGTAAGGCCGTCATTTGTTCCCTATATCAAGTTGGCCTTGAGAAGATGGGGGTGGGTATTCTTCTTGATCCGACGCAATCTGTGTGGGGAAGGTGCTCACACAGTGCGCCCGCAGGGAGTTCCACGGTTTAATGCAATGAAAAATGAAGGAATTACAATATATTTCCAAGTCAGGATGGTCTGAGAGTGGGAGGGGTGCCTGGTGGTGATGGTGTTCCCATACACCTGAAGCTCTTGTCTTCTGGTTGGTGGAGGTCGCTGGTTTGGGATTGTGTAATTGTCCTCCGGAGGTCTATTACTGTCCTCCTCATTGCTCACTATATTTCCGAGTTTCCTCTCGTCTGCCAACTTTGAGACTTATGATCTGTATAACCAAGTCCAGGTCATTACTATGCATCAAAAATGTATTCCCTCTTGAATGTTGCTATTGAATATGTCTCCAGCACCCTTCCAGGCTTGGCATTCCAGATCACAACATCTCGCCGTGTAACACAGTGCTCTTTAGTTCCTCTCTGGATCTTTTGCCAATGATCTTAAATCTGTGCCTTTGGTTCAGTTTCTATTTTATTTACTCTGTCGATAACCCTTATAATTTTGAACATCTCTATTGAGCCGCCCCTTATTCTTTTCAGCTTTAAGGTACAAAACCATCTCATCTAGTCTCTCCAGATAAATAAAAAACTTACCAGTTGTGATATTGCAAAAACGCTGCCCGTCTCACTCACCTGTTACTGTTACTCACACCGAGGCACTAAGTGAGGACCAGGTCCATTGCTCGTTGACAAGGTATCCATACTTGCACTGGTAATCTCCTTGCTGATATCTGCTGGTTGACGCAATGTAAGACACTCTGCTGGTAGTGGGAAATGTAAGTTTTCCCCCATCTTTATAAAAGGTATAATCGCTACCCGGGGAATTTATGTCGCCATTGCAGGTAATTGTGATGTTCTCTCCGGGTAAATACACGCCAGATTTTTCATTCAGGGTAATTTCAGGTTTCAGCTGAAGTTCTACGGTAAAAATCATGCTAAACATTTATAAAGCATTGACTTGCTGGCAGCTGGAGTATAGTGTAGTGTTCTGGGCACCAAACTTTAAGAACGATGTCAAGGACTTGTGTAGGGTAAAGTGAAGGTTTACCAGGATGATCCGGGGGTGAGGGACTTCAGTTACGTGGAGAGATTGCAGAATCTGCGATTGTGCAGAGAAGGTTAAGGGAGAACCTTATTGGTGTATTTTAAATTAAGAGGGGTAAGTTTGAGCAAATAGGGAGAATCTGTATCCTCTGGAAACTGGGTCCATAAATAGAGCTCAGTGACTTAAAATAATTGAGAAAGGAACAAGAAGGGACCGGCGGAGAATTTCTTCACTCAGATGATTTTAAGATTGGCAAAGCAATAAGTGAAAAGGTGCTGGATACAGATTCCACTGGAACACTCATGATTCAATTGGACATGTATTGAAGGGCGCTAATGTCCAGCTTTAATTTAAAACCTGGGGTGTGGGACACAATTGTACAGCTCTTTCACACAGCTTTCACAGACATGATGGGTGCAGTGGACTACTTCTGTTCCTGAGAGACGGTATCATGCTATGAATTTATGCTCTACCGAAATAGAAAGGGATTGATGTTAGTGACCTGCTTTTGTGATGGCGTTGTTCGCCGACAGAAGGCGCTAATGCACTTTTCAGGGCATCTAAAGTTGCAAGCAAATGGTGGGATAACCCATCAAAGCGAGTGGAGAAACATCTTAGAATTCTCCGTCTTTGTGATGTGCGAAGTTCAGTGCAGTCAGTGTTTATCACTCTCTCGTCTCTGAGTCAGATGATTGTGGGTTCGAGCCCCATTCCAAACACTGGAGCTCATAATCTGGGCCGACACGCCCACTGCAGTACTGAGGGAGTGATGCACTGTGGAGATACCAAACCTTGGATGAAACTTTAACCCGAGGTCCTTACCTTCCTCACAGGTGAATGGTAAATATTCCCTGGCACTTTCTGCAGAGCAGGGACGTACTTGTGCTCTCTTGTGTCAAGGGAGTAGGAGGTGGTGTTCGTGCTCAGAACGAGTTCAGATAGGGCATATGGGGAGATGGGAGATAATAGGAAATAAAATGCAATTCAAGTTCAGGGCAGGGTGAGCGGGATAAGGGGATGGTTTCTTTTGCAGGGCAAGGGAAGGAGTTGAAGGATCAGAGGCAGCTGGGTGGATGACCTTAGCAATAGAGGAGTGTACTGAGATGAAAATTTCTAGGGGAGGTGATGGTGGGTTTGGGTATTAGAGGAGGGAAAGGTTTAGGAACACAGCCGAGCTCCGAACACACGGGGTGGGGAGAGAAACTGACATGGGAACTGAAAACACTGAGGACAAGGAGTCGCTCAATGAACAGGTCCTGGGATGAAAGGGAGAAAGCATATCTTAGTAAGAGACTCGGATGGGACTGGAGTTTTTAAGGCAACTATGTCTTGTGGAGAGACCAGGAGCGTGGATCATGTTGAGGGGGTGAATGTAAGTGTAGGTAACAGATGAGCAAGAGTAGAGTCTGCGTTGAGAGTTGGTGATTAGGGCCACAGTGCTACCAAACGTGCTAGAATGCGGAAGCACGTCGGGAGGCTTCAGCGAGGTTCATGATGTTGCCATTGTGAGTCATGTCTCAGGCAAAGCCAATAGATCAAAGCAATTCAGCAATCACCCACATGGATTGCAACTGCCTTGTTTGTTTGCATTACATTATATGGCAGCACAGAAACAGGTCATTCGACCCATTAATTCCATGTCTGCTGTTATGCTCTACACGACCCTCCTCCCACCCTCTCCTTCTGACCCCATCAACATATCCTTCTCCTCAACTAGCGAGTTCCATATTCTAACTACTCTCTGGATAAAGAGGTTTTTCCTGGATTCCCTATTAGATTCATCAATGACGATCTTATGTTGATGGACCTTAGATCTGGTCTCCCACGGAAGTGGAAAAATGTTCTCTACAACTGCCCTATCAAACCCGTTCATAATCCTAAAGAGCTTTTTCACATCACCCCTTCGTCTTTATATACCTAGAGAAAAGTGCCCGAGCCTTTTCAATCTCTTCTGATAGTTACATTATTTCAGGTCTGGTATCATCGTAGTAAATATACATTGCACCTTCTCCAGTGCCTCTATATCCAGTTTATAATATTAAGACCAGAACTGTTGAGAGTGCTCCAATGTGGTCTGCCTTAAGAAATGAATCCCAGGGCGTTCTTTGTTTTGTTATGTGTTAATTAAATTGTGTCTCAAATTTTAGTGATTTGTGCCCTGTTCCCCCAGATTCCTCTGCTCTTCAACCCCATTTCGGAAATTAGTTTCTACGTAGTAAGTGTTATCCTGATTTCACTTACATATGTTGATCCACGTATATCCTTCCACTTCACACTTTGTACATATTATAATAATAGTGAACAATTAATCCGGATGGAAATTGGTAGCGGTGCTGGTTGATACATTGAACAACCCAAGGGGTTAGTGGTGAATTACTTGACTGGGATGGATAAATAGATTGTGTGATTAGGCTTCAGCAAGAGTGATGGGTGTCGTGATCAGCAACAGAGCAGGAGCGGGAGTGGGCGTTGCTGCTCGTATGAAAAGCTTGACAGAAATCTCGATGGACCTTTCAGAGAATGCCAGGAGAGGCACAGAATGCCGCTGTGGATTGTTCACCAATAAATCATTCATGCAAATTAAGGAGAGTGGAATGCCAGGGAAGCTGGATAAAAAGGGAATTGAGTTGTTAACAAAATTATACACAGGTTAGATCAAAATAAGTTATCGTAATATTAAGTCGAGCATTTGTCCGGTAAAGCACATGGAATTGAAGACAAATTAGTGACATTGGTACTGAATTGATTAGCAGTTACGAATCATAGAGCAGCGATAATGTGTCTGTAATCTAACTGGCAAAAAGTGACAAGTGGTGTCCCCAGGATTCTGTAATGCGGCCTCATGTTTTAACTGCATTGATCTATGAGTTACAGGAACGAATAAAGTTCCAGATATCCAACTCCACTGACGGCACTAAGCTGTATATTCTGGCGATAGCAGCAGACCGTTGTAATGGGACATTGCTACCTTAATGAGTGGGCAAAACTCTGGGCAATTTAGTTCAGTGTCGGGGGCTGTTTGGTCAACCAATTTCGACCTAAGCAAGATATATATTACACCTGGAATACTGTGAGCACTTCAGCAAACCACACCATAATTAGCATATAGGAACATAGGAATCGAACTAGGCCATTCAGTCCCTCGAGCCTGTTTCTGCCATTCAATTCGATCATTGCTGATCGGTATCCTTACTCCTTCTAACTTCTAGCAGATTTCAGTGAACAATTCTGTACTTTCAACATAAAGGAAGCACGGTGCCATAGTGGTTAGCACTGTTGCCTCACAGTGCCAGTGGACCCAGATTCAAATCCGGCCTTGGGTGACTGCCTATGTGGAGTTTGCACTTTCTCCCTGTGTTTGCGTGGGTTTTACTCCGGGTGCTCTGGTTTCCTCCCACAGTCCAAAGATGTGCGGGTGAGGTTGATTGACCATGATAAAAAGTGGCCCTTAGTGTTAGGGGGGATTAAATACGCGGGGTTACGGGGATAGAGCTTGTGTGGGATGGCTGTCGCTGCAGGGACCGGGTGCAAGGGTTTGGATGATCAGCCATGATCTCGTTGAATGGCGGAGCAGGGCCGAATGGCCTGCTCCTATCTTCTATGTTTCTATAACAAACAACATAGTCCCACTATAACGTGGAGAGCAGATTTATTTATTAACAATCTAAATGATGTCTGAAAAATATATTTTGATACTGGAAATTAACATTGAAAATATGGCTGGGAATGTATTTCTGAAGTTCAACAGCATTACCTGTAGGAGATATAAAATATTGTTAGACTTTTTCTGGGTGTCAAAACAAGAGGTTGTATAGCGAGGGACCAATAGATTGTGGTTTTGATGAAAACAAATAAAACAAACGGCGGATATATAAAAAAGTACAAGCACCAGTTAGTTAAATATTTTTAGAAGTTCTTAGAAGTTTGGAAAGTTTTTTAAAATGTAATTAAAATGGAAGAGGCTGAAAGAGGTTAATGTGGGCGTGGCTTAGTTTTCACTGCTTTTGTGGGCGTGTCTTTACTTACTCATTGGCTGTAGGCTGCACGCCTGGCCTTAGTGATGTCATATGCTGCCCACAACTAAGCAGTGCCGAAGAGCAAGTCTCAGTTCTCTGCAGCTCCATCGAGACTGACCGCAATTTTTGGGCCTTCATATCATTCATATGGTTCACTGCCCAGAACTGAATGCAGTTCCACCAGACGGGGTCTATCATAGAGAATATAAGCAGGAGCAGGCCATTCGTTCCATCGAGCCTGCTCCACCATTCAATATGATCATGGCTGTTCCTCTATCTCAATACCATATTCCCACTCTCTCGTCTTATCCCTTGGTGCCTTTTGTGTCTAGAAATCTATCTCTCTCCTTCTTATATATATTCTGTGCTATGGCCTCCACAGCCTTCTCTGGTGGAGATTTCCAGAGGTTCAACACCCTCTGATGAAGAAGTTTTTCCTCATCTCAGTTCTAAATGTCCTACCCCGTATACTCAGACTGCGACCCCTCGTTCAAGTCCCCACAGTCAGGGGAAACATCCTCCCTGCACCCAGTCAAACTCTGTCAGAATTTTATACGTTTCAGTGAGATTCCCTCTCATTCTTCTAAACTCTAGCGACTACAGGCCTAGTCGACCCAATCTCTCCTCATACGGCAGTTCTACCATCACAGGAGCCTGTCTGGTGAACCTTCGCTGCACTCCCGCTAGGGCAAATAAATCCTTTCTTAGGTAAGGAGACAAAAACTGCACACAGTACTCAAGGTGAGGTCGCACCACGGCCCTGTATAACTGTAGTAAGACATCCTTGATCCTGTGCTCAAACCTCTTGCAATGAAGGCCAACATACAGTTTTCCTTCCTAACCGTTGCTGGACCTGCATGTTTACTTTCAGCGACTGGTGTACAAGGACACCCAGGTCCCTTTGTACATCAACATTTTCCAATCTATTACCTTTAAAGTAGCACTCTGCCGTTCTGTTTTTCATACCTAAGTGGGTAACTTCACATTTATCCACGTTATACTGCATCTGCCATATATTTGCCCACTCACTCAACTTTTCTAAATCGCCTTGAAGCCTCTTTGCATTCTCCTGACAAATCACAATCCAACCTGGCTATGTGTCATCAGAAAACTTCACAATAATACATTTTGTCCCTCATCCAAATCATTGGCATATTTTGTGAATTGTTGGGGCCGCAGCACTGATCTCTGCGGTACCCCAATAGTCTCTGCCTGCCACCCCGAAAAAGACCCATTTATTCCTACTCTCTGTTTCCTGTGTATAACCAATTAACAATCCATGCCAGTATATTACCCCCAATCACATATACTTACTTTTGCACACAAAACTGTTATATGAGACTTTATCAAAGGCCACCAGAAAAGCCAAATGCGACACATCCACTAGGTTTCCCTTATCTATTCTACCAATTACATCCTTAAAAAACTCCAGTAGGTTTGTCAAACACAATTTCCCTTTCATAAATCCATGTTGACATTTTCTAATCCCGTTCATATTTTCTAAGTGTCCGATTACCACATCCTTTATAATAGACTCCAGTATTTTACCTACTGCTGATGTTAGGCTAACCGGTCTGTAGTTCCCGGTTTTCTCTCTCCCTCCATTTTTAAATAGTGGGGTTACATTTGCCACCCTCCAATCTGCAGAAATTGTTCTATAATCTATAGAATTATGGAAGATGACAACCGATGCATCCACAATTTCCATGGCTACCTATTATGTTACTCTGGGATGCAGATTATCAGATGCTAGGGATTTATCGTCTTTCAGTCCCTTTAATTTCTCCAGCACTATTTTTTTACTAATACTAAATTATTTAATTCCTCGTTCTGCCTAGACCTCAGGTACCCTACAATTTCTGGGATGTTATTAATGCCCTCTTACGTGAAGACAGAAAAAAGTATTGTTTGATTGCCCAGCCATTTCTTTGTTCCCCATTATAAACTCGCCCGTTTCTGGCTGTAAGGGACCTACATTTTTCTACACTAATCGTTTTCTTTTTAGATACTTGTGGAAGCTTTTGCACTCCGCTTTTATGTTCCTTCCAAGTTTACTCTCATACTCTATTTTCCCCTCTTTATCAAACTCTTGGTCCTTTTCTACTGAACACTAAGCTGCTCCCAATCCTCAGGCTTGCTACTTCTGGCAACTCTATATGGATTCTCTTTGGAGCTAATTCTATCCTAAATTTATTTGCTTATCCATTGTTGGGCCGCTTTTCCTTTTCGATTTTTGCACCAGAAAGGAATTTATAACTTTTGCAATTCTTGCTTTCGTTCCTTAAACGTTAATCATTGCAATCCACTGTCATGCAATTAAATTAAGCTCCCAAATCTATTATATCCAACTCCCTCCTCATATTTCGTGCTTTCCATTGTTTAGATTAAGGACCCTACTTTCGGATTAGAAACATAGTAGATAGGAGCAGGAGTAGGCCATTCGGCCCCTCGAGCCTGCTCCGCCATCCAATGCGATCATGGCTGATCATCCAAATTCAGAACCCGGCCCCTGCTTTCTCCACATACCCCTTGATCCCTTTAGCCTTAAGAAATATATCCAACTCCTTCTTGAATATATTTAATGTATTGTCCTCTACTGCCTTCTGTGATAGAGAATTCCACAGGTTCACCACTCTCTGGGTGAAGAAATTCCTCCTAATTTCTGTCGTAAATAGCCTACCCCTTATCCTTAGATTGTGACCCCTGGTTCTGGACTCCCAGACCATCGGGAACATCCTCCCTGCATCTAGTCTGTCCAGACCTGTCAGAATTTTATAACTTTCAATTAGATACCCTTTCATTCTTCTAAACTGCAGCGAGTACAAGCACAATCGACCCAATCTTTCCTCACCCGTCATTCCTGCCATCCCAAGTATCAGCCTGGTGAATCTTCGCTGAACTCCTTCCATGGCAAGAGCATCCTTCCTCAGATAAGGCGACCAAAACTGCACACACTACTAAAGATGTGGTCTCACCAAGGCCCTGTATAACTGCAGCAAGACATCACTCTTCCTGAACACAAACCCTCTCACTTAGAAGGCCAACATACCATTTGCCTTCTTAAATGCCTGCTGCATCTGCAGGCTTACCGTCAGCGACTGGTGCACAAGGGCACCCAGGTCTGGTTGCACTTCCCCTTCTCCCAATCTATTGCCATTCAGATAATAATCTGCCTTCCTGTTTTTGCCACCAAAATGGATAACCTCAAATATATCCACATTATATTGCATCTTCTATGCTTTTGCCCAATGAGCCAACCTGTCCAAATCATCCTGGAGTTTCTCAGCATCCTCCTCACAGCACACACGACCACCCAGCTTTGTGTCATCTGCAAATTTGGAGATATGACATCTAGTTGCCTTGTCTAGATCATTATTATATATTGTGAGTAGCTGGGGTCCAAGGACCGATCCCTGCGGCACCTCACTAGTCACTGCCTGCCACTTGGAAAAAGACCCGCTTATTCCAACCCTTTGCTTTCTCTCTGCCAATCAGTTCTCTATCCAATTCAATACCTTGCCCACAATCCCATGTTGCTTAAATTAACACGCTAGTCTCTTAAGCGGGACCTTATCGAAAGCCTTCTGAAAGTCCAAATACAACACAACCACTGGTTCTCCCTTATCTATTTTACCAGTTACATCCTCAAAAAATTCCAGTAGGTTAGTCAAGCACGATTTACATTTTGTAAATCCATGTTGATTTTGTCCGATCCTGTCACTGTTTTCCAAGTGCTCTGCTATTACATCATTTATAATGGACTCTAGCATTTTCCCCATTACCGATGTCAGGCTTACCCGTCTGTAATTCCACATTTTCTCTCTACCACCTTTTTTCAATAGTGGGGTAATATTAGCTACACTCGAAACCATGGTGACTGTTCCAGATTCCATCGAATTTTGGAAGATGATCAGCAATGCATCTACTTTTTCTAGGGCCACTTCCTTAAGTACACTAGGATGTAGATTATCAGGCCCTGGGGATTTATCCGCCTTCAATCCCATCAATTTCCCTAACACCATTTCCGTACAAATATTGATTTCTTCCAGTTCCTCCCTTTCATCAGACCCTATGTTCCCCGACATCTCTGGGAGGTAATTTGTGTCCTCCTTTGTGAAGACAGAACCAAAATATGTATTTAATTGATCGGACATTTCTTTGTTCCCCATTATAAATTCCCCTGATTCTGACTGCAAGGGACCTACGATTGACTTCACCTATGTTTTTCTCTTCGCATATCTATAACAGCTTTCACAGTCGGTTTTTATGTTCCCTGCAAGCTTACTCTTATTTCTATATTCCCTTTCTTAATTAATCCCTTTGTGCTGCTTTGTTGAATCCTAAACTGTTCTCAATCCTCACGTTTACTGCTTTTTCTGGCCAATTTATATGTCCTCTCCTTGGATCTTATGCTATCCCTAATTTCCCTTGGTAGCCACGGTTGAGTCACATTTTTCGTTTTATATTTATGCCAAACTGGGATGAACAAATACTGTAGTTGATCCATGCGGTCTTTGAATGTTTGCCATTGCATATCCACCATCAACCCTTTGAGTGACATTCCCCAAGCAATCCTACCCAACTTGCGCCTCAGACTGTCGTAGTTTCCTTTATTTAAATTTAGGTACCAAGCCTGTGAGTCGACAACGTCATTCTCCATCTGAATGATGAATTCGATCATATTATGATCGTCTGACTCAAGGGGCCTCGTACAACAAGATTGCTAATTAATCCTTTCTCGTTACAAAATACCCATTCTAATATGGCCTGATCTCTGTTTGGTTCCTCGACATACTGGTCCAGGAAACCATCCTGTAAACACTCCAGGAATTCCTACTCCACAGTAATGTTAAAAATTTGGTTGATTGGAATTGTTCACTTTCCATCGTAATGAAGTATTACATCATATTATGGTAACTTTTCCTAAAGTATCCATAACAACTAAATTATGAATTAACCCCTTCTCATTGCACAATACCCAATCTAGGATAGCATGTTCCCTGGTTGGCTCCTTAACGTACTGGCCTAAATTACAATCTCGTGCACGCTCCAGTAATTCATCCTCCACTCTAATAATGCTAATTTGGTTTGGCCAGCCTATTTGTAGATTAAAACCACCCATGATTACTGTACAACCCTTGTTGCACTCATCTCTATTTTTCGGTTTGATGCCATCCCCTACAGATCCACTATTGTTTGGAGAGGCCTACAGACAACTCCCACCAATGTTGTCTGCCCCTTGGTGCTTCTTAGCTCCACCCAAACTGATTCTACATCTTGATTTTCTGAGCAAATATCCTTGCTCACTATTGCTCTGATGTCATCCTTTACTAACAGTGCCACCCCACCTCCTTTTCCTTCTTGACTTTCCTTCCTGAATATCAAATACCCCTGGATATTCAGCACCCAGTCTTGGTCACGCTGCAACCATGTCTCCGTAATCAAGTGCTCTGTACAGCTACAACTTTCTTCCTCCACTTCGAATCCCAGCTATCTTGAGATAAAACTATATCTTGAGATAAAACTATATATTGAGATATAAGCTGTGTCTTTATGCATTTCTCCACTTCACCTGACGAAGGAGCAGCGCTCCGAAAGCTTGTGATTTCAAATAAAACTGTTGGACTATAACCTGTTGATGTGTGACTTCTTACATTTGTCCACCCCAGTCCAACTCCGGCATCTCCACATCTTGAGATAAAGGCTAACATTCCACTAGTCTTTGTAATGATGTTCCTACCTTTCCACTAGATTTTACTAATTTCTGTACTTTGATTCCTAAATCTTTCCGATCCTCCATTTTCCCCAGTTTTTCACCAAATAAGAAGTACAGGAATCTTGTTTTACGTCCAAAATGGAAGATCTCACACTTTTTCACTTTACATTCCATCTGCTACATTTTTCCCACTCACCCAATCCATCAATGTCCCTTTACATCTTTCTGCTCAAGAGTGCATTATTTACTGCGTCAGTTAAATTAATTTCACCAGCACACTTAAATATACGACTCCCTATTCCTTCTTTCAAGTCATTGTTAAATTTACTGAAAATCTGAGATTCAGTTCAGATCCCCGGTGGACACCACTAATCACATCCTGCCAGTGTGATTACAGAGCCATTATTCCTACTATCTGTCTCCAGCAATATAGTAAATTTCCTGTCCTTGAAGTCTATAAGTTTCCTCCAATTCCATGCACAAGCTAGTCGAATGCCTACTGAGATTCCATTTGAATAACATCCATAGACAGTCCTTTACCTACCACTTTAGGTATCTCCTCAAAACGATGAACTAGCTTCTAAAGAGGTGACTTAACCGTTACAAATTCATGCTGGATCACTCTGATCAGCTCATTTATTTCCGAATGCTCTGTCACTCTGTCCTAATAATAGATTGTTGTACATTCCCCACAACTGAGAGCAGTCTAATGAGCCCATAATTTCCTAGTTGATCTCTCGTTCCCTCTTAAATAATGCTCTGCGTCTTGCTATTTTCCAATCCAATCGTTCAATTCTTCAATCGAGAGACTTTTGGAAGATGATGACTCGATAGGATTACATAGGATTTCATCAGATATACGGCACAGAAACAGGCCATTCGGCCCAATCGGTCCATACCGGCGTTTATGCTACACTCGAGCCTCCTCCTGTCTAAATCTAAATCTGTCAGCGTAACACTCTGTTCCCTTCTCCCTCATCTTCATGTCCTGCCTCCCTGAAATGCATCTATACTATTCGGTTCAACCACTCACTTTGGAAGCGAGTTCCAAATTCTCACAACTGTTTGGGAAAATAAGTTTCTTCTCAATTATCTATTGGATTTCTTGGTGTCACTCTTCTCGTGATGGCCTCCAGTTATGCTCCTCCCCACAAGTGGAAACATTCTCTCCGTATCCAATCTATTAAAACCTTTCATAATATTAAAGACCCCTATAAGCTCACTCCTCATCCTTCCTTTTTCAAGAGGAATGAGACCCAGCAATGTCATCTTTTCCTATATGTATACCATCACATTTTTGTATCATTCTTGTAAATCTCATCTGCCCTTTCTCCCTTGAATCTAAAGCCTTTTTAACATATGGTGACCAGAACTGCAAGCAGTACTCTAAATGCAGTCCAACAAAGGTTCGATGCAGGCTCAGCATAACTTCGCTACTTTTCTGTTGTGTCCTTCTAGAATAAACCCTCGTGCTTGATTTGTTTCTAAGTGGCCTTGCTAACCTATGTCGCAAATTTAAGTGAATGTATGTATTTGAAATCAGTGGAAATGTTGTTCCTCTACCCCAACTAGATTCGAACCTACCAAGTGATAAGTGACATCCCTATTCTTCCTGCCTAAAGGTATTACCTCGTATGTATCTATGTTGAACTTAATTTGCCAATTATTTGCTCATTCTTCGCGTTTATTAACATCCCCCTATAATGGATTGCACTCCTCCAGATTATTGACTATTGCCCCAATTTGTTATCATCTGCAAATTCAGAAATTGTGTTTTGATTGAATAGTTTAAATCGTTAATGTAAATTGTGAACAGCAGTGATCTCAGCACTGATCGTTGTGAAACACCACAACGCACCTTCTGCCACTGTGAATAGCTAACCTTTACTCCCACTCTCTGCTTTCTGTCTTGAAGCCAGCTAGCAACCTATTCTGCTACTTATCTCCTGACTCCGCATACTCTGACCTTATTCGGTAGTCTATTGATTGGACAAATCAAATTCGCCAAGGTAGCCTTGAGGAGGAGTTCATAGTGTGTATCTGGGATGGTTTCCTAGAACAGTATAGAAACATAGAAACATAGAAAAGGGGGCAGGTGTAGGTCATTCGGCCCCTCCAGCCTACTCCGCCATTTAATGAGATCATGGCTGATCATCCAAATGCAGTACCTGTCCTGCTTTCTCCCCATATCACTTGATCCCTTTAGCCTCAAGAAATATATCTAACTACTACTTGAATATATTTAATGATTTTGGCCTCAGCTGCCCTATGTGGCAGAGAATTCCAGTTTCACCACTCTCTGGGTGAAGAAATTCCTCTTCATCTCAGTCCTAAATGGTTTACCCCTTATCCTTAGACTGTGAACCCTGCTTCTGAACTCCCCGCCATGGGGAACATCCTTCCTGCATCTAGTCTGTCTAGTCCTGTTAGAATAGTACAAGTTTCAATGAGATCCCCACTCATTCTTCTAAACTCTAGCGAATGTAAGCCAACTCGACTGAATCTCTCCTCATACGTCATTCCTGCAATCCCAGGTATCAGTCTGATGAATCTTCGCTGCACTATCTACATGGCAAGAACATCCTTCCTCAGATAAGGCGACCAAAACTGCACACAACACTCAAGGTGTGATCTCATCAAGGAATGTACAACTGCAGCAAGACATCGTTGTTCCTGTACTCGAATCCTCTCGCTAAGAAGGCCAACATACCATTTGCCTTCTTAAAAGGCTGCTGCACCTGCATGCTTACCTTCAGGGACTGGTGCACATGGACACCCAGGTCTCTTTGCACTTCCCCTTTTCCCAATCTATTGCCTTTCAGGTAATAATCTGCCTTCCTGTTTTTGCCAGGGACGTAGATAATCTCGCATGTATTCACATTATGCTGCATTTGCCATGCATCTGCCCAATCACCCATCCTATACAAATCGTACTGATGTTGTTCTACATCCTCCTCACAGCACACACGCCCACCCAGCTTTGTGTCATCTGCAAACTTAGAGATATTATATCTAGTTCCCTCCTCTGGATCATTTATATATATTGTCAATAGCTGGGGTCCTAGCACCGATCCCTGCTGTACCCCACTAGTCACTGCCTGCCACTCGGAAAAAGACACATTTATGCCAACTCTTTGCTTCCTGTCTGCCAACCACTTCACTACCCAAGACAATACCTTACCCCAATCCAATGTGCATTAACTTTACACACTAATCTCTTACGTGGGACCTTATTGAAAGCCTTCTGAAAGTCCAAATACACCACATCCACTGGTTATACCTTATCTATTTTACGAGTTACATCCTCAAAAAATTACAGTAGATTACTGAACATGATTTACCTTTTGTAAATCCATGTTGACTTTGTCCGATCCTGTCACTGTTTTCCAAGTACTCTGCTATTACAACTTTTATAATGGACTCTAGAATTTTCCTCACTACTGTTGTCAGGCTTACCGTTTCTTAATTCCCTGTTTACTCTCTACCGCTCTTTTTAAATTTTGGGGTTACATTAGCTATCCTCCAATCCATGGGAACTGTTCCAGAATATTTAGAATTTTGGAAGATGACCAGCAATGTATCTACTATTTCTAGGGCCACTTCCTTCGGTACTCTTGGATGTAGATTATCAGGCCCTGGGGAATTATCGGCCTTCAATCCCATCAATTTCCCTGACACCATTTCCCAACAAATACTGATTTCATTCAATTCCTCCCTCTCATTAGACCTATGTTACCCGATGCTTGACTTCACCAATCTCTTTCTCTTTACTAATCTATAGAAGCTTTTACAGTCTGTTTTTATCTTCTCTACAAGCTTACACTTATGAACTATTTTCCTATTCTTAATTAATCCCTTTCTCTTCCTTTGCTGAATATTAAGGGCTCCGAATCCTCAGGGTTGCTGCTTTTTCTGGCCAAATTGTATGTCCTCTCCTTGGATCTTATGCAATCCCTAATTTCCCTTGTTAGCTACGGTTGAGTCACATTTTGTTTTATTTTTATGCAAGCAGGGCTGAAAAAATTCTACAGTTCATACATGCGATCTTTAAATATTTGCCATTGCCTATTCACCGTCAACCCTTTAAGTAACGTTCCCCAATCCATCCTAGCAAACTCTTGCCTTATACCATCGTAGTTTCCTGTTTTTTAATTCAGCACCCTTGTCTCTGAGTCAACTACTTCACTCTCCATTTTACCGAAGAATTTTATCATATTATGATCGCTCCTCCACAAGGGGCCTCACACAACAAGATTACTAATTAATCATTTCTCATTAAATAATACCCAGTCTAAGATGATCTGATCTCTAGTTGGTTCCTCGAATATTGTTCCAGGAAACCATCCGGTATAAACTCTAGGAGTTCCTCTTCCACGGTATTGTTACTAATTTGGTTAGCCCAATCTACATTTAGAATAAAGTCACCCATAATAACTGCTGTGCCCTTATTGAACGCATCTCTAATTCCCGGTGTAATTCCATCGCCAACCTCCGCATTACTCTTTGGGGGTTTGTAGTCAACTCCCACTATCGTTTCCAGCCCTTGGCATTTCTCAGCTCTGCACCTACAGATTCCACATCATCAGAGCTAATAAACTTCCTTACTATTGTGTTAGTCTCATCATTAACCAGCACTGCTACCCCACCTCATTTTCATTTTTTCCTGTCCTTCCTGAATATTGAATACCCCTGGATGTCGAATTCCCAGTCATCGTCACACTGCAGCCATGTCTCCATAATCCCAATTATATCTTATCCCTTTACATCTATTTGCACAGCTAATTCATCCACCTTATTAGGAAAGCTCCTCACATTAAGAGACAAAGCCTTCAGGCTTGATTTTTCATCACTCGTAGTACTTTTAGAATTCTTATTTACTATGGCCCGGTTTGATTTATAGCCTTGATTTCTCTGCCTTGCACTTTTGCTTTTCTCCTTTCTGTCTTTTGCTTCTATCATTGCTTCCCTTTCCTCTGTCTCCCTGCACAGGCTCCCAACCCCCTGCCATTTTAGTTAAACCCTCCCCAACAGCACTAGCAAACACTCCCCCTAGGACTTCAGTAATGGAACCAAGCAGGCTACCTTGTATCTGGTACTGTGTAATATGATAGCATTAATTAATGACCTCATACAAAAGGATCCTCCAGGAAAGAGTGATCATAACATGATTGAGTTTCAAATTCAGTTGGAGGGTGAGAAAGTTGTATCTCAAACCAGTGTCCTGCTCTTAAACAAAGGTGATGTCAATGGCATGAGGGCATAGCTGGCTATAGTGGATTGGAAAAAAACAAATTAAAAGGAAAGGCAGTTGAAATGTAGTGGCAGATATTTATGGAAATATTTTATAACTCTCAACAAAAATGTTCTCCAGTGAGAAAGAAATACTTTAAGAGAAAGCAGCACTATTCGTGGCTCACTAAGGAAGTAAAGGATGGTATCAAATTGAAAACAAATGCAAACAAGATTGGTGGGAGGCAAGAGGATTCCGATTATCTTTAAACCAGCATTGGATTACTCCAAAAATAATAAAGTGAGAGAATATGAATTACCAGAGTAAGCCAGGAAGAAATATTAAGTCAGATTGTAAGAGCCTCTACAGCTACATAATAAGGAAAATAGTAGCTAAAGTAAATATTGCTCCCTTAGAGGATGAGAATAGGGAATTAATAATGGGGAACGGGGAAATGGCAGAGACTCTGAACAAATATTTAGTATGTGTTTTCACGGTAGAAAACATTAACATTAACCCACTAATGTATAATCAAGGGACAACAGGGAGGGGGGAACTAAAGACTATTACTATCACTAAGAAAAATGTATTTGGTACAATAATGGACTAAACGACGAAAAGTCCCCTGGACCAAATTGGCTGCATTCCGGTGTCTTTAAATAAGTGGCTGCAGTGATAGTGGATGTATTGGTTGCAATCTACCAAAATGCACTGTACTCTGGAGAGGTCGCAGCGGATTGCAAAACATCAAATATAACACACCTATTTATGAAAGGGGGGAGTCAGAAAGCAAGAAACTATAAACCAGTTAGCCTTACATCTGTCGCTGGGAAAATGCTGGTGTCCTTTATTAAGGAAGCAGTGGTAGAGCATTTGGAAAATCATAATGCAGTCAAGCAGAGGCAGCATGTTTATATGAAAGGGAAATCATGTTTACCAAATTTGCTGGAGTTCTTTCAGGATGTAACGAGTTGGGTGGATAAGGGTGAGCCAGTGGATGTGGTGTATTTGGATTTCCAGAAGGAATTCGATAAGGTGCTACATAAAAGGTTACAGCATATGATAAGAGCACACAGAGTAGCGGGTAATAAATTAGCATGGAAGATAATTGTCTAACTAACTAAAAGCAGAGAGTCGGGATAAATGGGTCATTTTCCAGTTGGCAAACGGTAACTAGTGGGGTGCCATAAAACTCGATTCTGGGGCCTCAACTACTTACAATCTACATTAATGACTTGAACGAAGGGACCGTGTGTCATTTAGCCAAGTTTGCGGAAGATGCAACAATAGGTGAGAAAGGAAGTTGTGCAGAGGTCTAAACGAAGCTGCAAAGGGATACAGAGAGGCTAAATGAATGCGCAAACAAATGACAGTTGGAGTATAATGTGGGAAAGTGCGAGGTGATCCACTTTGGCAGGAAAAATAAAGTGTCTTGATATCACATCCTTTATAATTGACTCTAGCATTTTCCATACTACTGATGTTAGGCTAACCAGCCTGTAGTTTCCGGTTTTCACTCTCCCTCCTTTTTTAAGTAGTGGTATTACATTTGTCACCCTACAATCTACAGGAACTATTGCATAACCTATAGAATTTTGGAAGATGACAACCAATGCATCCACTATTCCACTCTCCCGGTGTCTCCTTCAAACTTGCTCTGACGATGCCACCTTCCCTACTAGTGCTTCTGATTTGTAATTCGTTTACATCAGCCGAGGATTCCCCTCTACCATGGTTCACATGGCCCACTGCTGTGTTCATTCCAGTTCCCGCACTTCTGCTTTCATTCCATCCCAACCCTCCCAGGACGACAGTAGGTTTCGCCTTGTCCTCAACTTTCATCCCACCAGCCTGCACCTTCGATGGATCATCCTCCAGGATTTACGAAGTCACCAGCGTGATCTCATCCACCAAACACATCTTCCTCTCACCACTGCTTTGTGCTTTCCAAAGGCACTGCTCCCTCGTCGACACCCTGGTCCACAGCTCCCCCCCCCACAACACCCCACCTCCTTCGCCCAGCACCTTCCCGTGCAAGGGCAAGAGATGCAACAACTGCCCTTTTACCTCCTCCCTTCCCACTGTCGAGAGCCCCAAACACTACTTCCAGCTGAAACAACGATTTACTTGTATGTTTTGCAAATTAGTATATTGTATTCCTATTCACGATGTGGTCTTCTCCACATTGGGTCTACAAAACGCAGATTGTGTGACTGCTTTATGGAACACCCCCATTCAGTCCGTGAGGGTGACCTGAGCTCCCGGTCACCTGTCACTATAATTCTCCACTTCACTCCCACTCTGAAATCTCCATCCTCGGCCTCTTACACTGTTGCAGTGAAGCTTAACGTAAGCTCGAGGAACATTGCCTCCTTTTCGATTAATCACATTAAAACCGTCTGGATTCAACATCGACTTCACCAAATTCAGATCATAACCTCTGCCTGTATCAATTGGTTTCTTTCCCTCACATGGCAGCTGTCTTTAATTCAGCAATTGGCATTTACATTTCATCTAGAACCATCTTTAAAACACAACAGTAAAATATTTTACAGGCACCTCAATAAGTAAGAGAATTGGGATGGGAATAGTGCCATTAACGGGTAGATAGGATAATACCACAGGTAACGATAGAGAGATGCCAGAAACATTAAATAATTATTTTGCTTCAGTATTTACCAGGGAGATAGAACAGGTGGGCATCTCATTTGATGATGAGATTAGTAACGAGATAAGTGCATTTAAAGTAAAAAGGATTTATTAACTAAACTAATCAAACTCAAAGAGAATAAAACCCCTGATCTGGATGGATTGCGTCCACACATTTTAGTAGAATCTAGCGAAGCGATAGCAGAGGTATTACAACAAACATTTAACAATTCGTTTAAAAAAGTGTTGTGCCAGAGATTTGGCGGATAGTGAATGTAATACCTATAGTTAAGAAGGGGCATAGAACATGTCCAGGGAATTATAGACCAGTCAGCTTAACATCGATAGTAGAAAAAAATGGAGCACTTACCAAAGGATAAAATAGAAGAACATCCCGAAACAAAAGACATAGAAATGATTAGTCAGCATGGATTTCAAAAGGGAAAGTCTTGCTTGACCATCATCATTGAATTTTTTGAAGAGTTAACAGAAAGTGTCGACAATGATAATGCAGTAGGTTTAATTTTCCTAGATTTGCAAAAGGCCATCCATAAGGTAACCCATAATAGACTGATATACAAGATCAGATAATGTGCAGTCAGGGAACAAGTAGCAGAATGGATAGTTAGCTGGCTTCAAGACAGAACGCATTGAGTGGGAGTAAAGGGTAGCTTATCACAGTGGCAGAAGTGTGTAGTGGTTTTCCACAAGGATCAGTGCTGGGACAACTGTTGTTCACAATTTATATTTTCGAATTGGATTTGAAATCAAAAACACAATTTTTAAATTTGTGGATGACACCAAATTGGTTGGGGTATAGTCAATACTGAGGAGGACTACAACAAATTACAGGCTGACATGAATAAACTTGCAGAATGGGCATATAATTGGCAAATGAACATAAACACATATAAATGTGATGTATTACGTTTTGGTAGGAAGAACAGGGAAGTCAAATATTAATTGGATGGTGCGAGTCTAGTTTGGGTAGAAGAGCAAAGTGATCTCGTAGTACAACTACACAATTCACTAAACGTTGCGACACAGGTTAGCAAAGCCATCAACAAGCAAACCAAGAATTAGGGTTTATTTCTAGAGGTTTAGAGTTGAAAAGTAGGGAAGTTTTGCTAAACCTGAATCGAAACGTGGATAGACCACACTAACTGCGCTCAGTTCTGGTCGCCATATTTTAAAATAATATAGAGGAGCTGGAGATGGTGCAGAGAATATTTCCAAGGCTGATGCCAGAAATGCGATGGTATACATATCAGGAAAGGATGAACAGGCTGGGTCTCTTTTCTCTTGAAAAGAGGAGGTGGAGGGGTGACCTGAAAGAGGTCTTTAAAATTATGAAAGGTTTTGATAGATTCGATAAAGAGAGAATGTTTAAAATTGTGGGGAAGTTCATAAATAGAGGCCATTAATATAAGATAGTCACCAAGAAATGCAATAGCGAATTCATAAGAAACGTCTTTACCCATTGAATGGTGAGGATGTGGAACTCGTTATCACAGGGATTGGTTGAAGGGAAAAGTATCGATGAATTTAAGGGGAGGCGAGTTTAGCATATGAGGGAAAAGGGAAGAGAGGTTTCTGCTGATAGATTTTGATGAGTTAAACTGGGAGGAATCTCGAGTGGAGCATTAACGTTGGCATGGACTGGTTGGGCTGAATGGCCTGTTTCTGTGTCGTATATCCGACTTAGTCCTATGTAATCCTATGTAAAGTAAATCTCTTCTCAACCATCACTGCTCTCAGCTGAACAAATCCAACTTCTCTGCTGAATCCACGTAACTGATGTCATTCACCCTTTGAATCATTCTCGTAAATCTTTTATGCACCCTCTCTACTGCCTTCACATCGTTTCTATACTGTGGTGCCAAGAATTAGACATAATCGCTTTGAGGCCGAACCAGTGTTTTGTAAAGATTCATCATAACTTCCTTGCTTTTGTACTCTGTGCTTCTATTTATGAAGTTCAGGATCCTGTATGATTTTTTAACTGCTTTCTCTACCTACCCTGACACCTTCAACGATCTGTCGACATATAACCCCAGATGTCTATGTTCATGCACTCATTTTGAATTTTACCATTTATTGCCTCTCCTCATTCTTCTTGCCAAAATGTATCACCTCGCACTCTTCTGCATTAATATATTTGCTGCTGTTAGCGAATCTGTGGTAAAGTAAATGAAAAGAACAACAGAAATGGATTGCTGCATTTTCTTGTGCCGTCAAATGATGGTAACTCAATTACCATTGTGACGTGAAAAATTGAAAGGTCCGTATCAGTGGTTGAGATTCTATAAAAGGGGAACTGATGGTTTCAAACAGAAGTGGGACATAAAATAAACCAGCTGGGGATCCAGTTCAATAACGTGGGCTCATCGATGCAATGTCCCTCTTTGATACCAAGAGAAGGGTTGGATTGAAATTCACATTTCTACTAACTTTGTGGAGACATAACCTGATTAATCAGAGTGAACAACTCCCATGAAACGTGGGGATGTGCATTTCATATGAAGGAATTCATTTTTGCTGGAATTTAGGACGTGGGCGTCGTTGGCAAGGCCGACATTTACTGCCCAACCCCAGTTGCCCTTGAGATGATTGTCAGCCCACTTCTTGAATCCACTTGTGTTCCCACAATGCTGTTTGGTATGGACTTTCAGGCCTTTGAGCGAGCGACACAGAAGGAACGCCAGATACAGTTCCCAGTCAGGATGGTGTCTGACTTGGATGTGGAACTGGGAGATGATGCTGTTCCCATGCAGCTGCTGCCATCGTCCTTTCTGATGATGGAGGTCGTGGGTGTGCGGAGTGCCGTCAAAATGCAACCCATTGAGTGATATGGAATGCTACAATGTGCTTAAGTTAAATATTTCACATATCAGGATGATTTTGAAAATCTCATTCTGCAGTTCCGGTTTTCTGACTGAGAATCTGTAATCTGACATGGCCAGCCAATCTGGCGGTGTCTCGTGAATTGACCATACATTCAGTGGAATAAAAAAATATCAGGATGATGACATTTGGCATTAAACATTTCGCTGTGGTAGGCCCAGAGATTTAGGGAGTAAAATTTGAAATCAGGGACTTTGATTGTGTAATTATAATAGCCAGCCTGCAGTTCCCCTGTCAGAATGGCTTGTCTTCACATCGCTAATTATCGGGTCTCTCAGCTCCATCACACAGCATTCCCTCAGTACTCAGTCACAGGGGCAATTGTAAACTAGCACGATATTACAATCCATTCAAGTCAATACAGGTTATAATTGGGCGGAGAATAAAACGGGAGGCCGATCACTCTCCGCCTCTTTCCCGCCTGGAGAATGTGGTTACAGTTACTCTCCAAGTTTGGCCACGGGCTGCGCTGTCATGATTCTTTGGCCGGGTTGAATTAACAAAATTCTGACACAATGAGGTAATCATTAGTCCTGTACAGTAGCCTAAAACAAGCGATAGCCCATCATCAGCCCGTTTTACACATCACCGGACTTTCGTTCCCATTGCCTACAATGGAATCTGAATTCATGGGGTGTGAAACGGGAGGCTGATTTGCTTTCGCTCGTTTTGCGCTTCCGCCCGTGACGATTTTCATCCCATTATCTCCTGTAACGCCCCTTGCCGCTAATAGATTCATAGGGTCTGAATGCAGGGTCAGTGTTACAGGGATCCTGTCAAGATTTGAGCAATAAAAACAAAACGTAACCCTACTATTTAAGAAAGGAGGGCGAGAGAAAATGGTGAACTACAGACCAGTTGACCTGACATCAGTATTCGAGAAAAAGTGAGAATCTATTATTAAGGACTTAGTAAAAGGGCACTTCGAAAATAATAATAGGATTGGCAGAGTCAACATGGATTTATGAAATGGTAAACGTGTTTGCCAAATTTGTTGGAGGTTTTTGAGGTTGTAACTAGCAGAATAGATAAGGGGGAACCAGTGGATATGGTGTTTTTGGATTTGCAGAAGGCATTCTATAAGTTGCCACACAATAGGTTATTAAACAAAATTAATGCTCATTCGATTGGTGGTAATATACTAGCATGTATAGAGGATCAGTTAACGGACAGAAAGCAGAGAGTAGGAATAAACGGGTCATTTGCGGGTTGGCAGGCTGTAACTGGTGGGATACCGCAAGATCAGTGCTTGGGCCTCAGCTATTCACAATCTATATCAATGATTTGGATGAGGGGACCGAATTTATTATATCTATGTTTTCTGATGATACATAGCTGGGTTGGAACATAAGTTGTGAGCAGGATGCAATGAGGCTTCAAGGGGATACAGACAGGCTATGTAATTGGGCAAGAACACGGCAATTTGAACATAATGTGGAGAAATGTGAGGCTACCTCCAAGGTGCGCAGTCTCAGATTAAGGGGTCGGCCATTTAGGAATGAGATGAGGAGAAATTTCTCCTCTGTGAGGGTCAAGAATCTTTGTAAATCATTACCCCAGAGGGTTGTGAAGGCTCAGTCGTTTAGTATATTCAAGACAGGTAGATATGTTTTTGAAATTTTAATGAATCAAGGGATATGGGGATATTGCAGGAAAGTACAGAAGACCGGGAAGTCAGCGAAAGACCAGGGAGGTAAGACAAACTGGTAAGTACTTTTCTCAAACCTTCCTAGAAAGTAAAACCAAAACTAGTGGGATTTGGTTAGTTTAAAAAGGAATAAGAGGAGTACAGTATACATTGGTCTAAGTAAGCTTCGGGAAAACAAAAGTCGATAAATAAACTAAAACTAGAAAATTAAAAAGTAATATAAGGGTTAAGTCATGGCAGTAGAGCTCGGACCTGTGTCATGCTCCTCCTGTAACATGTGGGAAATCAGGGACGCTTCCTGTGTCCCTGACGACTATGTGTGCGGGAAGTGTGTCCAGCTGCAGCTCATGTGGGACCGCATGACGGCCCTTGAGCTGCAGATGGACTCACTTTGGAGCATCCACGATTCTGAGAGGGGTGTGGATAGCACATTTAGTGAGTTGGTCACACCGCAGGTTAAGGCCAGCGTAGACAGTACATGGGTGACCAAAAGGCAGAGCAAGGGCAGGAAGGTAGTGCAGAAATCCCCTGGGGTTGTCTCCCTTAGCAACAGGTTCACCGCCTTAGGTACTGTTGTCGGGGGGGGGGGTGACACATCGGGGGAAGGCACCAGCAGCCAGGCTCATGGCACCATGACTGGCTCTGTTGCAAAGAAGGGAGGGAAAAAGAGTGGCAGGGCTATAGTAATAGGGGATTCGATTGTAAGGGGAATAGATAGGGGTTTCTGTGGTCGCGACCGAGACTCCAGGATGGTATGTTGCCTCCCTGGTGCAAGGGTCAAGGATGTCTCGGCGCGGGTGCAGAATATTCTGGAGGGGGAGGGGGAACAGCCAGTTGTCGCGATACATGTTGGTACCAACGACGTAGCTAAAAAAAGGGAAGAGGTCCTACAAGTAGAATTTAGGGAGTTAGGAGCCAAGCTAAAAAGTAGGACCTCGAAGGTAGTAATCTCTGGATTACTACCAGTGCCACGTGCTAGTAAGAGTACAGAGAACAGGATAGTTAGGCTAAATACGTGGCTTGAGCAGTGGTGTAAGAGGGAGGGTTTTAAATTTTTGAGGCATTGGAACCAGTTTTGTGGTAGGTGTGACCTATACAAAAGGGACGGTCTACACCTGTGCAGAGATGGAACTGATGTTCTCGGGGTAATTTTTGATAAAGCAGTTCGGGAGCATTTAAACTAGTATGGCAGGGGGCTAGAAACCTATGTAGTGAAATAGAGGAAAGTGAAAGGCAGACAGAAATAAATGGTAAAAGGGTGAGGAACAAAAAACAAAGGGCCAAACTAATTCATAAAAAATGTGAGCATAAAAAAAGCCTGAGGGTTTTATACCTTAATGCGAGAAGCATCAGGAACAAGGTAGATGAATTAGCTGTGGAAATAGAGGTTAATAATTATGATCTAATTGGGATTACGGAAACATGGTTGCAGGGTGAGCAGGGCTGGGAGCTTAACATACAGGGGTATTCAGTATTTAGGAAGGATCGACAAAAAAGAAAGGGAGGAGGGGTAGCATTGCTAGTAAAAAAGGGGATAAATGCAATTGAAAGGAAGGATATTAACTCAGTTAATACAGAATCTATATGGGTGGAGCTAAGAAATAGCGAGGGGCGAAAAACATTAATAGGAGTGGTATATAGGCCTCCAAATAGTAAAATAGTGGTTAGGGAGGGCATCACGAGGGAAATTAGAGAAGCGTGCAATAAGAGCACAGCTGTCATCATAGGTGACTTTAACTTACATATAGATTGGACTAGCCTAATCAGTAAAAATAATGAGGAGGAGGAATTCCTTGAGTGTTTAAGGGATGGTTATCTGGGTCAATATGTCGAGGAACCAACTCGGGAACAGGCTATATTGGACTGGGTACTGTGCAATGAGAAGGGACTAATCAGTAATCTTGTTGTACGGGGACCCTTGGGTCAGAGCGATCATAACATGATCGATTTCTCACTCGAAATGGAGAGCGAAGAAATTGACTCAGAGACTAAGGTCCTGAATTTAAACAAGGGGAATTATGATGCCATGAGACGGGAACTGAGTAGGTCTGATTGGACAACGTTCCTGGGAGGACTGGAGGTAGATAAACAATGGCAAACATTTAAAGATAGAATGACAAAATTGCAAAAATAGTTTATACCAATCTGGCATAAAAGGAAATCTAAAAAGGTGACTCAACCGTGGATAACAGGGGAAATTAGAGACAGCATAAAATCCAAAGATAGGGCGTATAAAATAGCCAAAAAAAGCGCCAGAGCGGAAGATTGGGAACAGTTTAAGATAGAGCAAAGGAGGGCAAAGGGCATAATCAAGAGGGGCAAAATAGCTTACGAAAACAAGCTGGCGGAAAATATAAAAACTAACTCCAAAAGCTTTTATAAGTATATCAAAAGGAAAAGACTGGTGAAAACCAAAGTTGGTCCATTGCAGTCAGATACGGGGGAATATATAATGGGAAATAAGGAAATGGCAGATCAACTAAATGCATACTTTGGGTCAGTCTTTACGAAGGAAGACACAAAAAACCTCCCTGGGATATCGGGAAAAATAGGGACATTGGCAAAGGAGGAACTGACGCAAATCAATATCTCTAAGGATATGGTGTTAAGGAAGCTAAAGGGATTGAAGGTGGACAAATCCCCAGGGCCTGATAACATGCATCCTAGGGTACTGAAGGAGGTGGCCCTAGAGATAGCGGATGCACTAAGGATGATTTTTCAGAATTCATTAGACTCGGGAACAGTGCCCATGGATTGGAGGGTAGCTAACGTTACCCCACTATTCAAAAAGGGGGGTAGGGAAAAAGCAGGTAATTACAGACCTGTAAGCCTTACATCAGTTGTGGGCAAAATGCTGGAGTCCATCATTAAGGATGAAATAGCGGAGCACTTAGCAAATGGGGACAGGATAGGACAGAGTCAACATGGATTTACAAAGGGTAAATCGTGCTTGACTAATCTATTGGAATTTTTTGAGGGAGTAACTGGTAGAATAGATGGGGGAGAGCGAGTAGATGTGGTGTACCTGGACTTCCAAAAGGCCTTCGATAAGGTCCCACATAAAAGATTAGCATGGAAAATTGAGGCTCATGGGATAAAGGGGAAAGTATTGGCGTGGATAGGGAACTGGCTGTCAGATAGAAAACAGAGAGTTGGAATAAACGGCTCATTTTCTGAATGGCAGGCAGTAACAAGTGGGGTACCACAGGGATCTGTCCTGGGCCCCCAGCTGTTCACAATTTACATTAATGACCTGGATCAGGGAGTCGGATGCAGCATTTCCAAATTTGCAGACGACACTAAACTAGGAGGGGGGGTGGGCTCAGAGGAAGAGACCAGGAAGCTCCAGAGCGATTTGGACAGACTGGGCGATTGGGCGGATAAATGGCAGATGCACTATAATGTGGACAAGTGCGAAGTTATCCACCTTGGGTGCAGGAACGGGAGGGCAAATTATTATTTAAATGGCAATAGATTGGGAGAGGGGGAAGTACAGAGAGACCTGGGTGTTCTTGTACACCAGTCACTGAAGGCGAGCATGCAGGTGCAACAGGCGGTCAAGAAGGCAAACGGTATGCTGGCCTTCATAGCAAAAGGGTTAGAATACAGGAACAGGGATACCTTGCTGCAGCTGTACAGGGCACTGGTGAGACCACACCTCGAGTACTGTGTACAGTTTTGGTCGCCTCATCTGAGGAAGGATGTTCTTGCCATGGAGGGGGTGCAGCGGCGATTCACCAGGCTGATACCAGGAATGGCGGGAATGACCTATGAGGAGAGACTATGTAGTTTAGGGATGTACACACTGGAGTTTAGAAGATTGAGAGGGGACCTCATAGAAGTGTATAAAATTCTGACAGGTCTAGACAGACTGGATGCAGAAGGAATGTTTCCCTTGGCGGGTGAGAACAGAACTAGAGGACATAATTTAAGGATAAGGGCTAAACCATTTAGGACAGAGATGAGGGGGAATTTCTTCACTCAGAGAGTGGTGAACCTGTGGAACTCATTGCCACAGAGGGCAGTGTACGCCAGCTCATTAAATATATTTAAGAGGGAATTAGATATATTTCTACGGGCAAAAGGGGTTAAGGGTTACGGAGAGAAGGCGGGGACGGGATACTGAATTAAAGGATCAGCCATGATCTCATTGAATGGCGGAGCAGGCACGAAGGGCCGAATGGCCTACTCCTGCTCCTATCTTCTATGTATCTATGTATCTATGTAGAACATTAGCAATGGTCTTATTGAATGGCGGAGCAGGCTTGAAGGTCTGTATGGCCTACTCCTGCTCCTATTTCTTAAGTTCTTATATTCGTAAAACCAATTCTGTTATATTCCTCTCTCCTAATATTAAACCATTAATTCTGTTACAGTGATTAAAGCAGAAATTAATAAACATACCACGAGTGATGATAAAACATATGAAAAATCTCTGCTCCCTGTCACTCACCTGCTACAATAACCATCACGTACGCGCTTCGTAGGGAGTCAAACTGCCTTCCATTGACGGAGGTCCTATATTGGCACTGGTACCGCCCTGCTTGGTCTGTACTGGTAACCGGGATTGTTCCAATGTTGTTCTTTGTGACAAATTGTTCGGATTGCAGATATTGATCATCTTTGTAAAAGTAGAAGTTATTATCACGACTATCTCCAGTCACGTTGCAGGTAATGGTGACCGCCTCTCCTACTACATATGCCCCAGTCGGTTGATCAAGCGATATCAGTGGTATTGTTAGTGGACCTGTGGTAACATGAATAGAAAGTACAATGTGAAATGGATCTGCGGATTTACATGTGCAGTGCAAGGTTGGGAACTCACTGATGAATGTGTGGTGTTGAAGCGCAGTTTCATATCAGATAGAGAGATTCCACAAAAGGGGAGTTCGGAATTTGATTACACAGAAGGAAAGACTTGCATTTCTATAGTGCCTTTCATGACCTTGTGACGTCCCAAAGCAAGTTACAGCCAATTTAGTACTTTTGAACTGTAGCCGCTGTTGTAACATAGGATATTGAATGGCGGAGCAAAATAACCTAAATAAGCTCCAGTTCTCTGTACAAAGCCCGGTTTTAAGCCAGAGATTTTACTCTGGGATACGAGCGGAAAATGTAAAAGGTTGCTTTCAAATGCCCAGTGCATCTAATTTAGCCCAGATGAAGATGCGATCAGAAAGATTTAAAGGCTCCATTATACTCACACTGCGAGCGCTACCAGTTCAAGTATGAAACCTCCGCCAACCTCAGTGAGGCTGAGACCGTCACACATTTCAAATAACTGAATTGTTTTGGTGGGCCCGATATTATTGTTATCGTTACCGCTGGAATAGTCGCTGGCATATCCAGCAACTACTGTCCATCCCTAGCTTCCCATTCAGAATGTGACGGGTGGCCTTCTAATTGAATCGCAGCAAGTCCGGTGAGGTCAAAGTGTAAAACAAAATAGTGAGTACTAAGATTTGGATCTAGCGACGATGAAGGAACAGCAGGATCGTGTGTGATGTGGAGTTGATTTTGAGGTGTTGGTGCACCCATGCGCCTGCTACCCCTGTCGTTCTAGGAGGGAGAGGTCATGGGTGTGGGAGGTGCTGCTCAAGAAGTCTTCATGAGTTGCTGCAGTGCATCTTGTAGATGGTATGCATTGCAGCCACATTGCGCTGGTGGTGGTTGGAGTAAATGTTTAAGGTGGTGGCTGGCGTGCCAATCCAGCAGGCTGCTTTGTCCTGGTTGGTGTCAAGGTTCCTGAGTTCGAGCTACACTCATCCAGGCAAGTGGAGAGTATTCCATCACATTCCTGACTTGTGCATGCAGATGGTGGAATGCCTTTTCGGAGTCAGGAGGTGAGTTATTCGCCGCAGAATTTCTCACCTCAGATCTGCTCTAGCAGCCATAGTGTTTATATGGAGGGAAATTTGCAATTGATGTTTTTGTTTGTGAATTTGTTGGTGATGGTTTCCCCATGTGCATGCTGCCCTGGTCCTCCTGGGTGGAGAAGGTCACCTGTTTGTGAGTTGCTGCCGAAATGCAATGCAGAGACTGATCTGGAACCTCACAATGTAATTAGATTAAAATACAGGACCATTTTGCAAGTCTCGGTACGCAGATTCTGTTCCCTGACAGCGTAACCTGTAATGTTTCAACGCCAGTCAGTCTTGAGAGGTTTCTGAGGTGACGTTACATTCAGTGGATGTAAATCCCTGGCGCCGTGCTGTCATTGTGGCATTAAACTTTGATAGTTCGAACATGTAGAGGATAATTTTTCTTAGGTGGTTCCTTGAAACAAGTGGTCACGATTCGATTTTACACAAATAAATAAATGGAAATCATTATCAGGCGAGGCATAAAACGGGTGGACAAATCCTGTCTACAGTTGAGCAATAAGATCAAATCCCATTAGGTTATCTTCTTCTCTCCTAATAGTAAACCATTCATATTGTTCCAATGATTAAAGCATGATTGTATAAAGAATTTCAGGAGCTTGAAAAAAACATACTAAAATCCTCTGCTCCCTGTCACTCACCTGTTACAGTGACCGTCACAGACTCGCTGAGGTGAGATTCTAACCACCTTCCATGAACGAAGATACCATATCGGCACTGGTACCGCCCTCCTTGGTCTTTACTGGTAACCGGGAATGTTCCAATATTGTCCTTTGTGACAATTTGATCGGAGTACAGCCGTTGATTATATTTGTAAAAGTAAATGGTTTTATAGCGATAATCTCCGGTCACAGTGCAGGTAATGGTGACTGTCGCTCCTACTACATAAAGCCCAGTCGGTTGGTCAACAGATATCACTGGCGCTGTTAGTGGATCTGTGGTAAAATACATAGAAATAGCCTTTAGAATTGGGTCTGCGGACTTTCATGTGCAGTGCCAGGTTGGGAACTCAATGTTGATTGTGCAGTGTTAAAGTGCAGTTTCACATTGCTTACAGAGATTCCACAAAAGGTGAGTTCGGGATTTGATTACAAGGAAACAAAGAAAGACTTGCATTTCTGTAGCACCTTTCATGAACGCGGGACGTCCAAAATCACTTTGCAGACAATTTATTACTTTTGCAGTGTATTCGCTGTTGTAATGTAGGAAATCAAACGGCGGTGCCAAAGAACCTAAATCAGCTCGAGTTTGCTGTCAAAAGTCTGGTTTAAGGCTGAACATTTTACTCTGGGATACGAGCAGAACAAAGAAGTTTGCTTTGAAAAGCCCAGTGCTGCTAATTTAGCCCAGGTGATGATGCGATCTGAGAGAGCGAAAGTCACCATTGTACCCGCACCGTGACTGGAACCAATGCTATTGTGAATCCTCCACCAAGGGAAGGGCATTAGAAACCAATCTCAGCGAGGCTGTGACGGTCACACATTTCAAATAATTGACAAGTTTTGGTGGGCCCGCAATATTGTTATCATTACCGCTGTGGCAGACACTGGCATGGCCAGCAACTACTGACCATCATTAGTTTTCCCTTCAGAAGGTCGGTGGCCTTCTAATTGAACCCATTCAGGATGGTGTGGAACTTGGAGGGAACTTTGAGGTGATGGTGTTCCCATGTGCCTGCTGCCCTTAATTCGAAAAAAAGGAGTGAACAACCTGCTAAACTCCTTGGATTCACATTTGAAACTGTGGGCCCACCAAAAGCTTTCAAGGAGATTTCCAATTAGTCTCAACCGCTGCCCTTTTCCCGGAGCCATACAACTATTCCGTTTTTAGGTATTCATTCAATTCTATTTGGAGGGTAATATTCAATCTGTTTCCACCACCAATTCAGGCAGTTCATTCCAGATCATACAAACTCGCTTTGGAAAACAATTCCCTTTTTATCCATCCTGGTTCTTTTGCCAATTAATTTAAATCTTTGTCCTTTGGTTGCAGTTTCTTTTTATTCATTCTATCGATACGCGTCATAGTTTGGAACAACTCTATTGATACTCCAATTATTATTTTCTGCTCCAAGCGTATAACCCCACCTTATCTAGTCTGTCCACATCAAACTACCCGGGGTTATAAGGCACAGAGCTACGTGATGGCTAGCAGAGAGAGAAATACAAAGAGAGGGAGAGAGATTGAGACAGAGATAGACAGGAACAGCGTGGGAGAGGAAGAGAGAGAGATCACGACAAATCAAAGATAGCATCCAGAGAGAGGAAAGAACAATTAACAGGTTAAATGGATTCGCAAATGAAGTGGAAGTGAGCACACGATAGAAAGAGAAGATGACAGAAAGAGGAATGACAGGATTGGGAGAGAAACAGAGAGAGAAGGACTGCGAGAATCATTGAGCAATGGAACGATGGGGAATCAGCGAGACTGGATAAGGGAGATAAAGGTAGATCGAGGGCTGAAGGCCGTACAAGTCTAAGCTCCGGACCGTACTATCTGACAGGGTCGTGGTAACAGATTCCAGAGGAAATCTCGAAAGGCAATTGGACATGTACTTGAAGATGACTAATTTGCAGGATTAAGCGAAAAGCTGAGGAATGGGACTAAAATGGGCCACTCTTTCCAAAAGCCGCGACAGGCAGGCCGGGCCAAATTGCCTCCGTCTGTGCTGTAAATCTTCATGATTCCATGATTGTATGATCAACCGAAATATAAAAGGGATTTAAATTACTGATCTACATTTGCATTGGTGTCTCTCTGGGTAAAGAGTTTCTCTTTAATTCCCTATTATCATCATTAGTGACGAGCTTCTATTTATGGAACTTATTTCTGGTCTCCCCCACATGTGGACTCATCTTTTCTGCGTCTGCCCTGACAAAACTTTTCATAAACTTAAAGACCTACATCAGATCCCCGTCTCCAGTCCTCCCTTTCCTAGAGAAAGGAGCGCAAACCTGTTCCATCTTTCCTGATAGATATAGCCTTTCAGTTCTGGTATCCTCCTTGTCAATATGCATTGCACCTTATTCAGTGCTTCGATATCCATTATATAAAATGGAGGCCAGGACTCTGCACAGTGCTCCAAGTGCAGTAAAACCCTCGACTATAAATTGCACCTTCTCCAGTGCTTCGATATCCACTTGATAATATGGAGACCAGAACTCGGCAAAGTGCTCCAAGTGTAGTAAAACCCTGGTCTATACATTGCACCTTTTCCAGTGCTTCGATATCTATTTTATACAATGGGGACCAGGACTCTGCACCGTGCTCCAAGTTTAGTGTAACTCAGGTCTATACATTGCACCTTCTCCAGTGCTTCGATATCCATGTGATAATATGGAGACCAGGACTCTGCACAATGTTCCAAGTGTAGTTAAACCCTAGTCTATACATTGCACCTTCTCCAGTGCTTCGATATCCATTTTATAAAATGGAGACCAGGACTCTGCAGAATGCTCCAAGTGTAGTAATACCCTGGTCTATACAAGGTTAACTTATAAACATAGAACATAGAAAAATAGGAGCAGGAGTAGGCCGTTCGGTACTTCGAGCCTGCACCGCCATTCAATATGATCATGGCTGATCCTCTAACTCAATACCATATTCCCACTCTCTCCCCATACCCCTTGATGCCTTTTGCATCTAGAAATCTATCTATCTCCTTCTTCAAAACAATCAGTTACTTGGCCGCCACAGCCTTCTGAGGTAGAGAATTACACAGGTTCACTACCCTGTGAGTGACGAAATTTCTCCTCATCACAGTCCTACATGTACTACCCCGTATCCTGAGACTGTGAACCCTCGTTATATACCCCCAGCCAAGGGAAATGTCCTCTTTGTATCGAGTCGGTCTAGTCCTGTCACAATTTTATACGTTTCAATGAGATCCCCTCTCATTCTTCTAAACTCGAGAGAATAGAGGCCTAGTCGACCCAATCGCTCCTCATACGACAGCCCTGCCATCCCATGAATCAGTCTGGTGAACCTTCGCTGCACTTCCTCTATGGCAAGTATATCCTTTCTTAGGTAAGGATACCTGAACTGCATACAGTACTCCTGGTGTGGTCTCACCAAGGCCCTGTACAGGTGTAGTAAGACAGCTTTTTTCCTGTATTCAAATAAGAACATAAGAACATAAGTAGGACAAGGAGTAGGCCATATGGCCCCTCGGGCCTGCTCCGCCATTCATTAGTATCATGGCTGATCCGAATCTAGACTCAGGTCCACTTCCCTGCCCGCTCCCATTACCCTTAATTCCCTTATCAGCTAGGAAACTGTCTATGTCCGTTTTAAATGTATTTAATGTTGCAGCTTCCACAGTTTTGCTTCCCTCTGAGTGAAGAAGTTTCGCCTCATCTCAGTTTTGAAACGGCAGCCCCTTATTCTAAGATTATGACCCCTAGTTCTAGTCTCACCCATCAGTGGAAACATCCTCCCGGCATTCACCCGATCAAGCACCCTCACAATCTTTTATGTTTAGATAAGATCGACACTCATTCTGCTGAGTCCCAATGAGTAGAGGCCCAACCTACTCAACCTGTGCTCATAAGTGAACCCCCTCATCTCCGGAATCAACCGAGTGAACCTTCTCTGAACTGACTCGAGAGCAAATATATATTTTCTTAATTATGGAAACCAAAACTGTACGCAGTATTCCAGGTGTGGCCTCAGCAGTACCCTGTATAACTGAAGCAAGACTTCCCTGCTTTTATACTCCATTCCCCTTGCAATAAAACCCAAGATTCCATTGGCCTTCCTGATCACCTGCTTTACCTGCATAACAATCTTCTGTGTTTCATGCACCAAGACCCCAGATCCCTTTGTACTGTAGCACTTTGCAGTTTCTTTCCACTTAGATAATAATTTGCTCTTTGATTTCTCTGCCAAAGTGCATAACCTCACACTTTACAACAATATATTCCATCTGCCAAATTTCTGCCCACTCACTTAGCCTGTCTATGTCCATTTGCAAGGTTTTTTATGTCGCCCTCACTCACTGCTTTCCCTCCCAAATCATCTTGCAATGAAGGCCAACATACCATTTGCCTTCCTAACTGATTGCAGCACCTGCATGTTTGCTTTCAGTGACTGGTGTACAAGG
Organism: Somniosus microcephalus; assembly: GCF_052327205.1. NCBI lineage: Eukaryota > Metazoa > Chordata > Chondrichthyes > Squaliformes > Somniosidae > Somniosus > Somniosus microcephalus. Next base: position 47,477,489 of record NW_028225184.1, on the reverse strand, counting down.
ACAGCCAGTTCCTTTTGTACATCAGTATTTCCCAAATTTTCAACATTTATGTAATACTCTACATTTCTGTTTTTCGAACCGAAGTGGATAATTTCACATTTATGCACGTTATACTACCATGTATTTGCCCACTCACTCAACTTGTGTAAATCGCCTTGAATCCTCTTTGCCTTCTCCTCATAACTCACAAATCCCACCAAATTCGTGTCGTCAGCAAACATGGAAACATTACATATTTCCCTCATCCAAATCATTGATATATATTGTGAATAGCTGGCGCCCAGGCACTGATCCCTACGGCACCCTGAAAAGATCAATTTCTTCCTACCCTCAGTCTCCTGTCTGTTAAACAATTTTCTCTCCCTGCCGGTATATTACTCCCAATCCCATGTGTTTTATTTTTGCACACTGAACTCTTGTGTGGAATTTTATCAAAGCCATTCTGAAAATTCAAATACTCCATGTTAACAGTTTCTCCCTTATATATCTGCCAGTTACATCCTCAAACATTCCAGTAGGTTTGTCAAACACGGTTTTCTTTTCAAAGTAAGGCTTTTGACAAAGACTCGCATGGGAGACTGGTCAAGAAGGTTAGAGCCCATGGGATCCAGGCCAATTTGGCACATTGGATCAAAATTGTCTTAGTGGCAGGAGGCAGAGGGTGATGATCGCAGGTTTTTTTTATGACTGGAAGCCTGTGTACAGTGGTGTACTGCAGGGGTCAGTGCTTGTTCCGTTGCTCCTTGTAGTATACATCAATAATTTATGTGAGAAGTCACACAACACCAGGTTATAGTCCAATAGCTTTATTTGAAATCACAAGCTTTCAGAGCGCTGCTCCTTCATCAGCTGAAGTGGAGAGATGCATATAGGCACAGCATATATAGTCAGAGAGCACTGCCAGATGATTACAGGTAATCCTTCTAAGTGCCCTTTATCTCACCTCGGCAGAGAGATAACCACAGCAATCAAAGGTGTGAATCGAGTCCCAACAGGTCAGTGAGGAAAACATTACATCAAAGAACAATGAGGTGGGGTCATAAGGGGTCAAATGTTGCAGAGGCTGGGGTCTGTATGAAAAACAATAAACAAGCAAAAAACAATTTTTTGCCTGAAATCACAGCAGGTCTGGCCGCAGCTGTGTAGAGAGAACAAGCCAACGACGACTCGAGTCTGGATGACTATACGTCAGGTGGGGTTAGATGTAGCGTGACATGAACCCAAGGTCCCGGTTGAGGCCATCCAAATGAGTGCGGAACTTGGCTATCAGTTTCTTTCGACGATTTTGCGTTGTCGTGTGTCTCGAAGGCCGCCTTGGAGAATGCTTACCCGAAGATCAGAGGCTGAATGTCCTTGACTGCTGAAGTGTTCCCCGACTGGGAGGGAACACTCCTGCTTGGCGATTGTTGTGTGTTGTCCGTTCATCCGTTGTCGCAGTGTCTGCATGTTCTCGCTGATATACCATGCTCCGGGGAATCCTTTCCTGCAACGTATGAGGTAGACAACTTTGGCCGAGTCACATGAGCATGTACCATGTACCTGGTGGGTGGTGTCCTCACGAGTGATGATGGTAGCTGTGTTGATGATCTGGCATGTCTTGCAGAGTTTGCCGTGGCAGGGTTGTGTGATGTCGTGGTCGCTGTTCTCCTGTAAGCTGGGTAATTTGCTGCGAACGATGGTCTGTTTGAGGTTAGGCGGCTGTTTCAAGGTGAGTAATGGAGGCGCGGGGATGCCCTTAGCGAGGTGTTCGTCGTCATCGATGACATGTTGAAGGCTGCGAAGAACATGGCATAGTTTCTCTGCTCCGGGGAAGTACTGGACGACGAAGGGTACACTGTTCGTTGTGTCCCTTGTTTGTATTCTGAGGAGGTCTATGCGATTTCTGCTGTGGCCCGTCGGAACTGTCGATCGAAGAGTCGAGCGTCATATCCCGTTCTTACGAGGGCGTCTTTCAGCGTCTGCAGGTGTCCATCGCGTTCCTCCTCCTTTGAGCAGATCCTGTGTATTCACAAGGCTTGTCTATAGGGGATGGCATCTCTAACGTGGTTAGGGTGGAAGCTGGAGAAGTGGAGCATCATGAGATTGTCCGTTTCAGGAAAGGATGCCCCAGATCATGGTACATCAGCGAGGCCATGCAGAAACTGCGACAACGGATGAGCGGATACCGCACAACAATCGCCAGGCAGGAGTGTTCCTTCCCAGTCGGGGAACACTCAGCTCCGAACTTCGGGTAAGCATTCCCCAAAGCGGCCTTCAAGACACACGACAACGCTCTACACATTTGCGGCCGGGCCTGCTGTGATTTCCAGCAAAAAATTGTTTTTTGCTTGTTTTATGTTTTTCATACAGACCCCAGCATCTGCAACATTTGACCCCTTATGACCCCACCTCTTTGTTCTTTGATGTAATGTTTTCCTGACTGATCTGTTTGGACACCATTCACACCTTCGATTGCTGTGATTATCTCTCTGCCGAGGCGTGATAAAGGGCAGTTAGAAGGTTTACCTGTAACCATCTGGCAGTGCACTCTGACTCTATATTCTGTGCTTGTATGCATCTCTCCACTTCACCCGATGAAGGAGAAGCGCTCCGAAAGCTTGTGATTTCAAATAAAGCTGTTGGACTATAACATGATGTTTTCTGATTTCTCACATTTGTCCACACAAGTCCAACACTGGCATCTCCACAATATCAATAATTTAGATATGAATGTAGGAGGTATGATCAGGAAGTTTGCAGATCACACGGAAGTTAGTGGAGTGGAAGACAGCAAGAGGGAAGCCTCCTGCTACTGGACGATATAGACGGGTTGATTTGATATGCAGAACAGTGGAAAATTGAATTTAACCCTGAAAATTCTGAGATGATGCATTTTGTGAGGACTAACAAGGCAAGGGAATATACAATGAATGGTAGGATCGTAGGGAGGACAGAAGATCAGAAGGACCTTGGTGTGCATGGACATAGATCCCTGAAGGCAGCAGGGCAGGTAGATAACGTGGTTCAAACGCATATGGGACACTTGCCTTCCTTAGCCGAGGCATAGAATATAAAAGCAGGGAGGTTATGATGGAGCTGTACAAAACGCTAGTTAAGCCACACTATAGGAAGGATTTGATTGCATTGGAGAGGGCGCAGAGGAGATTCACCAGGATGTTACCTGGGCTGGAGCGTTTCAGCTATGAAGAGAGACTGGACAGGCTAGGGTTGTTTTCTTTATAGCAGAGAAGGCTGAGTGGGGACCTGATTAAGGTGTACAAAATTATATGGGGCACAGATATGGTAGATAGAAAGGAACTTTTCCCCTTAGTAGAGGGGTCAATATCCAGGGTGATAGTTTCAAGGTAAGAGGCTGGGGGTTTAGAGGGGATTTGAGGAAAAACTTTTTTACCCAGAGGGTGGTTGGAATCTGGACCTCACGCCTGAAAGTGTGGAAGAGGCAGGAACCCTCACAACATTCAAGAAGCATTTAGATGAGCACTTGAAACGCCATAGCATACAAGGCTACGGATCAAGTGCTGGGAAGTGGGATTAGAACAGATAGGGCTTGATGGCCGGCGTGGATACGATGGGTCGATGGGCCTTCTTCTGTGCTGTATAACTGTATGAATCTCTGATTATTTTGCTCATTTATATCACAATTCCCCTGCCTGATGTCTATGTCTACATTGTCCTTCTCCATAGTAAACACAGACGCAAAATATTCATTTTAATCTTCACCTACATCTTCTGGCTCTACACACAGATTGCCACTCTGGTCCCTAATGGGCCCTACTCTTTCCCTGGTTATCCTCTTGCATTTAATATACTTATATATAGCACTTGGAAAATAGTGACAGGATCGGACAAAGTCAGCATGGATTTACAAAAGTTAAATCATGATTGACTAAACTACTGGGATTTTGAAGGATTTAACTGGTAGAATAGATAAGGGAGAATGAGTGCATGTGGTGTATTTGGACTTTCAGGAGGCTTTCGATAAGATCCCGCACAAGAGTTTAGCGTGTAAATTTAAAGAACATGGGAATGGGGGCAAGTTACTGAATTGGATAGAGAACTGGTTGGCAGATAGGATGTAAAGAGTTGGAATAAACAGTTATTTTTCCGAGTGGTAGGCAGTGACTAGTGGGGATCGGTGCTAGGACCCCAGCTAATCACAATATATATGAATGATCTAGACGATGGAACTAGTTGTAATGGGGCAGAAATTCGGGTCGGGGGCTTGCCGCACGTGCAAGCCCCCGATCTACACTTACCCGACGCGCTGGCCGTTGAGCATCAGCGACGCCTGGAATTCCTGTTTTAAAATGTTGACTCCCGGGCAGCGTCTGACGTCACGCCGCCCAGGAGTGCAGCCAGCGCGAAGCCTGGAGCACGCAGTGCAAGTGAGACACGCCCCTTGAGGTCTCATTTTAAAAGGACACGCCCCCATTGTTTCTCACAAGCTGCAAAGCATTTTTACATGTAGAGCAGCATTTTAAATAGGTTTTTGGTATTTTTAAGAAGTTTTTGATAACTTTTATAAACGTTTACTTTTTTTGAAGAATCTGAAGTAGTTTTAAACAGAATTAAAGCCTTTTAAAAGCCCTGAAAGCATTTTTTTCATTCCATTTATTTAATTAGCAACGTCGCCGTCGCCGTACGTGTCTTCACACTGTTCCCTTTGGGGAAATGTATGAAGTGGTGGAAGGATTTCTGGCCGTGATTAACGCTCCTTCTGTGATCGTAACCATCTTTGCACCAGCCATTAGGGTGGTTAGACCTATGGCGGGAGGGTTTTACGGGCTCCCACAACCTATACGAAGGGGGGGGGCCTCCCACACCTACGGACGCAAATATCCCAATTGATGTCTACCCAGAATTTAGTGCCGGAGCTCCGACTCCACTTGCCGGGACTGTCTGGAGCGGGGTTAGAAACCCTATGCCGTGTGGCCCAGTGGCGGGGATGCTACCGCTACGCCAAAGGCCCACTCACATTAGCAACGTGAAATGGCTGGAATGAGCACAATTCACGGCATTAAAATAACTCACAATTGAACTGATGATGACCTCAGCAATCTCCTCAACGCGGTGGAGGCGCAGCGCCTGCTCATCATTGGTAATGAGAAGTCCAAGGCGCCGCAAAAAGGACAGATGATAGCTTGGTCTTTCAAGTGGCAGCATAGGGCTCCAGTCACGGGGAGGGATAAGGCGCAGGAAACGTATGGGTGTCACCTTTTGCACGGAGTGGGCCTTTTGCGTAGCGGTAAGCATCCCCGCTGCTGGGCCAGAAGGAATAGGGTTGCGAGCCCCGCTCCAGACAGTCCCGGCAAGTGGAGTCGGAGCTCCAACTATAAATTCTGGGTGGACATCCAGTGGGATACTTGCGTCTGCGGGTGTGGGTGCCCCCCCCCTCAGATGGGTTGTGGGAGCGCGTAAAACCCTCACGCCATAGGACTAACCACCCTAATGGCTGGTATGAAGATGGTTATGGTCACGGAAAGAGTGTTAACATGGCCAGAAATCCTTCCACCACTTCATACAGATCCCGAAAGGGAACAGTGTGAGGATACGTACGATGATAACCTCTTGCGCAATGCACCTCCTTGGACCCACAGTCGCAGATGCGAGGGGGCAAATCGTGCAATTGTTAAATTTTTCATTTTATTGACTTGTAAAATGTTGGCCCAGTAATTCCGTTCCAAATGCGTGAGTACGATTGGGGTGCTCACGCATCTGGCAGGAGGAAATGCCGGTTTTCAGCATGCACAGCGCATGCGGGGAAAACCGGCATTTCCTGTCCTCTGAATGAAGGGATTCAGAGGCAGAACGCATGCAACTGCACAGGCAGCGCGTGCGCAGTAAAATTCGCCGGTTTCATTCATGCTTTCATTGAGGTTAAGTCCTTACAACTTACACATGAAAAAAGCATGAGTACAGTTGCTCCAGAGGCTACGGAGGAAGATATATTTTATCGTGGAGCTTCTGAAAGGCAATATTTTTGTTTGGGAAAGGGAGGAAAGTTATTTTAAGAAATGCTGAGCTAAGTTTGAAAGTTTTTTTTTTTAAACGGGTTTTCAGTACTTTAGGTAGAAGGAGCAATTGTGGCTATGTGAATTGAATTTGCTGTGTTTATTAAATGTGAAAATGACGCCAACATTTTTAAGAAAGAAGCTTTTCATCAGTAATATATTCTTTTAAGTAATTATGTATGTATGTCTGTATATATTCCTTTGTGTATATGTATGTATATATTCCTTTACTTGTGTATGAATGTATGTTTTTAATTATGACTTTCAGAGAAAGTAAATTATTGGAATATCATAATTAAATACATACCTTCATACACATTAGTAAAGGAATATATACATATATGTAAAGGAATATATACGGACATACATACATAATTACTTAAAAGAATATATTACTGATGAACCGTTTCTTTCTTAAAAATGTTGGAAATGTTACATTACTCATTTTAGAACAGTCATTTTCACATTTAATAAACACAGCAAATTCAATTCACACAGCCACAATTGCTCCTTCTACCTACAGTACTGAAAACCCGATTAAAAAAAGGAATTAAACATTAAAACTTATCTCATAATTTCTTAAAATAACTTTCCTCCCTTTCCCAAACAAAAATATTGCCTTTCAAAAGCTCCACGATAAAATATATCTTCCTCCGGAGCCTCTGGAGCAACTTTACACATGCTTTTTTCATGTGTAAGTTGTAAGGACTGAACCTCACTGAATCCATGAATGAAATCGACGAATTTCACTGCGGACGCGCTGCCTGTGCAGTTGCATGCGCTGTGCCTCTGAACCCCTTCGTTCAGAGGACAGGAAACGCCAGTTTTCTCCGCATGCGCTGTGCATGCAGAAAACCGGCATTTCCGCCGGCCAGACGCGTGAGTACCCCAACCGTAGGCACGCGTTTGGAACGGAATTACTGGGCCAATACCTCCAAGTTTGCAGACGTCATAAAGCTGGTTGGGCGTGTGTGCTGTGAGGAGGATGCCGAGACAGTCCAGTATGATTTGGAGAGGTCGGATTATTCGGAAGATGCATGGCAGATCTCATTGAAACTTATAACATTCTAACAGGACTGGATAGACTAGATGCAGGATGGATGTTCCCGATGGCGGGGGAGTCCAGAACCAGGGGCCACAGTCTAAAGATAAGGGGTAAGCCATTTAGGACAGAGATGAGGAGGATTTTCTTCACCCAGAGAGTGGTGAACCTCTGGAGTTCTCTACCATAGAAGGCTGTTGAGGCCAATTCATTAAATATATTCAAGAAGGAGTTAGATATATTTCTTAAGTCTAAAGGGATCAAGGGATATGGGGAGAAAGCAGTGACAGGATACTGAATTTGGATGATCAGCCATGATCTCATTAAATGGCGGAGCAGGCTCGAGAGGCCGAATTGCCTACTCCTGCTCCTATCTTCTATGTTTCTAAATTTCTATTATACAACTTGAGGTTTTGCTTTATTTTGCCCGCCAGTGTTTTTTCATGCCCCTCATCGCTCTCCTAATCACATATATAAGTGCCCACCTGCACTTTCTCTATTCATCTTGGTCTCCCAATGTTTTCATTCCTATGTATCTGCCAGAAGCCTGCCTTTTTTTCCTAATCCATTCTTGTATGTCCCTTGACATCCAGTGTGCGATGGGTTTTTTGGTCCCACCGTTGACCCGGACGAGAACATGATGCCGTTGTACTCTCTCTATTTCCTTTCTGAAAGACTCACACTACTCTGATGTGCATTTCCCTACAATTAGCTGGTCCCAGTCCACTTTGGTCAGATCCTGTCTTATCATATTATAATTGGCCTTCCCCCAAATTGGACACTTTATTTCCGGTCCATCTTTGTCATTTTCCATGTCTTCCTTAAATACCACCGAATTATGGTCGCTGTCACCGCAATGAATGCTCTCCTACTGGCACTACTAACACTTGCCCGGATACATTCCCTAGAATTAGCTCCAGTACTGCCCCCTCTCTTTCAGAACTTTCTACATGATGGCTCAAAAAGTTATCCTGGATGCACTGTAAGTATTCTGCCCCCTCTATGCCTTTCACACTCTGACTATCTCAGGTTATATTGGTGAAGTTGAAATCCTCTACTATTATTACGCTATTGTTTCTACACTTCTCTGAGATTTGCCAACATATCAGTTCCTCTATCTCCCCCTGACCGTTTGGCGGCCTGTAGTACACTCCCAGCAAAGTGCTTGGCCCCTTTTTGTTTTTAAGTTCTACCCATATGACCTCGTTAGAGGAACCTGCTAAGATAACCTCCCTCCTTAACAGCAGTAATTGACTCCTTGATTAATAATGCGACAACCCCTCCTCTTTTACACTTCCCCCTTCTCGCCTAAAAATTCTATACCTCGGAATATTGAGCTGCCAGTCCGCAAACATATCTCTGTTATTGCAACAATATCTGACTCCCATGTTTTTATCACCAACATCAATTCATCTGCCTTACTCGCACGACCCCTTGCATTAAAAAAATGCCATCCAGCGTTGCCATACTCCCATGTGCTGTTACATATTTGCTCTGTCTTCCAGGCTGACTTGTTTTTTCTGATATATGTAGGTGTGCATCACCCGCTACTATAGCTCCACTCCTTATCCCATCACCCTGCCAAGTTAGTTTGAACCCCCGCCCCCCAACAGTACTAGCAAACTTCACCACAAATATTTTGGTCCCGTTCCGGTTCAGGTGCAACTCGTCTGATTCGTACAGGCCCCATCTTCCCCAGGAGCAGACCTAATGATCCAGGAAACTGAAGTCCTCCCTCCTGCACCAACTCTTCAACCACGCATTCATCTGCTCTATCGTGCTATTTTATATTCACTAGCATGTGGCACCGGGAGTTATACAGAGATTACAACCTTTGAGGTCCTGCTTTTTAATCTGCTACCTAGCTCACTACATTGTTGTTGCAGGACCTCATCCCTCTTTCTACCCATGTCGTTGGTACCAATTTGAACCACGACCTCTGAAGGTTCGCTCTCCCCCTTCAGAATGCCCTGCAGCCGTTCAGTGACATCCTTGATCCTAGCGCCAGTGAGGCAACATAGCAACCTGGAGTCACGTCTGCGGCCACAGAAACGTCTATCTGTTCCTCTTACGATAGAATCCCCTATCACTATTGCTCTCTCACTCTTTTTCCTTCCCTCCTGTGCAGCTGTGCAACTCGTAGTGCCACGGACTTGGATCTTGCTGCATTCCCCTGAGAAACCATCTCCCAGATCAGTATCCTAAACTGAAAATCTGTTGGAGAGGGAGATGGACCCAGGGGACTTCTGCACTACCATCCTAGCTCTTTTACTCTGTCTGGCGGTCACCCATTTCCTGTTTGCCTGTGCGCTGTTTAACTGCGGTGTGACGACCTCGTTAAACGTGCTATGCAGGAAGATCTCAGCTTCACAGATGCTCCACAGTGACTCCAGCCACAGCTCCAGCTCCGATTTGTGGAATTCGAGTAGCTGTAGTAATAGATACTTCCTGCACATGTGTTCGCACTGCACACCGAAAATGTCCCTGACTTCCCATATAGCACAGGAGGAGCACTCCACATTGCCGAGCTGCCATGCCATGTCCTACCCTTAATATACTCCCTTTTCTTCCTTTAAATTAAAGAATATTAAATACACTAGGGACCTTACTTCCCTTTAAACATGACTTACTCTGAACTAGAGACTTTACTTTTACTTTAACGACTGGACTGTAGAAATAGTCACCAGGTCCTATTAACAATCAGCTCCTTCCCTGATTGTCCCGTTGCTTTTTCGCTTTCACAGATTGTTGTTTGACTGCTCCCGCTCTCGGACACTTTCCTTGGTGCAAAGTAAGAAACAATTCCCAACTCGCAGCATCTGTTTAAACGTCACTTAACTTTCAGTCCCATTAAATTCTCCACCACTATTTTTTTAATAATACTAATTTACTTTAATTCCTCCTTCTCACTAGATCCTTGGGTCCTTTGAATTTTCGGGAAGTTATTGCTGTCCTCTTCCGTGAAGACAGAACCAAAGGATTTGTTTAATTGCCATGCCATTTCCTTGTTCCCCATTATAAATTCTCCCGCTTCTGACTGTAAGGGACATACATTTGTTTTCATTAATCGTTTTCATTTTATATACTTGTAGATGCTTTTACAATACGCTTTTATGGTTCTTGCAAGTTTATTCTTATACTGTATTTTTCCCCTCTTAATCAATCTCTTTGTCATTTTTTGCTGAACTCTCAGCTGCTCCCAATCCTCTGGCTTGCTACTTTTACTGGCAAATTTTTGTGACTCCTCCTTGGATCTAATACTATCCGTAATATATCTTGTTAGCCGTGTTTTGGCTGCTTTTCCTTTTCTGTTTTTGCGCCAGAAAGTAATGTATAACTGTTGAAATTCATGCATTCGTTCCTTAAATTTTTGTCTTTTCCTATCCACCTTCATGTCTTATAATGAAGCTCCCTATTTTATCTTCCCTGCTTTCCAATTCTCGGCCTCTTGAAATGAATGCCAGCGTATTCTTTGCTTTCCTAGAATCATAGCATCACCGAAATTTCTGGCACAAAATGAGGCCATTCGAGCCATCGTGTCTGAGTCTACCGATAAAGTGCCATCCAGCCTTATCCCATTTCCCAGCTCTTGGTCCATAGCCTTGTAGGTTATGGAACTTAAATGCATATCCAAGCACGTTTTAAATGTGATGAGAGATTCTCCCTCTACCACCCTTTCAGCCAGTGAGTTCCAGAACCCCACTACCCTCTGGGTGTAAAAAAGCTCTCCTCAACTCCATTCTAATCCTTTTACAATTTACTTTAAATCTATGCCTCCTCTTTATTGTCCTCTATGCGAGGCGATGCAGGTGCTTCCTGTCCACTCAATCTAGGCCCCTCATCATTTTAAACATCTTATTCAAGTCTCTCCTCAGACTTCTCTGTTCCATAGAAAACAACGCAAGCAAACCCACCTTAGTTATGGCCTTATTAACCTGCGTCTCAACTATAAGTGATTTGTGTGCCTGTACCCCCAGTTTCCTCTTCTCCTCTACACCATTGAGATACTTTTTTTCCAAGGAGTAATTGCCATCCATATCACAAGTATATTGGTTATTCCACGTATACCCTTCCACATAAGACTTTTTATATAAATACATATATAATAGTAAACCATCATTCTGGGTGGAAATTGGCAGGGGCGTTCGTTGATCCATTGAAGAGTCCAAGGGGATAGTGGAGGATTCATTGACTGGGACGGATCAGTAGTTGGTGAGATTATGCCTCAGTAAAGGCGATGTGTGTGAGGATCAGTGGAGGATTCATTGACTGGGACGGATTAGTAGTTGGTGAGATTTGGCCTCAGTAAAGGTGATGTGTGTGAGGAGCAGCAACAGCAAAGGAGCGGGAACTGGTTTTGCTGCTCGCATGAAACGATTGATAAAACTCTCGATGGGCCTTTCAAAGAATGCCAGGAGAGGCACAGAGGGTCACTGTGGACCTGTTCACGAATAATTCAATTCTAGAAATGCAGGGGATTGGAAGCCTAGTTGAGTAGTGAAGTGTTGGGATATTGGCCGTTAATTAAGGGCAGAATAGAGAAATACAGAAAAGAGCGAATTAATAAAAGGGATATGGGACTCATGGCAGATTGACACTGGAACTCCTGCAGCTCATCTCTGGCTCAAGCCAAATGTCAGTATATGGGGTGCTAACAAAATGATCCACTTGTGTGATCAAAATCAGTAATCGTGACATTAAGTAGAGCATTTGTCCGGTAAATCACATGGAACTGAATTCAACCTATTGACGTTGGTAGCGAATTGATAAGGAGTTAGGAGACAGAGAGCAGGGATGACGGGTATGTAATCTCATTGGCAGGATGTGATAAGTGGTGTCCCCAGGATTCTGTAATGTGGCCTCATGTTTTCACTGCATTGCTCTATGAGTTACAGGAATGAATATAGTTCATTACATCCAAATTAATTTCGAAACTACGTTAGGTGGCATTGCAAATTCAGGAGCTAGCAGCAGAATGTTGCAAGGGGACTTTGCTAGATTAAGTGAGTGTGCAAAACTCAAGTTGATTCACTTCAGTGTGGTTGGAGTGAGAGTTCACCCACTTTAGACCTAAGCAAGATATACATTCCACTTGGAATGCTGAGTGCACTTTATAAACCAACACCAGATTAAGGATGTAAGAACATATGAACAGAACTAGGTCATGAGCCCCTCTAGCCTGTTTCACAAATCAATACTATCATTGCTGATCTGTATCCTAACTCCATCTACCTGGCTTGGTTTTATAAAACGTATTACCCTTTCTTAATACAAATCTACTAATCTCAGTTTTGACATTTCCTATTGATCTAGTCACAACCGTAATTTTGAGTGAGAGTTGAATGTTTTCAGCTTACTTTGTGTATAGAAGTGCTTCATCACATCACCCCTGAAGGACCTAGCTATAACTGTAAGGTTATGCACGCTTGTTCTGTACTCTCCCAGCAGCTGAAATAGTTTATCTCTTTCTAACAGATCAAATCCGTTAATTAACTTAAACAGCTGAATTAGATCACCCGTTAAGCTTCTGTACTCGAGCGAATGCAAGCCTAGACTATGGAACCTCTCCCCATAATTAACCCTTATTGACCTGTTATCATTTTGGTCAATCTCCGCTGCACCCCCTCCAAAGCCAAGGGGCAGATTTTGCGGTGTGTATGGCGGCGTACTCTGAGAGTGCTCCGTCACATTTACTGCAAGTTCGGGATTTCCACAAGTGCTTGCACAGGCACTAACTCCCGAAATTGTGATTGTTCCAGGTTCGCCTTAACACATGATCTGCACCGATGGGGAAGTACTAATGAAAGGTGCAGATTTGGGCGAATTACAAACTGCCTAGCAATTACATCCGCATATCTTATGGTTACTGAAAATGGGCACAAGAGGCTGTGTCACATTTTAAAAGATCTGTGACTGTAAATTGTGGACGTTTTGGTGGAGGAGACTTTTTTGTTGCTTGAGTTTAATTTTACTTATTTGGGAAGTTGAAAAAGAAAGTAAAATAAAATGAAATTCTAACAAATTTCAGTGAAAAAATTATTCCAAATAATAAATGAACAAGATAACTTAAATAATAATCTCTCTTTATCATGGAGAATAGATTTGTTTATTACCAGCCTAAATGAGGTCTGAGTAATATATTTAATACTGAAAATTAACTTTGAATATATGGTTGGGAATCTCTTTCTGAAGTTCAACAACATTACCTGTAAGAGATAAAGGACAATTTTAGCCCTTTACTGAGGATCAAAAAAGGAAGTTGAATCCAAAGGGACTAATAGATTGTTGGTCTGGATGAAAGCATAAAACAAAGGATTGATATATGCAGTATTGAAAAAATAATATCAATGGAAGAGACTGAAAGAGCCTTTTCTGGGCGTGGTTTATTTTTAACAGAATTTATGGGTGTTTCTTCCCTTACGCAGAGGATGTACGCTGCACTCCTGGCCTTAGTGATCTCATACATGGCACACAACTCTGCATCGCCGAGGAGCAACTATCCATTCTCTGCAGCTCTATACTCTGTATCTATGCGCCCGATGCAATTGTTGGGCCATTATATCCTTCCTGAGGCCCGCTTCCCTGATCATAATGCAGTTACTCCAGACGGGGTCTAGCCATAGCTCTGTACAGCTCCAGTTACTCCAGATGGGGTCTAGCCAGACTCTGTACAGCTCCAACTTAACTTCCACCGCCACGTATTCCAGCTCTCTTGAGGTGAAGCACATTATTCCATTAAACTTTGTAATTATCTGTACCTGTCCACTAAATTTTAGCTATCCCTGTACTTCGACCTTTAATTCACTCCATGTTTCCAATTTCCCGAGCTTTATAGCAATTAGAAAATCGAAGAATCTTGTTTGTACGTCCAAAGGGAAAGAACTCACACTTTCCCTCTTTAAATTCCATCTGCTACTGTCTTCCCGCTCACCCAATCAAACAATGTCCCTTTACAACTTTTTGCTCACGTGTGCATTATGTACTGTGCAACCTAACTATTTTCGCCAGCGAAATTTGATATATGGCTCTCTATTCCTTCATCCAAGTCAGTTATAAATATGGTGAAAAGCTGAGTTCCCAGTACAGATCCCCGGGGACACCATTATTCACATCCTGCCAATGTGAGTTTAGAGCCATTATCCCTACTAACTCTCTCCAACAAAATAAACATTTCATTTCCAATTCAATACATTGCCTTCAATTGCACGCATGGCTACTCGAATGCCTTCTGGATGTCCCTATAAATAGCATTCATAGACAGTTGTTTAACTCCAATTAGGTACCTTCTCAAAATAACAATTGGTTCGATAGACGTGATTTGCACTTTACAAATCCATGCTGGATCTCTCTGGTCAGTTCATATCTCTCCAAATGCTCAGTCACGCTGTTCCTAATAATAGATTGTAGTGCTTTCCCAAAACTGATGTAGACTGGTGGGCCAAAAATTTTCAAGTTGATCTCTCCTCCCGTCGTAAATAAACAGTGCCTGTTAGTTTCCAATCGAATTGGCCAATTCATCAATCGAGAGACTTTTGGAAGTTCATGACTAACACATCAGCAATTTCTTCACCTAGTTATATTAACCGCCCCCACCCCTCCCGCCACACGCCCATCGGGTAGAAACACTCGGGTCCTGGAATTTTTTTCTATCTTTGATGTCATTATCTTCTCCATCACCATTTTTTTACGTATATTGAACCTAGATATGTCTTCCTATATTTATTGTACTTTTCCTTGAATCGCTGACCAAAATGTTAGAAAACAAAGACATCTCTCATAGTACCTGAGCAATGAAAGCTACTGAGATGCAGACATGCATTACTGCTACAAACTTCACAACATGATGCATTACAGCAATGAATTTCAATTACATAATAACAAATTCATTTATTGAGCAGTTTGAAATTTAATTGCTCAATTTCATTATATTAGAGAAAAGCGTCGACACTAACCTTGAGAAACGATTCTCCGAACCCCAAAAACCACTAAAAAGAGAGAACATGAATCAGATACTCAAACACAAAACCTTTAGCGGCTGAATATACTGACTGACTGCCGTGTATTGTTTTATGGACATTTCACAGTGTGACTGAGTTGGTGACATTCTGGCTCCTTTTACTTCAACTCCCGCTCCAGTACATGAACACATAATGTAGGCAGACACTAATTACAGAGAGTTCCAGATTTACACTACACTTTGTGTGAGAAAGTATTTCCAGTTTTCACTCCAAATTATTTGGCATCAGTTTAGATATCCTGCTCCTTGTTTTAGATTCACCCACCGTGACTGAAGAAATTCTACCGAGATGTTCATTTGCTTCTAATTCCAATAATGCACGGCAATTAACAAAATGTGCCCTTGGGCCTAATGACACAAAACACGTGAAATGATAACAGATCCATTTTGTGGCTTTGTGACAACGGCACTGAAAGACAAATGAATGCAACTGCATGGAATGTGGGTGCAAACACTGAGCATCTTTACAGATCTCCACTTGCGGCTACACCACGATACAGAATGGCAATGGCAGGGCCGGAGCTCCATTATTGAATGGATTCAGGCATTACCAGTGGCAATTTTGTTTGGAGACGTTGTTGATTAAGAGGTTAATGCAGCTCTGTGTCTTAGTAGTGTATTAGTCTCCGCGCACTGGGCAGACCTATATCTCAGTGATATGTCAGCTCTTGTATACTGAATGAGGAAGTGGAGTTTAAATAAGTAGAACCGAATGGTGTTAGAATTCACTGGAAACCGAAACTTTTAAAGCCAGTTTACGCACTGTCACAAATATCACAATGCGTGTGCAATCAGCATGGAAGAAGGAAGAAACATTTAATAACAATAATTAAATAATATGAAAATATTTCAGGCTGATGTTAACAATGGGAACAAATGCTTAGAATGGAAACCTGCGGTTTCAGCTCAGAAACTCTTCACTCGGACAAACAGGAAGTTTACCCCGACAGTAGAAACAGTGCCTGAGAGTCAAGAATGTGTTTAAATGTACTGAATATAAATACATTGTGACAAACCTTCTGATACACATTCAATGAATAAATAATGAATACGTTGTAAACCACCTTGTTTTAACATCCCTTAAAGACCTCGCCCCTCCCATTCTCTGTAACGCCTCCAGCCCCACAACCCCCTGAGATATCAGAGCTCCTCTAATTCAGTCCTCTTGAGCATCCCTGATTATAATCGCTCAGCCAGTGGTGGCCGTGCATTCTGTTGCCTAGGCCCTAAGCTCTGGGATGCCCTGCCAAAACCTTTCCTTTTCGCACCATTTCTTGCCTCCTTTAAGTCTCTCCTTAAAACCTACATTTTTGACCAACCTTTTGGTCACGTGCCCTTATCTCTCCTTATGAGACTTGCTGCCAATGTTCTTGTCTTATAATACTGCTGTGATGCACCTTGGGACGTTTTGCAACGTTAAAGGCGCTATATAAATAAACGTTGTTTTAGAGTCATAAAGTCATAGAGTCATAACGGCACAGAAGGAGGCCATTCGGCCCAACGAGTCCATGCTGGCTCTCTGCACAGCAATCCAGTCAGTTTAATTCCCCCGCTCTATCCCCGTATCCCTGCAGCTTTATTTCCTCAAGTGACTATCCAGTCCCCTCTTGAAAACATTGAGGGTCTCCCCATCCTCCAATTCCATTGGCAGTGAATTTCAGGTCATCACCACTCACTGCGTAATACTTTCCCTCTCATCACCACTCTCTCAATAAGTCCTGCCACATTCAAGGACCTTAAACATTAAATCAGTGTCGCTAGCCCATGTAATCCATCAACTAGTGGCAACAACCTTTTCCCATCTAGCCCATCAAAACCCGACATAAAAGTGCACACCTCTATCAAATCACTCATCAACCTCCTTTGATCTAATGAAAATGAAACCTCTATTTATGAAGCCCAAGATCCCATATGCTTTGTTAACCACTCTCTCAATAAGTCCTGCCACCTTCAGGGACCTCAAACACTAAATCTGTGTTCCCTAGTCAAAGTAATCCATCAACTAATGGGAACAATTTTTTCCCGTCTAGCATATCCAAACCCATCATAATAGTGTACAACTCTATCAAATCACTCCTCAACCTTCTTTGCTCTAATGAAAACAATCAAGCTTCTGCAACCTGTCCTTGTAGTTGAGACCCCCATCCCCGGAACCAATGCAGCAAATCTCCTCTGCACCCTCTCAAGGGCCTTCACCTCTTTCCCAGATTACGGTGAATTGAACTGGGTGCAATACTCCCGTTATTGTCTAAACAGCACTTTATAAAACTTCTGCATAACTTCTTTACTTTCGCACTCTATTTATGAAGCCCAATATCACATATGCTTTGTTAACCAGTCTCTCAAGAAGTCCTGCGAACTTCAGGGACCTTTGCACATTAACCCCCAGGTCCCTCTCTTTAAAACTGCACCATTAAGTGTATTTTGCCTCTCCCGGTTCCTGCTGCCAAAATGCACCAACGCACACTTCCCTGTACTGATTCCATTTGACACTTGTCTGCCCATTCTGCCAGCCATTTGATGTCCTTTTGCAGTCGACTGATTTTATCATCACTGTTTGCCACATAACATCTCCTGTAAATAAGCGGACGCAATTCGGGACACGGTGCAAAGCGAATGGGTGAAATCGGAGCACTCAAACTGCATGAGGTAGTTTTGCTGGAGGATGAAACAAGATGAGGAAACGGAGTGATTGGAACTTCAATGGTCTTGTCCACTGGAAAGGAAGTTGTCTGATCAGTTGTTAACTGGGAATAATAACAAGGGAGCAGGAGCTGGATTGTTGGGCAAACTCAACACAAACATTGCATATGTAGATCTAGGAGAGAAATTGGAACAGACTCAGGATCAGGGCAAGGAGGTGGGAGAGCCTCAGGGGATGGTTGGGCTACTGGCCAAAGGAATTGTCAGATAAAGCAGGGGCATCCAATTTAGGAAGAATGTGAAGGCACTTGAGAGGGTGCAGAGGAGATTTACCGTAATGGTTCTGGGGATGGGGGTCTTCACTAAAAGGACAGGTTGGAGAAGCTTGATTTGTTTTCATTAGAGCAAAGAACGTTGAGGAGTGATTGATCGAGGTTTGCACAATTATGACGGGTTTGGATCGGCTAGACGGGAAAATGTTGTTCCCACTAGTTGATGGATTATATGGACCAGGTGAAATTATTTGATGCACAGGGTCGTTAAGATCTGGAACACACCACCTGAAAGGCTAGTGGACTCAGATTCCATAGGAAATTTCATAAGACCATTGGAAATCTATTTGAAGAGCACTAATTTGCAAGTTTATTGGTTAAAAGCTCGAGCCTGGGACTAAATGGCCTTCTTCGGCACTTTAAGATTCAGTGACTCTAACTAAATAAGATCTATCGAGACGGCCATGTGCAAACAATTCCAATAATCCATAGCTAGGAACAAAATGTGCCTTTGCCTTAAAGAAACAAAACACCATTAAATGATGCACAGATTGACCAATGGTCCATTGTGTGACAGAGTGAAACCATCACTGAAAGACAAAGGAAAGCAGCTGGGTGAAGTCTGTGTGCAAAGAATGATCTTCTGTACAGATCTCCACAGGCGACCATAGCACGAAACAGAATGGCAAGGCTATTGTGGAAACTCAATTACGGAATGTTTGTTGGCAATAACGGTAGGAATTGAGATTGAAAGCGTTGGAGTTTAAGAGATAAACTCTCAGCACCAAAGGCAGCTGCAGCACTGTATTACTCGAAGGACTTTCAACACCGCCCACTGTGCAGATCTCTGTCTCAGTGATATGCTCAGCTCCAGCAGACTGAATGAGGAAATGGAATTAAAATACATTCCTGGATCTGAAAGCTGCCTGAATTATTCACCAGAAAGCATTAGTTGTACAGACAGTACACAGACGCTCAACTATATCAAAGAGCACCTAAAATTGAGATGCAAGACGGAAAAGAGAAAGAAGTATAATCAAATAAAGGAAAATGGTCAGTACTGCAGACAACAGTAGCAGCAGTTAGGTGTGAAAACGGAAGCCTGCGGTTTCAAGCCGAAGGAGCTTTAATTCATAAAAAGCGGCACTTAGCTGCTCACAGAAAGAACAAAGTCTCAGAACCAAAGAAAATACTAAAAAATATTTACTACAATATACTGTGACTGTGTTAAAATCATTCTTATCCAGTCTCTCTCTCGAAATCTTTAATACCCCCGGCATTATCTGTTCATGTTTGAGTGCAGACACTGAGTGGGTTGCTTGACGCGAGTTCAGCAGTGGTGAGCCCGGCAGAACTTTAACCTCCTACCGCACATGCTCGCTCTGCAGCAGGCAACAGATATCAAAGAGCTACATCACGACATTTGGCCGAGGCTTCCTTCACTGGCCTCGGAGCATTAAGCTGAATGGTAGCGCATGTACCTCCGCTTGTTGGAGATCAGGGAACACAGCAAGGAGTGGATGTTACTCATTCGATCTTACTATGATTTATTTCTTAGCTCTGCACTGCAGGCACTTACTGAGCTATCAGGAGACCAATATGCTCCACTATTCTCCTGACAATATACACAATTCTCCAAATCCATTCCAGTAACAAATTAAAAAGTGCCGTATAAAACCGAGAGATGGTCATTTAGTTCAACTTTTCCAAAAAGGAGATTAGGAGACCCATCAACACCCAGAGAGTGGACACAATGTGGAAGATGGGACCACATGGTGTAGTTCCGGTGAATAGCATAGATGCATTTAAGATGAAACTCGTTGCTAAAATGAGGGGAAAAGAAATTGGAGGATATGTTGATAGTGTCATCTGAATTCGATTGCGAGGTGGCTGGTGTTGTGTATAATCAACGGCATAGAACTGTTGGGGCCGAATGGCCTTGTCTCTGTGCTGTTATTTCCATGTAAATCTATTTAATTTCAGGCTGAAATTAACAATGACAGCAAATGTTGTAAACGGAAGCCTGTGGTTTCTGCTCTGAAGCATTTCTCCATTGGCAGTTGGTATGTTAACCCCTGACAGTAAGTACAATACATCAGAATCAAAAAGTATTTTGTGGCAATCTTTCTTATACACTTTCAACCGTATAATTCATTAATTGGTGTCCATAATTGAGAAAGGACATACTTGCTCTCGAGTCAGTACAAAGAAGGTTCACTCGGTTAATCCCGGGGATGAGGGGATGGACATATGAGGAGAGGTTCAGTAGATTGGGACTCTACTCATTGGAGTTCAGAAGAATGAGAGGCGATCTTATTGAAGCATATAAGATTGTGAAGGGTTTGGATCGGGTGGATGCAGGGAAGATGTTCCCGATGATGGGTGAAACTAGAACTAGGGGGCATAGTCTTAGAATAAGGGGCTGCTCTTTCAAAACTGAGATGAGGAGGAACTACTTCACTCAGAGGGTGGTAGGTCCATGGAATATGCTGCCCCAAAAAGCTGTAGAAGCTACATCATTACATAAATTTAAAACAGAAATAGACAGTTTCCTAGAAGTAAAGGGAATTAAGGGTTACGGGGAGCGGGCAGGAATTTGGACATGAGTCTAGGTTCGGATCGGTCATGGCCCTGTGGGTAGCGGAGCGGGCCCAGGGGCCGTGTAGCCTGATCCTGCTCCTATTTCCTGTGTCTAATTTTGTTAGATTCAGGAGATGGTTCTGTGATAGTGGATTGGCGGTTAGGATCATATCAGCCATGATCTTATTGATTGGCGGAGCAGGTTCGAGGGGCCGATTGGCCTACTCCTGCTCCTATTTCTTATGTACTTATGTTCTTATGTTCTTAATTATTGGATAACCACCACCATGTGTGATGGAGTAGCAGACTGAAACGCCATACTGTCATTTATTAATGCAATTCAATTCAAGTCAATTTAATAAAATAAAAAAGCTGTTTCATATTCCACTAGCATCTTGTAACCGATATAAAAGCGGATGTGTTGAGGGACATCACAGAAACAGAATGGGATCAATCGGAGGATACTATCAGGCACAATACAGTTTTGCAAGAGAACTACAGTAACTGACGAGAAAATAATTCGATACTTCAGCTTGTTTAAGGCCTGAAAGGAAGTTAGATGGTCAGCTGTTCACTAACATAAGTTCAAGGCCAAGGTGGTGGGTTTCACAGGCACATTAAACAGGAGAAGTGCATGTGTGGGGATAGGAGAGACATTAAGGAAAGATGCAGAATCAGAGCTCAGAGAGGGCGGAGCCTCAGGTGTTTGAACGTCGTGACCAGGGGAACTGTGTGATGTCGCATCTGAACTGGTGGACTTGATCTTAGAGACTTCAGCTTTGTAGAGAGATTAGAGAAGCTGGGATTGTTCTCCTTAGAGCACAGAGGTTTTAGCGGAAATTCACCAGAATGACTTGGATTTGTGTCATTAGAGCAGTGAATGTTAAGTGGAAATTTAACATAAAAATACCGGGAATGAAGGACTTCAGTTATGAGGAGAGACTTGAGATTTACGTTGATCTCCTTAGAGCAGAGAAGGCTAGGTGGAGATTTAGTTGTATGATTCCTGGGGAAAGGGACTTCAGTTATGAGGAGAGATGAGAGAAGCTGAAGTTGTTCTGGTGCAGCCTGCGAGGAACTAAGAAGTGGATTTAAATACAGTTAAAAATAGTTTTTGAAAATATTTCAGGCTAAAGCTAACACTGAAAGAAAATGTTGAAAACAGAAACCTATTGTGTGAGCTCAGAAGCACTTTACCTCGGACAATGAGGAATTTAATTTAAGGAGGAAAATACATTTTGACAATATTTCTTTTATGTTTCTGGCCATATAATTAATTAATTCTGTGTTTACCACCACAGATAGAATCAGCAAATCACAGAACTTTCCAGCAGCGCTGGAACCACAGCACCATCGTGTCTGTGCTGGCTCTTTGACAGACCAATCACATTAGTCCCACTCATATGTTTTTTCTTCAAAGTCCTGCAAGTTTTTCACTTTGGATCATTTAGCCCATTCCATTTTGACAGTTACAATTAGAGTTCCATAGAGGGAGTGCAACGATGGTTCAACAGACTGATTCCTGGGATGGGGGGATTGTCCTATGAGGAGAGACTGAGTAGTCTAGGCCTATTTTCTCTAGAATTTAGAAGAATGAGAGGTGATCTCATGGAAATATATAAAATTCTTAAAGGGCTTGACAGGGTAGATGCAGGAAGGATGTTTCCCCTGGCTGGGCCGTCTAGACCCAGGGGCCACAGTCTCAGAATAATGGGTCGGCCATTTAAGACAGAGATGAGGAGACATTTCTTCACTCAAAGGGTGGTGAATCTTTGGATTTCTGTACGCCAGTGGGCTGTGGCGGCTCAGTCGTTAATTATATCCAAGCCGAATATCGATTAATCTTTGGATATTAATTGAATCATGGTGTTTAGGGATAGTTCTGGAATGTTAGATGTCCTACTCCTGCTCCTTTTTCGTATGTTTTTATGTTCTTAATATACATTTAGAGATAATATTCCACTTTACATCTCGTAAACTGTAAATTTAGTGGTATTATATACAAACACAATGGATGAAATAGAATGATACAATCCGCCTAATAACCCTGTATTGTGCGGCAAATGTAACTGTGCATTGAAATCAATGTAGTTTGTTTCTGAGTCCAATTAATTTAAAGAAATTAGCCGACTTTGAAACAACAAGAATAAAACTCAATTTTGACGTGAATGAAATCCATGTGTTTTATATTCACCATTTCATTCAACTGAAAATCAAGTCAGCTTGGAGCTTGGTTGGAAATGCAGTAAACTTTAAATTGTAGTAAACAGTGAGGGGGATAGCAGCAGACTTCGGAATAGAGACAGTCTTGTGAAGTGGGCAGGTACATTTAATGTAGTGAAATCTGAAGTGATGGAATTTAGGTAGACGAATGAGGAGAGACAATATATAGGAAATTAAAATATATTACAGGGCGTTCCGAATCAGAGCGCACATTCACAAATCTTTAAAGGTGGCAGGACCTATTGATCAATATGTTAAAACAACCTTTAAGATCTATTGCTTTAATAGTAGAGACATAAATACAAAAGGAAGGAGGTTTGCTAAACCTTTGTAAATCACAGGTTAGGCCTCAGCTGGAGCATTGTGTCCAATTCTGGCCACCACACATTAGGAAGGATCTCATGACCTTATAAATGATGCAGAGGAAATTTAGCAGAATGGTAGAAAGATTGACAGAAGTTAGTTATGTGGAGAGACTGGTGAAGCTGGGATTGTTCCCCTGACGGTAGAGAAGATTAAAGGAAGATTTACCAGAATGGTACCAGGGATGATGGACTTGAGTTCTGTGGAGAGAGCGGAGAAGCTGTGATTGTTCTCCTCGGTACAAAGCAAGCGTGTACCCATAAGGAGGAAATATGGGGCTTCCAAAGCTACAGCGCTTGGATGAGAAAGACAATGGAGGTTAAATTAAATTATGACAAATGTCAATTGCAGAATACAGCAGAACACCAGGTAGAATAGGGAGAGTTCAGGCGGAAATTGAAAAATTACATAAGAAGGGAAAGGGGAGCAAATGGAAACAAATTAGCGGGTAAAATGTATCATTTATAAGCATTAAAGTAATGTTGGGGCCGATTAATGTCAAAAGAGGAAAGATTCTTGTGGAGGCAGAGAGCATGACTGGGGTACTGAATGAATAGTTTGCAGCTGTCTTCACTTAGGAAGATGATGAAGTTAATGTTGCAGTAGATGTACTGGATGGGATAAAATAGATAGCAAGGATGTAGAAACTAAGTTGCCGATATTTACATTAACAATTCGCACGATCCATATGGAATGTATGCTACATTGCTGAGGGAAGTAGTGGAGGAGATAGCTGAAGTTCTGACCACGATTTTGCAAAGCTCCTTGGAAATCAGAGTGGTGCCCAAGGACTGAATCATTGCAAATATCATGTGACTGTTCAAAAAAGTGGCGAGAGATATACCGGTTAATGCCAGGCTAATCAGTCTACTTTCAGTGGTGGGAAAACTACTGGAGACCATTGTTAAGGACAATATTAAGTCTGACTTACAGAAGCATGGTGTAAAAAGGAACAGTCAACTTGGAGCTGGTCAAGAAATATCATGTTTGACTAACTTGACTGAGTTTTTTGAAGCAATAACAAACAGGTCATGCAGCCGATTTTGTATATCTGGAATTTCAATTAATATGACATAACAGATGCGAAATGTAGAAGCAGATGACAGTATAGGCAGGATGGTAAATTGAGTAGGTAATTGTCTAAGGGATAAGAGGCAGAGAGTAGTGATGGACGGATGTTTCACTGATTGTGTGGAATTACACAGTGGTATCCCCCAGGGGTTGGCAATAGCACCATTGGTTATATTATTATATAGAAATTACCTCGACTTGGGTGTAAGGGGTAACATTTCCAATATTCCGTCTGATGAAAAAATGTAGCAACGTTGTCGGTAGTGATCTGGATAGCAGCAGACTTCAGGAGGATATAGTCAGAGTGGTGAAATGGGCAGACTATGCCAGATGCAATTTACTGCGGCTAACTGTGCAGTGAAGCACTTTGGGAGAAACAACATGGCGAGGCAGTATAATATAAATGACAATATCTTCAAGGGGTAAAAGAACAAAAGTGTATTGGGGGAACATACTCACAAATCATCGAAGGTGGCAGGACAAGTAGATAAGGCCACTATGACCGTGTATGTGATAATTGGCTTTGATACAAAGACGCACTAAATAGAGGAACACAAAAGTCATGCTAAATATTTACAAACAGGTCTCAACTGGAGTATTGTGTACAATTCTAAGCACCGCACTTTTGGAATGATGTCAAGTGCTTCGGGAGGATAAGATAAATTTTCCAGGATAATTGTATGCATGAGGGCCACCCATTGCAGGAACTGGATTTGCTCTCCTCACAGAACATTTTAATGGGAGGCGCAATAGAGGTATTGGCAATAATATAGGGCATTGATAGAGCAAGGAGCGATAAACAGTCGACAAACAAATCTCAAAGATTTCTGATAATTTACTGAAGGTGCAGAGGGGAGATGAGGTGAAATGATTTGGCACAGAGGGTGAAGATCTGGAACACACCAACTGAAAGCCTGGTGAAATCAGATTCCATAGAAACTTTCATAAGACCATTGGACATGTATTTGAAGAGCACTAATTTGCCTGTTTATGGTCTAAATGTTCGAACCTGGGACTAAATGTCCCCCTTCTGCACTTTAAGAGAAAATGACTCTAACTAAATAAGTTCTATCGAAACGACATAGTGTAAACTATTCCAATAATCCATGGCTAGGATCAAGATGTGTATTTGCCTTAAAGGAGCAAAACACCATTAAGGGATGCACAGATACAAAAATGGTCAATTTTTAATGGTGTGAAACCATCATTTAAAGACAAAGCAAGCACCTGGGTGGAGTCTGTGTACAAATAATGAGCATCTTTACAGATTTCCACATGCGACCATACCACAAAACACAAGGCTATCGTGGAATCTCCATTATGGATTAGATGGAGGCAGTAACGGTAGGAATTCAGATTGGGATAAAATTGAGTTTAAGAGATAAAGTCTAAATTCTGAGCACCAAAGGCAGCTGCAGCATTGTATTGCTTGAAGGACATTCGTCTCAGCCCACTGTTCAGATCTGTTTCTCAGTGATATGCTCAGTTCCAGCAGTCTGAATGAGGAAATGGAATTGAAATAAACTCTTATATCTGAAAGCTGCCTGAATTATTCACCAGAAAGATTTAGATATGCAGGCAGTATACACACGCTCAATGATAGCAAAACGTGCCTGAAGTTGAGAGGCAAGATGCTAAAGAGAATGAAAAATAAGCAAACAAAGGGAAATGCTAAATACTGCAGAGGACAGCAGCAGCAGTTCGGTGTGAAAACGGAAGTCAGCGGTTTCAACTCGAAGGAGCTTCAGTTCAAAGAAAGAGGAACAAAGCTGCTCGCAGAAAGAACAGTGTCTCAAAACAAGCGAGACAACTACAATATATTTAGTATAATATACAGTGACTGTATTATAAATTCAGTTTCTCTCGCGAAGTGTCCAATACCCCCGGCATTATCTGTTCATGTTTGAGTGCAGACACTGAGTGGGTTGCTTGACCTGAGGTCAGCAGTGGTGAGCCCGGCAGAACTTTACCCTCCTACCGCGCATGCTCGCTCTGCAGCAGGCAACAGATATCAAAGTGCTGCATCACGACTTTTGGCAGAGGCTTCCTTCACTGTCCTCGGAGCACTGAGCTGAATGGTAGCGCCAGTATCCGCTTGTTGGAGATCAGGGAACTCAGCAAGGAGCCGATGTTGACCATTCGGTCTTACATTTATGTACTTCTTAGGTCTGCACTGCAGGCACTAACTGAGCTATCGGGCGATCAGTATCCTCCACTATTCTCCTGACAATAAACACTATTCTCCAAATTAAGTCCAGTAACAATTTAAACCGTGCTTTTTCAAACCGAGAGATGATGACTTAGTTCAATTTATCCAATAAGGCGTTTAGGAGACAATTGTTCATGCAGTGATTGGACACAATAAGGAAAATGGGATCACATGGTGCAGTTGCGGTGAATAACATAGATGCATTTAATTTGAAACTATTTGGTAACATGAGGGAGTTAAGAATAGGAGAATATGCTGATAGTGTCATCTGAATAGATTGGGAGGTGTCTGATGTGGAGTATAATCAATGGCATAGACCTTTTGGTGCCGAATGGCCTTGTCTCTGTGCTGTTATTGCAATGTAATTCTATTTAATTCTCAGGCTGAATTTCACAGTAACAGTAAATGCTGTAAACAGAAGCCTATGGTTTCAGCTCTGAATCGCTTCACCTCGGACAGAGAGTAATTTAACCCCTGACAGTAAGAACAGTGGTTCAGAACCGAGAATGTGTTTAAACACATTTAAAGAAATACATTGTGGCAATCTTTCTTATACTATTTCAACTGAAAAATTAATTAATTCTTGTATAATCCACCACCGTGTGCGTTGCTTCAGCCGACTGGAAATCCATACTGTCGTTTATTAGTACAAATTGATTCAATTATTAAAATAAAAATAGTTATTTCATATTCCACCAGCAACTTCCAAACTTGAAAAGGGGATGTGCTTAGGGACATCACACAAACAGAATGGGATAAATCGGAGGATGCTATCAGACAGAATGCTGTTTTGCAAGAGCATTACAGTCACTGAAGTGAAAATAATTCAATACATCAGCTTGTTTAAGGTCTGAAAATAAGTCAGATGGTCAGCTGTTCACTAAAAATAAGTTCAAGGCCAAGGTGATGGGATTCACAGGCAAACTAAACAGGGGAAGAGCATGCGTGGGGATAGGAGAGACATTCGGGAAAGACTCAGAATCAGTGCTCAGAGAGGGCGAAGCCTCAGAACTGTTTGAGCGTTGTGATCAGGGGAACTGTGTGATGTAGCAGCTGAACTGATGGTCTTGATCTTACAGACTTCAGTTATGTAGTGAGATGAGAGCAGCTGGGATTGTCCTCGTTGGAGCGCAGAGGTGTAATTGGAGATTCACCAGAATGGCACCAGGCCTGAGCAACTTCAGTTATGCGGAGAGATTAGAGACACTTGGATTTGTCTCCTTAGAGCAGAGAATGTTAAGGGGAGATTTATCATAAACATACCGGGAAAGAAGTACTTCAGTTATTAAGAGAGACTAGAGAAGATTAACTTTTTCTCCTTTGAGCAGAGAAGGCTAGGTGCAGATTCGTCAGTATGATACCAGGGAAATGCACTTAATTTATGAGGAGGGATGAGAGAAGCTGGGGTTGTTCAGGTGCAATCTGTGTGGAAATAAAAAGTGGATTTAATTACCGATAAAAATAGATGATGAAATTATTTCAGCCTGAGGTTAACAGTGAAAGAAAATGCTGACAACAGAACCGCTGGTTACAGGTCAGAAGCGCGTCACCTTGTACAATGAGGAATTCAACCCTGACAGTAAGGGAACGGCATCAGACCCAAGAATGAGGATAAACATATTGAATGAAAATGCACTGTGACAATCTCTCTGATGTGGTTTAACCGTATAATTAGTTAATTCCTTGCTTACCACCACAGATAGAATCAGCGAATCACAGAGCCTGACAGCGGAGCAAGAGGACATTCGGCCCCTCGTGCCTGTCCTGGCTCTTTTTCAGGCCCAAAACTTTAGACCCCCTCTTATGTTTTTCCTCATAGGCCTGCAAGATTTTCCATTTGACACATTTACACTATTCTGCTTTGACATTTACAATTAGAAGTGCACTAACAGAATGATTCTCAGACATTCAATTGTTAATGAAATTGAATTCAAGACACTTATTGCAATTATATAGGGCCCCAGTGAGACCAAACCTTCAAATTGTGTACAGTTTTGATCTCCTTATCTAAGGCAGGATATACTTTCCATAGAGGGACTGCAACGTTGTATCAACAGACTGATTCCTGGGATGGGTGGATTGACCTATGAGGAGAGATTGAGCAGACTAGGCCTATATTCTCTAGAGTTTAGAAGAATGAGAGCTAATCTCATTGAAATATATACCATTCTTACAGGGCTAGACAGGGTAAATGCAAGAAGGATGTTTCCCCTGGCTGAGGCGTCTAGAACCAGGGTTCACAGTCTATAAATACATACTCAGCCATTTAGGACTGAGATGAGGAGTAATTTCTTCAATCAGAAGGTGGTGAATTTTTGGAAATCTTTACCCCAGAGGGCTTTGGAGGCTCAGTCGTTAATATATTCAAGTCCATGATCGATCATTTTTTGGTTATTAAGCGAATCAATGGGTATGGGGATAATGCGTGAAGGTGCAGTGGGGTTCAAAGATCAGCCAAGATCTTGTTCAATGACGGATCAGGCGAGAACGGCAGGATGCCCTATTTCTGCTCCTATTCTTATGTTCTTATGTTCGTAAAATATATGAAGAGAAAATATTCCACTTTACCTCTCGTAAACTATAAATTAGGGGAATTATATAGAAACACAATGGAAGAAATAGAAATATACAAACGACTACTACACAACTATTGTGCTGCAAATACAACTGAACATTGCAATCAATGTAGTTTGTTTCTGAGTCCAAATAATTTAAAGTAATTAAACGACTTTGAAATAAAAAACTTTAAATTGCATTTGGAAGTGCATGAAAGCCAAGTGCTTTATATTCTCCATTTCTTTCATCTGAAAAGCAAGTCAGCTTGCAGCTTGGTTGGAAAAGTAGTAAACCTGAAATATGTAGTAAGCAATGCGCTGAATAGTAGCAGACTTCCGGAGGACAGAGAGAAACTGGTGAAATGGGCAGGTACATTGCAGCTGACATTTAATACAGAGAAATATAAAGTTTTGGAAATTGGGCAGACGAAAGAGGAGAGGCAGTGTATAGGAAATTATAAAATGTTACAGGGCGTTCAGAAACAGAGCGCACATAGAAAAGTATTTAAAGGTGGCAGGACTCGTTGATCAATGTGTCAAAAAAATCTTTAATATCTTTTGTTTAATATTAGCGACATAATATATAAAAGGAAAAAGGGTTATGCTAAACCTTTGTAAATCACATGTTAGTCCTCAGCTGGAGTACTGTGTCCAATTCTGGCCACCACACATTAGGAAGGACCTGATAACCTTGTAGACGGTGCAGAGGAAATTTGCCAGAATTGCAGGAGGATAATCAGAATTCAGTTATGTGGAGAGTCTAGTGCATTTTGGATTTTCCACCTTATGGCATAGAAGGTAAACGGAAAATTTACCAGAATGGTAGCAGGGATAATGGACGTCAGTTATGTGGCGAGATTAGTGAAGCTGGGCTTGTTGACCTCATGGCAGAGAAGGTTAAGCGAAGATTAACCAGAATGGTAGCAGGGATGATGAGCTTCAGTTATGTGGAGAGACGAGTGAAGCTGGAATGATTCACATTATGGCATGGAAGGTTAATGGAAGATTAACTAGAATGGTAGCAGGGATGATGAACTTCAGTTATGTGGAAAGACTTGAGATGCTGGAATTATTCACCTTATGACAGAGAAGGTTAAGTGAATATTTACCAGAATGGTACCAGGGATGATGAACTTCAATTATGTGGAGAGACTAGTGAAGCTGGGATTGTTCACCTTAAGGCAGAGAAGGTTAATGGAAGAATAACCAGAATGGTAGCAGGGATGATGAACTTCAGTTATGTGGAGAGACTAATGAAGCTGGGATTTTTCACCTTATGACAGAGAAGGTGAATGGAAGATTAACCAGAATGGTAGAAGGGATGATGAACTTCAGTTATGTGGAGAGACTAATGAAGCTGGGATTTTTCACCTTAAGGCAGAGAAGGTGAATGGAAGATTAACCAGAATGGTAGCAGGGATGATGAACTTCGTTTATGTGGAGAGACTTGTGAAGCTGGGATTGTTCACCTTAAGGCAGAGAAGGTTAATGGAAGAATAACCAGAGTGGTAGCAGGGATGATGAACTTTGGTTATGTGGAGAGACGAGTGAAGCTGGGATTGTTCACCTTAAGGCAGAGAAGGTTAATGGAAGATTAACCAGAGTGGTAGCAGGGATGATGAACAACAGTTATGTGGAGAGACCAGTGAAGCTGTGATTGTTCACCTTATGGCAGAGAAGGTTAAGGGAATATTAAAAAGAATGGTACCAGGGATGATGGGCTTCAGTTCTTTGGAGAGACTAGTGAATCTGGGATTGTTCACCTTCTGACAGAGAATGTTAAGGGAAGATTAACTACAAAGGTAGCAGGGCTGATGGACTTCAGTTATGTGGAGAGACTAGTGAAGCTGGGATTGTTCACCTTATGGCAGAGAAGATTAAGGGAATATTAAACAGAATGGTACAAGGGATGATGGACCTCAGTTATGTGCAGAGACCAGTGAAGCTGGGATTGTTCACCTTAAGGCAGAGAAGGTTAATGGAAGATTAACCAGAGTGGTAGCAGGGATGATGAACAACAGTTATGTGGAGAGACCAGTGAAGCTGTGATTGTTCACCTTATGGCAGAGAAGGTTAAGGGAATATTAAAAAGAATGGTACCAGGGATGATGGGCTTCAGTTCTTTGGAGAGACTAGTGAATCTGGGATTGTTCACCTTCTGACAGAGAATGTTAAGGGAAGATTAACTACAAAGGTAGCAGGGCTGATGGACTTCAGTTATGTGGAGAGACTAGTGAAGCTGGGATTGTTCACCTTATGGCAGAGAAGATTAAGGGAATATTAAACAGAATGGTACAAGGGTGATGGACCTCAGTTATGTGCAGAGACCAGTGAAGCTGGGAATGTTCACCTTATGGCAGAGAAAGTTAAGAGAACATTTACCAGAATGGTACCAGGGATGAGGGACTTCAGTTATGTGGAGAAGCTGGAGAAGCTGGATTTGTTCTCCTCGGTACAAAGCAAGCATGTGCCCATAAGGAGGAAAGATGGGGCTTCCAAAGTTAGAGTGCCTGGATGAGAAACAGAATAGAGATTACACTAAGCGGAGTTCAGGAGGCTTATGACAAATGTGAATTGCAGAACGCAGCATAACACCAGGTTGAATAGGGCGAGTGCAGGCAGAAATGTAAAAACGATATAAGAAGTGCAAAGGAAGCCCATGAAAACAGATTAGTGGGTAATATACACCTTTAATAAATTTTAAAGGAATGGTGGGGCCGATTAATGTCAAAAGAGGAAATATTCTTGTGCACGCAGAGAGCATGACTGAGGTACAGAATGAGTAGTTTGCATCCGTCTTCACATAG
Source organism: Somniosus microcephalus (assembly GCF_052327205.1). Lineage (NCBI taxonomy): Eukaryota > Metazoa > Chordata > Chondrichthyes > Squaliformes > Somniosidae > Somniosus > Somniosus microcephalus. The sequence continues at coordinate 47,445,696 of NW_028225184.1, read as the reverse complement.
GAAGAGGAGGGAGTCCATTTTTGCAGTAGATCTACTGGATTGGATAAAATACATAAAAAGAATATGAAAAATAAGATTGCGTTAAATACATTAACATGTCAGCAAATCCATATGGGATGTATCCTACATTCCTGAGGGAAGTGGTTGAGGAGATAGCAGAAGTTCTGACCGCAATCTTACAAAACCCCTTGGAAATGGGAGTAGTGCCAGAGGAATGAAGGATTGCAAATATCACGTGACTCTTCAAAACGGGGAGAGCGATACATCTGTTAATGCCAGGCTAATCAGTCCACCTTCAGTGCTGGGAAAACTACTGGAGACCATTGTCAAGGACAACATTAAGTTCTCACTTACAGAAGCAAGCTTTAATAAGGGACAGTCTGCTTGGATTTTTTCAAGAATAATTGTGTTTGACTAACCTGATTGAGTTTTTTGATGAAATATCCCTGAGGGCTGATGAAAGTTGTGCAGTAGATTTTGTATATCTGGAATTGCAATTAAGTATCACATAACAGAATCACCCGAACTGCAGAGGCTCATGGTATTATAGGGGCGATAATATATTGATACGAGGGAGTGAGCAGTGGTGAACGGAAGTTTTACTGAATGTGTGGAAATATGCAGTGGTATTCCTCCAAGGGGCGGTATTAAGACCATTGATAATCGTGTTCTACCTACATGAATTGGACTTGTGTATAAGGGGTAACATTTCGAATTTTGCACTGATGGAAAATTTGGCAAGGTTATATATAGAGAGCTGGATAGCAGCAGATTCAGGAGGAAATAGACAGAGTGGTGAAATGGGCAGACTATGACAGCTGGAATTTACTGTGGCTAACAGTGCAGTGAAGCACATTGGTAGAAACTTCATGGCGAGGCATTATAATACAAATGACAATATCTTCAAGTTGTCAAAGAGCAAAGGTAACTGGGAGCACATGCTGGCCGATCATTGAATGTGGCAGGGCAAATTGAAGAGGCAGTTAAGAGCGTGTACGAGATATTTGGCTTTGAAGAAAGATGCACTGAATAGATGAACAAGGAAGTCCAGCTAAACATTCACAAATTACTGGTTAGGCCTCAACTGGAGTATTGTGTAAAATTCTAAACACCGCATTTTAGAAATGATTTCAAGTGCTTCGCGAGGGATCAGAGAAAGTTTCCAGGATAATACTAGGTATGAGTGCCATCCATTGGAGGAGCTGAAATTGCTCTCCTTACAACAGAGTTATTAGCAATATATGGGGCTTTGATAGAGCAAGGAGTGATAAACTGTCGGCAAGCAAAGTTCAAAGATTTCAGATAAACAGCTAAAGTTCCAGAGCGGAGATGAGGTGAAATGATTTGACACAGAGGTTTTTTAAGATCTGGAACACACTACCTGAAAGTGTGATTGAATCAGATTCCATATAATCTTTCATATTTTGCATGGTTATGTGTTAAAACCTCGATCCTGGGACTAAATGTCTTTCTTCTGCACTGTAAGATTGAATGGCTAAATAAATAAGGCCTATCGAGACGACCATGTGTAAACAATTTCAAAAATCCATGGCTGGTATCAGGATGTGCCTTTGCCTTGAAGAAACAAAGCCATGGTAAATGATGCACAGATACACACATGGTCCATTTTGTGACTGAGTGAAACCATTACTGAAAGACAAAGGAAAGCAGCTGGGCGGTGTGTGTGTGAAAAAACTGAGCATTTTTACTGATCTCCACAATCGACCATAGCACGGAAAAGAATAGCAAGGCCACCGTGGAATCTCCCTTATGGAATGAATGGAGGTACTGACGGTGGAAATTGAGATTGAAAAAATGGAGTCTAAGAGATAAATTATCAGCACAGCAGGGCAGATGCAGCCCAGCATTTGTTAGCGGACATTAGTGTCCGCACTCTGGGCAGATCAATATCACAGTCAGATGCTCAGCTCTTGCAGACTGAATGAGGAAAAGGGGTTAAAATAAATTTCTAGGTCTGCAAGCTGCCCGAAATATTCACCAGAAACATTTAATTGCACAGACAGTACACGCAGGCTCACAAATATCACAAAACGCCTTACATTGAGATGAAAGTGTGAAAAGAGAATGAAAAATAAGCAAACAAATGGACAATGTTCAGTCATGCAGAGAAAAGTAGCAACAGTTAGGTGTGAAAACGGAAGGCTGCGGTTTCAACTCGAATGTTCACGGAAAGAAAAGTGTCCCAGAAACAAAGGCAGTGCTAAAAATATATTTACTGTAATATCCACTGTCAGATAATATTGTTCTTCTCCTCTTTCCAAACCTCCTAAATTGTAGAAACATGGAAACGTACGGCACAGGAAGCCATTCGATCCATTGTGACTGTGCCGGCCAGAAAGCATCTTCCTTTGCCCACCGGGTACATTCCTGTTCTTTTCCACAGATTAGCCGGCATTACTGAACCGACAGAAGAACCTTTAAGTCAACCGAACAACATTGTGAAACCGCACACCTCATCAGGTGATATTGTGATTTATCAGACATACTCTTAACCGTTTTATTTCAATTACTCTTATCTTTCCCCTCTCCTTTGTGAAGAAGGAGACTCACCCTGGAACATGGCTGTAAGGGCGGCGGTTTTCTGTTTTGCCCTTGGGGAGAGTGGATACATTGCATATCTGATCTCCGACGCTGCAAATCTCTCACCTCTCCCGAAAACTAATACCACTTGCACTGTCTCAATGTTACTCATGGAGAATTCAGCACAAACAAATATCCACTCTGACAGATTGCCGATCTAAAGTGGTCCACTTAGTTTGCCAGGAGTTGCTTTAATCCACTGAACTACCGGAGATCGGTCACCACCGGATTCAGTCCCACTCTCCTGCTTACATTTGCCCACTCAGTTACCTCGCAGACCCAGAATCCAGCAAAGCAGGTATTAAATTGATCACGACTCACCAAACAGCATTAACATGGCGGCTCTCTCCATGTTCTAGTGTGAGCTAAATTGAGAGATGAGAGCTGTAAGTAACGGCGACTGATTGTTATGCTCCGCCTCGCAGAAGTTCATACCAGGAAGCGTTGAGGCACTGAGAGCAGAAAGAGAGGCCGGCAGGAAGTGAGGTCATCCCCACAATTAAAGCAACAGCACTGAGTTTGTTTACAAGCTGGAATGCAGTACGGATTGGAACGTTGCAAGCTCCAGCTTTACAAAATTTGAATATTAGACAATAATAACCGGCAACAACAATCATTAGGGTTGAAAACGGGCTGCAAAATCGCTACCACCTCTTTCCACCCTGCGGTGTGACAATTCACCCCAAACAGTTTACTATCATTCTCTTCCCTGAAGGACCTTAATTATCTAGTTGACTATGTACGACCTCCCGTTGTTTCCTGTTTATTTTCCTGCCGTCAACTAATCAATTACCCCAATTTAAGATTTAAGTTTCCTAAAGTGGGATTATGAACTCATCACCTGTGAGCACCTCAACAGACTCCGGTCCATTAATCTCGGGGTGAGGTTTGTTATTGCTGTTGGGGAGGATTTACACTAACTTGGCAGGGAAAAGAGCACCAGCATATTCAAGTAGAAAAGAGGAATAAGGTGCATAAAAGAGTGCTTGTGTTAGCTAGTACTAGAGAAGACAGTACTTGAGGCGGTAATAATACAATTTTATGTAGGAGCAGACTAAAAAAGACAATGACAAATTCAGAGATGGGTTTAGAATGCATGTACGTAAACTCTCAACGTGTGGTGAGTAGCGTTTTTGAGCTAAAATCACAAATAGCTGTGTGGCAATATGATGTTGTGGCAAGAACGGAAACGTGCCATTAAAACTGTGAGGACGGGACACTTATTATTCAAGGGTACAAGGAATTCAGAAAAGAGAGCAAATGAAAAAAGGGAGGTGGGATGGCAGTGCCGATTAAGGAAAACATTGTACAGTTGGAAAGTGTGGATGTTCTTGAGGGGACAATGACATAATCCATTTGGTTAGAGTTCAGCAGCAAAAAGCGTATGATGACGGTATTCGCGTATTCTATAGGCCTCCAAAGAGTTAGAGTGATATACAGGAGCTTGTGGCGTTGCCACATTGGGGAAACACTGTGTGTATGTAGATAAACCTGTAAAATCCCCTTTTAACTGCTGTATTCCCCTCCCCCCGCAAGACAGTTGCAAGCTGAGAGGAATAAGGCACGTTCAGACTTGTCTGCTGCTGATAGAAGGAAAACCAATCAGGTTCCAGCAGGTGACCAATCCGTGAGTCATCACAGGTTTGCGGGCTTCACGAATTCAGTACTGTGTTGTGAGAGTTGGAGTAAAAACTTATTTATTGTAGCTCGCTGTGTTGCCTATTTCTTTACGCGGGAGACTGTAGTCCCCCACATTGGTGACCCTGGATGCCGACGGTCGAAGCCCCCGACTCACGCAGCCCAACAGAGGCCAGTAACGACCCGATGGCAACCAGCAGCAGCTTGATGTCGGCCGGCGCCGCGTCCTTGAAGCACCTCACCTTCTGGGAACACCAAGCACCAGCTTGGTTCGCGCACTCGGAGGCCCAATTCACCCTTCGCAGGATTCAAGATGATGAAGAAAGGTACCTCCACGTAGTCTCAGCACTAGCAAGCTCTACCACCACCGAAGTTCTCGACCTGCTGGGGAACCAACCACAGACCGGCAAGTACTCAATCATTAAGGGCCGCTTGCTGCAGGCTTATGGCCTGTCCAAGGAGGAGAGGGCCCGCAGGCTTCTCTGACTACCAGGCCTCGGCGAATCTACCCCAACCCACTTGATGAGCCGGATGCTTGCGCTCCTGGGCTCTGTACCGCAGTGCCTTTTGTTTCGGGCCCTTTTCTTCAGCCATCTTCCTCAGCAGGTACAGACTGCCCTCGCGGGGTCCCCGATCACGGACTGCGTACAACTGGCAGCCGCCACGGACAAAGTTTTCACCATCGCCCAACTCGGCTGTGCAGCCGCGAGGCTCCCCGACACCACCGAGCGCGCGCCGCCACGCCAGGCCGCAGAACTATGCTACTACCACGCGCGTTTTGGCCACAAAGCCCAACGCTGCAGAGCACCCTGCTCTTTTGATCAAACCAAGGTGGCCGCCCAGCCCAATGCACCAGCCCCGGGCCACCGCCTAGGCCTGCTTGACCGCACCCCCGCCGCCACGATGGCCATTGGCACCACAGTTAAACTGCTGTACATAACCGACTCTCTTTCTGGGCGCAGATTCCTTTGCGAAACCGGAGCCTAATGCAGCATAATTCCTGCCTCACAGCTCGACATTTAGGCAGGCCGCAGCAGCCCACCCCTCGTGGCGGCAAATGGCGCAGCCATTGCTACTTTCGGAAAGCGACGGGCCGAGGTTTGTTTCAATGGCCAGCGATTTATGTGGGATTTCGTGATGGCCTCGGTGGCACATCCTTTGCTGCGCGCCTATTTTCTTTGCGCCCACGGACTCCTGGTCGACGTCCGCGACAGGCGCCTGATCGATGCAGCAACTTTCGCTTCACTGGCCTGCCAGCAGAGCAACAGCCCAGCCCTCGTCGGGTCCTGCTCCGCCCCGGCGCATGACAACTACGCCCGCCTACTCGCAGATTTCACTAGGCTCACACAACCGACCCTCTCAGCCACGGCAGCCAAGCATGGGGTCGAAGATCACATCGCCACTACGGGACCACCAGTGTTCGCTCGAGCCAGACGCCTGGACCCATCCAAGATGGCGGTGGCCAAGAAAGAATTCACCACGATGGAAAAACTGGGCATCATCCGCCGCTCGAACAGCCCTTGGTCATCCTCCCTCCATATTGTACCCAAGACGGGCGGTGGCTCTCGCCCCTGTGGCAACTACAGATGGCTCAACGACGCCACCACGCCCGATAGATACCCCATTCCGCACATCCAAGACTTCTCGGCACACCTAGCAGGAAAGTCCATCTTTTCCAAGGTCGACCTGATTCGCGGCTACCATCAGGTCCCCGTCTACCACGCAGACATCCAGAAGACGGCGGTCATCACCCCCCTTCCGACTGTTTGAGTTCCTGCGCATGCCCTTCAGGCTTAAGAACGCCGCACAGGCCTTCCAACGGCTCATGGACTCCGTCCTACGCGACCTGAACTTCCTGTTCGTCTATCTGGATGATATCCTCGTGGCCAGTACCAGCAAGGTCGAGCACATTGCGCATTTGCGCTCCCTTTTCCAGCACCTCAGCCAACACGGTCTAATCGTCAACCCGGCCAAATGCCAGTTTGGAGCAGCCCAAATTGACTTTCTCAGCCACAGAATCTCGCCAAGGGGAGCCATTCCCCTACCTTCCAAGGTGCAGGCGGTGGCGGACTTTCCCCAGCCCACCTCGGTTAAGGCGCTGCAGGAATTTTTGGGGATGGTCAATTTCCATCATCGGTTTGTGCCCAGTGCCGCCGCACTCATGCGCCCCCTCTACAAAGCCACCAGGGGCAAAACGGGCAAAGAGCAACTCACCTGGTCCAGCGAGATGGCGACAGCCTTCCACCAGACCAAAAGCGCCTTTGCCAACGCCACAGTACTGGCCCACCCCATCCCGGGCGCCAAGACCACCCTCACCACGGACGCTCGGATTACGCCGTCGGCGCCGTCCAGCAACAGTGGGTTGAAGGCGTGGCAGCCACTGGCATTATTCAGCTGACAGCTGCGCAAGAACGAGAAGGCTTACAGCACATTCGACAGAGAGCTGCTGGCCCTGTTCCTGGCAATCCGGCACTTCCATTTCCTTCTGGAAGGCCGGCCGTTCACCGCATTCGTGGACCACAAGCCGTTCACTTTCGCCATGGCCAAAGTAACCAAACCCTGGTCCGCGCGCCATCAGCGCCAACTCAACTTCATCTCGGAGTTCACCACGGACATCCGCCACGTCGTCGGCAAGGATAATTTGGTGGCCGACTGCCTCTCAAGACCCTCGTTCCACGCAGTGCACCTGGGCATCGACTACACCGGCATGGCGAGAGACCAGGCTGCCGATGCGGAGATCCAGGCCCTCAGGACGTCAACTACCAGTCTCACCCTGGCCGACATCCACTTCCACGCAGCTGGCACAACCCTCCTGTGTGATGTCTCAGTCCCTTCGCCTAGGCCGGTCGTTCCATCCGCCTGGCGCAAGCGAGTTTTCGACATCATCCACGGCCTCTCACATCCAGTAATGCGTGCGTCTCAGAAACTTATGTCCGCGAAGTTCACCTGGCCTGGACTCCACAAGGATGTGAGAGACTGGACCAAAACATGCATGCCGTGTCAGCGTGCTAAGGTCCAGCAGCACACCAAGGCACCATTGGAGTGTTTCCCGGTTCGCGAGAGGCGTTTCGACCACGTCCACGTCGATCTGGTAGACCCTTGCCGCCATCGCATGGTTTTACACACCTGCTCACGATCGTCGACCGCACCACCAGAAGGCCCGAGGTGGTTCCCCTCGCCTCCACCACCACGACTGACGTCGCGCGAGCATTCGTCTCGACATGGGTGGCCCGGTTCAGTGTGCCGACCGACATATAACCTCCAGTTCACCTCACAGTTGTGGAATGCCATCATTGCCGGCCTCGGCACCAAGTTGCACAGGACAACAGCCTACCACCCGCAGGCCAACGGGCTCTGCGAGCGCTTTAATCGTTCTTTGAAAGCCTCTCTCTGCGCCAGCCTGGTCGATACCAGACAGATCGACAAGCTACCCTGGGTTCTCCTCGGATTGCGTACCACGCCCAAAGAGGACCTCCGCGCCTCTGCGGCCTAGATGGCCTATGGCTGACCACTCAGAGTACCAGGCGACTTCCTCCCCCTGACAACGGAGCCGTGGTCGGCCGCCAAACAGCTTTCCCTGCACCAGGACGCGGCCCAGCAACTCTGTCTAGTGCCCACTTCGCAACACGGCCCGCAGCTGTCCTACGTGCCTCGAGACTTCCGACATGCGGAGTTCGTCTTCGTGCACCGGGACATGCACAGAGGCCCACTGCAGGCACCATACACCGGCCCCTTGCCAGTATTGGAGACAGAGGAAAAAGATTTTCTTATCGATGTCGGCGGGAAGCCGGACCTTATTTCAGTAGACCGCCTCAAACCGGCGCACCTGGACCTTAGCTTCCCGTTTCGGTCGGCTCTTCCCCCATGGCAGGGCAGACCTCCTGTGTTGGCGGCGGCCCCAGCAGAGGACCAAGACATGCCAGAACCTTACTTTCCAGCCGCCGCCCCACCTTCGCCGGCAGCCTGTTCAGCCAGCCCACCAGCAGACCATCCGCCTGACCAGCCGACGAACCAACCGGCCGACCTCCCAGACAGCCCTCCTCACACGCCAGATCGCTACTACAGCCGCTACGGCCGCTTGGTCAAACCTCCGCAGAGACTGACTTTTACAGTTAACGAGGATTCTGGGCGGGCGTATGTGCCGTTGCCACATTGGGGAAACACTGTGTTTATGTAGATAAACCTGTATAATCCCCTTTTAACTGCTGTATTCCCCTCCCCCCGCAAGACAGTTGCAAGCTGAGAGGAATAAGGCACGTTCAGACTTGCCTGCTGCTGATAGAAGGAAAACCAATCAGGTTCCAGCAGGTGACCAATCCGTGAGTCATCACAGGTTCGCGGGCTTCACAAATTCAGTACTGTATTGTGAGAGTTGGAGTAAAGACCAATATCTTGTAGCTCGCTGTGTTGCCTATTTCTTTATGCGGGAGATCGTAGTCTCCCACAAGCTAATCTGCAGGGAAATTGCAGAGACATGCAAGAGCTTTAGAGTGGTGATATTGGGGCACTTGAGTTACCCAAATATCGATTGGGATATTGCTCCGGTAAAGGGAAAGCAGGGGCAGGAATTTCTGAAATCAAGAGTGGAGTTTCTATACTGGAATAGGGCTAACTTCAATGGGATGTGAAAGGATCTAGCCCTGGTAAAATTGAAAAACAAAGACTGACAGGGAAAACTGCAACGGAACAATGAGTGATCTTTAAGGAGGAGATGATCCATTCCAACAAGGGCTCCTTGGATGACGAGGGAGATAGAGAAGATAATGAAACAAAAAAGGGGTTGCATGATGCATGTCAAGTGAATTCTTCAAAGGAGAACCAGACGAAATGCAATAAGTTGAGAGGGGAAGTGATGATGAAAGGAAGATTGACAAAGAGATAATATGATAGTAGAATGGCAGTTCACTAAAATCTTCTACCAGCCTGTAAAGTGTAAGCGGATAGTAAGAGACGGTGTGGGGCCTATTAGAGACAAAGAAAGTGCTATTATGCTTAGAGGCGCAGGGCAAGGCTAGAATATTCAATGAGCACATGTTATCAGTGTATAATAAAGAGGTGAATGCTGTCAAAATAACGATAGAAGAGCAAAAGCGAGAAGCAACAGAAGGGTTGAAAATTGATAGACAGGATGTACTAGAAAGATTGGGTATGCTTAGAGCGGACAAGTCGCCTGGTCTAGATGTCTTAAATCGCAGGTTGCTAAGGTAATTGGGGGAGGAGATAGCGGAAGGGTTTGCCATAATTTCCCAATCTTTCCTAGATGTGGGGGTGGTGCCTGAGGGTTGGAAAGTGGCAAATGTGACACCATTGTAGAAGAAGGGTGTAAGGAAAATCCTAGTAGCTACTCCTTGTCAGTTAACATAAGTGGTGGGTAAAGTTGTAGAAACAATGACCAAGAAATAAATTACCGGGCACTTAGAGACGTTCAAGCTAATTAAGGGGAACCAACAGGGATTTGTGAAAGGCAGAACGTGTTTGACTAATTTAATTGAATTTTTTGCTGAATTAACAAAGAATATTGGTGAAGGGAATGCAATGGATGTTGTCTACATGGATTTTCTGAATGCGTTGATAAAGTACCCTATAGAAGGCTGGTTATCAAAATTGAGGTGCATGGAATAGGTGGGGCAGTGGCAGCTTGGATAAGGAATTGGCTTAAGGACAGAAAACAGCGAGTTGTGTTAAATGGCTCTTTTTCAGAGTGTCTGATACCAGACAGTTGTGTTCCTCAAGTGTCAGTGCTGGGGTCACAGCTTGTTTTGAGATATATCAATGACATGGATATTGGAATGCAGAGCAAAATTGCTAAATTTGCTGATGACACCAAATTTGGGGATATGGCAAACAATGATGTTAATACCAATCGAAAGCATCAGGACATAGAAAGACTAGCAGAATGGGCAGACAAGTGGCAGATGGCATTTAATACAGAGAAGTGTGAGGTGATGCATTTTGGCAGAAGGGACAGGGAGAGGCATTACACACTTAATGGCATAGTTTTAATTAGTGTGCAAGGAATGAGGGGCCCTGGAGTTAATAGACATAGTTCCCTGAAGGCAGCAGGGCATATTGAGAGAATTTTTAAGAAAGCATATGGGATCTTGGGCTTCATAATAGAGGTATTGAGTACAAAAGTAAATAAGTTGTGCTAAATCATTATAAAGCACTGGTTAGGCCACAACTAGGGTATTGAATACAGTTCTGGTCGGCCCACTTTAGGAAGGATGTGAAGGCCCTTCAAAAGGTGCAGCCGAGATTTACCAGATTGGTTCCCAGGATGGGGGATCTTATCTACAAGGACAGGTTAGAGAAGCTGGATTTTTTTAGCAGGGCTACGGGGATAAGGCGAGGGAGTGGGACTAACTGGTTCACTCAGCAGAGATCCGATAAGGACTCGATGTAACAATTGGCCTCCTTCTGTGCCGTTATGACTCTATGACTGTAGTGCGTGAAGTTGGATTTGATGTAGAGGATCAGGCATGATCTTATTGAATGATGGAGGAGGGGCAAAGGGAAAAGGGCCTAAATCTGCTCCTATTGCTTATGTTCTTAAAATACATGAAGAGATAATATTACACTTAACATTTCCTAAACTATAAATTTAGGGGGTTTAAATACAACACAGTGGAAGAATTTAAGGTTACAAGCCGCCTATTTTCGCTGTATTGTGCTGCAAATGTAGCTGTGCATTGAAATCAATGTAGATTGCTTCTGAGCCCAATTAATTTAAAGTGGTTTAACGACATTGGAACAACAAGGACTAAATTCTGTTTCGACGAAAATTAAAATGATGTTGTCTGCATTCCGCATTCTTTTCATCTGAAAAGCAAGTCAGCTTGGAGCATGGTTGGATATGTAGTAAACTTGTAATTGTAGTAAGCAGTGAGGAGGATAGCAGCAGACTTCAGCAGGACAGAGGGAGACTGGAGAAAGGCCAGATACTTTGCCGCTGACATTTAAGGCAGAGAAGTGTGAAGTGATGAATTTTGGGCAGACGAATGAGGAGACGCAATGTACAGGAAATTGGAAAATATTCCAGGGCATTCAGGAACAGAGTGCACATACACAAGTCTTTAAAGGTGGAAGGACCATATGATCAATCTTTAAAAAAAATCTTTGAAGACCTTTTGCTTTAATAGTAGAGATATAGGCCCAGAAATTCGGGTCTCCACGGGTGTGTAAACATGGATTACTCACCCGTAAGCCCAATGGAAGTGCGGGTTTCCTGCTTGCACTGCGCATGCGCAGGAAACCGGCACTTCCGTTACCCTGAAGGAAGGGGTTCAGAGTTCAAACAAGTGCACAGGAGAGGCTGTGCATGTGCATCGAACTTACATTTATTTTGCAGGTTTTCCTGGGAAGGTAAGTCTCCAGGAGTTGCACATATACAAAGCAGACGCAAGGCCTGCTCTTTACAAGGTAAGTGATTAATTCATCAAAATTAAAACATTTTTTCCACGGATTTATTATTTTTAAATACTTTAAAGAAAGGTAAATTCATTTTTAGCCCCGTTAGAATATAAAATTAATTTTATTCAAAAATTTAAATTAGTTTAAAATAGTTATTTCATGTATTTTAAAAATGTGATTTTGTAAGAAAAAACTTTGAAGATTTAGCGATGTTTTGGGGCTTATAGCTTTTATAAGTTTGACAGCCCTTCCTGTCAAACTTAGGAATGATGCATTCTCTGCTACCATTGGCGCTACAAGGCCCACGTGATCCCAGGGGACGCATCGAACTAACTGTGCCCCTGGGATAAGCAAGCAATGTGCGCTGGCAGTTGGAGGAGGCCCAGGATCGCAATTCCATGGGGGCCCACAGCTCAACGGCCGGCACGCAAGGTAAGAGCAGGTCGGGGGCTTACACCCGCGGGAAGCCCCCGACCCGAATTTATGGGCCATAATGTACAAAATGAAGGAGTTATGCTAAATCTTTGTAAATTACTGGTTAAGCCTCAGCTGGAGCTTTGTCTCCAATTCTGGCCTGCAAATATTAGGAAGGATCTCATGACCTAGTAAATGGTGCAGAGGAAATTTACCAGAGTGGGAGGAGGGTTGACAGAATTCAGTTTTGTGGAGAGTCTTGAGAAGCTGGGATTGCTCCACTTGGTACAAACCAAGCATGTGCCCATAAGGAGGATAGAAGGGGCTTCCAAAGTTAGAGCGCCTGGAAGAGAAACAGAATAGAGATTAAACTAAACAGAGAAAAGGAGGCTTATGACAAATGTGAAATGCAGAATACAGCAGAACACCAGAATGTGGACAGTGGAGGCAGAAATTGGAAAACGATATGAGCAGCGAAGAGGGGGCGCATGAAAACAGACTGGTGGGTAACATAAATCTTTTATAAACATTAAAGGAATGGTGGGGCCGATTAATATCAAAAGAGGAAATATTCTTGTGGAGGCAGAGAGCATGACTGAGGTACTGAATGATTAGCTGCATCTGTCTTCACATAGGAAAAGGATTATGTTCATGTTGCCGTAGATCTACTGGACAGGATAAAATAGATAGGTAGGATGTGGAAAATAAGTCGACGTTATTTACATTAACAATTCACCCGATCCATATGGGATGTATCCAACATTGCTGAGGGAAGTGATGGAGGAGATAGCAGAATTTCTGACCACAATATTACAAACTTCCTTGGAAATGAGACTGATGCCAGAGGACTGAAGTATTGCAAATGTCACATGATTGTTCAAAAAAGTGGAGAGCGATATAACTGGTAACAGCAGGCTAAACAGTCTGCCTTCGGTGGTGGGAAAATTACCAGAGACCATTGTCAAGGACAATATTATTTCTCCCTTACAGAAGCATGCTTTAATAACGGACAGTCAGCTTGGAATTGTTCAACTGAAATCGTGTTTGACTACCCTGACTGTGTTTTTAATGAAATAACAAATAGGCCGTGCAATCTATTTCGTATATCTGGAATTTCAATTATGTATCACATAACGCACTCACTCGAAAAGTAGAAGTCATGATATTATAGGCATGATGGTAAATTGAGTACTTAATTGGAGAAGGGATAAGAGGCAGAGAACAGTGATGAACGGATGTTTCACTGACAGTGTGAAAATCCGCAGTGGTATCCCCCGGAGGTCGCTGTTAAGGACATTGATTATCTTGTTATATGTAAATAAATTGGAATTGTTTGTAAGGGGTAACATTACGAATCTTGCATTTGCAGCAAAATTTGGCTACCTTGTAAATAGTGAGTTGGATAGCAGCAGACTTCAGGAGGATATAGAGAGAGTGGTAAAATGGCCAGACAGATGCCAGATGCAATTGACGGCGGCTAACTGTGCAGTGAAGCACTTTGGGGGAAACAACATGGAGAGGAAGTACATTGTAAAGGAAACTGTCTTCAAGGGGTAAAAGGGCAAAACGTAACTGGGGAAACATACTCACAAACATTGAAGGTGACAGGTCAAGTAGATAGATCAGATAAGGCCGTGTATGGGTTAACTGGCTTTGAAAAAAATAGGTTCTGAATAAAGAACAATGAAGTCATTCTAATTACTTACAAATCCCTGGTTAGGCCTCAACTTGAGTGTTGTGTACATTTCTAAGCACCACACTTTAGGAACGATATCAAGTGCTTCCGGAGAGTTCAGAGAATGCTTGCACGATAATATGAAGCATGTGGGCCGTCCTTTGGAGCAGCTGGAATTGCATTGCGTACAACAGAACATGCTAATGGGAGAACCAACAGAGATAGTGGCAATAATATGGAGCTTTGATAGAGTATGTAGCGAGATATATTGTCGGCAAGCAAAGTTCGTGGATTTTGGCAAAGGGCCCAGAGGGAAATGAGGTGACATTATTTGACAGAGTCTGGTTAAGATCTGGAATGCACCACCTGAAAGTGTGGTGGAATCAGTTTCCATAGGAACTTTCATAAGACCATTGGACATTTACTTGAAGAGCACAAATTTGCATCTTTATGGGTTAAAAGCTCGAACCTGGGACTAAATGTCCTCCTTCTGCACTGTAAGATTCAATGACTCTAACTAAATAAGATCTATTGAGATAAACATGTGTAAACAATTCCAATAATCCATGTCTAGGATTAAGATGTGCCTGTGCCTTAAAGAAGTAAAACACATTTAAATGATGCCCAGATACACAAATGATGAAGTAGTTACACAGATACACAAATTTTGAAGTAGGGTTTAAACCCGAAACGTCAACTCAAATTTCTCTCAACGGATGATGCCTGACCTGCTAAGTTTTTCCAGCATTCTCTGTTGTTATTTTACACAAATTATCAATTTTGTGACTGAGTGCAACCATCACTGAAAGACAAAGGATAGCAGCTGGGTGGAGTCTGTGTTCAAACAATGAGCATCTTTACACATCTCCGCATGCGACCATACCAAGAAACAAAATTGCAATGCTATCGTGGAAAATCCATTATGGAATGGATTGAGACATTATCGGTGGGAATTGCGACTGAAAGGATTGGAGTTTAAGAATTATATTCTGAGCACCAAAGGAAGCTGCAGCAGTGTGTAAGTTGGAGGACATTAGTCTCCACCCACTGTGCAGATCTGTAATTCAGTGATATGGTCAGCTCCAGCAGACTGAATGAGGAAGTGGAATTAAATAATGTTCCTTGATCTGAAAGCTGCATGATATATTCACCAAAAAGCTTTAGATGTACAGACAGTACACACACATCCAAAAATATCAAAAAGTGCCTGAAATTGAGATGCAAGATCGAAAAGATAATGAAAAAACGCTCTCCAGCAGGCAACAGATAATAAAGAGCCACATCACGGCATTTGGCCGAGGCTTCCTTCAGTTGCCTCGGAGCACTGAGCTGAATGGTAGCGCCAGTACCTCCCCTTGATGGAGATCAGGGAACCCAGCAAGGAGCGGAAGTTGATCATTGGGTCTTACTTTGATGTATTTCTAAGCTCTGCACTTCAGGCACTAACTGAGCTAAGGGGAGACCAATATGCTCCACTATTCTCCTGATAAAATGCACTATTCTCGAAATCCAGTCCAGTAAAAAATTCAAAAGTGCCTTTTCAAACCGAGGGATGATCATTTATTTCAACCTATTCAATAAGGAGTTCATGAGACACTTCTTCACCCAGAGAGTAGACACAGTGTGGAAAATGAAACAACACGGTGTAGCTGTGGCGAATAGCATAGATCCATTTAAGGTGAAACTAGTTGGCAACATGATGGGGAAAGGAATAGGAGGATATGCTGATAGCGCCATCTGAATTAGATTGGGAGGTGGCTGGTGTGGTGTATAATCAATGGCATAGACCTGTTGTGGCCGAATTGCCTTGTCTCTGTGCTGTTATTTCCATGTAACTCTATTTAATTTCAGGCTGAAGTTCACAGTGACAGCAAATGCTGTAGACGGAAGCCTGTGGTTTCAGCTAAGATTCGCTTCACCTCGTGCAGAGAGCAATTTAACCCCTGACAGTAAGAGCAGTGCATCAGAACCAAGAATGTGTATAAACACATTGAACAAAATACATTGTGCAAATCTTTCTTATACACTTTCAACCGAATAATAAATTAATTATTGGATAAACCACCACCATGTGGGGTGCAGTAGCAGACTGAAACTCCAGACTGTCAGTTATTAATACAATTCAATCCAAGTCCAGTTATTAAAATAATAAAAATATTTTTCATATTCCACTGGAATCTTCTAAACTATATGAAAGGGGATGTGATGAGGGACATCACAGAAACAGAATGGGATGAATCGGAGGACACAATGAGGCACAATGCAGTTTTGCAAGGGAATTACCGTAACTGAAGAGAAAATAAATCAATTCTTCAGCCTGTCTCAGGTCTGAAAGGAAGTTAGATGGTCAGCTGTTCACTAAAACAAGTTCAAGGCCAAGGTGGTGGGTTTCACAGGCAAATTAAACAGGAGAAGAGCAAGTGTGGGGATAGGAGAGAGTTTGAAGAAAGACTCAGAATCAGAGCACAGAGAGGTTGGAGACTCAGAGTTGTTTGCACGTTGTAACCTGGGGAACTGTGTGATGTAGCATCTGAACTGATGGCCTTAATCATAGAGACTTCGGTTATGTAGAGGGACTAGGGACGCTGGGATTGTTCTCCTTAGGGCACAGAGGTTTAAGCAGAAATTCACCAGAATGGCACCAGGGCTGTGCAAATTCAGCTATGCGGAGAGATGAGAGACACTTGGATTTGTGTCATTAGAGCAGTGAATATTAATGGGAGATTTAATATAAAAATACCTGGAATGAAGGACTTCAGCTATGAGGAGAGTCTAGAGAATATTAACTTTTTCTCCTTAGAGCAGAGAAGGCTAGGTGAAGGTTTACCAGCATGGTACCTGTGGAAATTCACTTCGGTTATGAGGAGAGATGAGAGAAGCTGGGGTTGTTCAGGTGCAATCTGCATGGATCTAAATAGTGGATTTAAAAACCGGTATAAATAGATTATGAAAATATTTCAGACTGATGTTAACAGTGACTGGAAATGCTTACAACCGTAACCTGTGGTTTCAGCTCAGAAGTGCTTCACCTCGGAAAATGAGGAATTTAACCCCTGACAGTAAGAGCAGGGCATCAGACCCAATACTGAGGATTAACATATTGAATGATAATGCAATGTGGCAATCTCGCTGAGATGGTTTAACCGAATAATCAGTTAATTATTTGTATACATCTACAGATAGAATCGGGAAATCACCGAAACTGACAGCAGAGCTGAAGGCCAATCGGCCCATCCTGACTGTGCTGGCACTTTGGCAGACCACTCACATTAGTCCCTCTGATATTTGGTTCCTCATAGCCCTGCAAGCTTTTCCCTTTGAAACATTTAGCCAATTCCCTTTGACAGTTACAATTAGAGTTACAACAACAGACTGATTCTCAGACATTCAATTAATAATAACATTGAATTCAAGACAATTAATGCAGTTATATAAGGCGTTGCTGAGACCAAACCTGGAGTATTGTGTACAGTTTTGGTCTCATTTCCTAAGGAAGGATATACTTGCAATAGAGGGAGTGCAAAAGATTGATTCATAGAAACATAGAAACATGGAAGATAGGAGCAGGAGTAGGCCATTCGGCCCCTCGAGCCTGCTCCGCCATTCAATGAGATCATGGCTGGTCATCCAAATTCAGTACCCTGTCCCTGCCTTCTTCCCATATCCCTTGATCCCTTTAGCCTTAAGAAAAATATGCAACAGCTTCTTGAATATATTTAATGAACTGGGCGGGGGTGATTGTCCTAGGAGAAGAGATTGCGTAGACAAGGCGTTCGTTCTCCAGAGTTTAGAAGAATGAGAGGTAATCTCAATGAAACATACAAAATTCTTACAGTGCTTGTCAGGGTTGTTGCAGGAAGGATGTTTCTCCTGGCTGTGCCGTCTAGAACCAAGGGTCACAGTCCCAGAATAAGTGCTCGGCTATTTAGGACTGAGATGAGGAGAAAATTCTTCACTCAGAGGGTGGTGAATATTTGGAATGCACTACCCCAGAGGGCTGTGGATGCTCAGTCTGTCCAGTATATCCAAGCAAATATCGCTAATTTTTGGAATATTAAGCGAATCAAGGGGTATGGGGATAATGCAGGAAGGTGGGGTTGAGGTCGGAGATCCACCATGACCTTGTTAAATGCGGATCAGGCTGGAATGGCAGCATGTCCTAATCCTGCTCCTATTTCGTATGTTCTAATGTTCTTAAAATACATGGAGAGATAATATTCCACATTTATCTCGTAAACTATATATTTAGGGGAACATGCAGACACAATGGAAATTCTCTCTTCACAAAGGACGACACAAATAACCACCCAGAGATGGCGGGGAAAATAACATCTAATGAGAGGGAGGAACTGAATGAAACAGTATTTTTCGGGAAATGGTGTTAGGGAAATTGATGGGATTGAAGGCCGATAAATCCCCAAGGCCTGATAATCTATATCCTAGGGTACTTAAGGAAGTGCTCCTAGAAATAATAGATGCATTGCTGGTCATCTTACAAATTTCTATAGATTCTGGAACAGTTCCCATGGATTGGAGGGTAGCTAATGTTACCCCAAATGTTCAGTACTGCGGCAAACAGTAACAGCAGTTAGTTGTGAAGACGGAAGGCTGCGGTTTCAACTCGAAGGAGCTTCAGTTGAAAGAAAGAGGAACTGAGCTGCTCACAGAAAGAACAGTGTCTCAGATCCAAAGTCAGATCTAAAATACATTTAGAGTAATATCCACTGACTGTTAATGTTTTTCTGCTCCTTCTCTCTCCATACATCCTGAATTATAGAATCATTGAAGCGGAAGGCACTGGAAGCTATTCGGCCCATCGTGTCTGTGCTGGCCGGAAATGATTTTCCTTTGTATACTGGACACATTCCTGTTCTGCTCTACAAATAAGCCAGCGTTACAGAACCGACTGAAGAACTTTTAGTTCAACTGATATCTTTTTGAACCCTCAAACCTCATCAGCTGATATTGTGCATTATCAGACACTAAACTAACCTTTTTCGTTCAATTAATATAATATTCCCCCTCCCCTTTGTGAAGGCAGCGGCTCAACCTGGAACACCTTTGTAAGGCCGACGCATTTCTGTTTTGCCCTTGCGTAGAGTGGACACTTTTCATATCTAAGCTCAGACTATGTGTGTCCGTGAACAGTCTGATTACAGAATGTGTAATCATGGAACCTGACAGTGTCCTCAGTGGACATCCACTAATCAACACTGTACACCGGGGCCAAGAGGTAATGATCAGCAGCGGGAACTTTACTTCTCTCTAACTCACAGTGTCCTCAGTGGATATCCACTAATCAGCACTGTAAACAGGGGCCACGAGGTAACGATCAGCAGTGGGAACTCTCTCTACTTCTCTCTACGCACTAAATCCCCCACCTTTCCCAAAAACTGATACCACTTGCACTCGCTCAATTTTACCTACGGAGAATTCTGCACAAGCATGTAACGGCTCCGACAGCTTTCCAAACTAAAGTGGTCCACACAACACTAGGAGCTGCTTTACTCCACTGAGTTACTGGAGATCGGTCACCGCCAGACTCAGTCCCACTCTCCTGCTTAAATTTGCCCACTCAGTTACCTCACAGTCCCGAAATGCAGTAATTTAGGTATAAAATTCTTCACGACTCAGCAAACAGCATTAAAAAGGAGGCTCTGTCCATGTTACAGTGTCAGTTAATTTGAGACATAAGAGCTGTAAGGAACAGCGACTGAGTCTCTTGCTCCACCTCGCAGAAAATGATACCCAGAAGCTTGAAGACAATGAGAGCGGCAAGAGATGCTGGGAGGAAGTGAGGTGGTCGCCACAATTAAAGCAACTGCACTGAGTTTTTGTACTTGCTGGATTGCAAGATGGATTGGAACCTTGCAGGGTCCAACGTGACAACATTTGAATATTAGACACTAATCACCGCAAACACAAATCAGGATGGTTGTAAAACAGGCTACCAAATCTCTACGGCCCATTTCCACCCGGCAGTGTGACAATTCACCGCATACAATTTACTAAAATGCTCTTCCCTGAAAGACGTTAGTTATCCAGTTGACTTTTTCGACCTCCCGCTTGTTTCCTGATCACATTCCTGCCGCTAGCCCATCAACTGCCCCAGTTTAAGATTCAGTTTCCTAACCTGTTACAGTGGGATTATGAATTCATCACCTCTGGGCAGCTGGTCGTCTGGGATTGACAATACAGAATAACGACATGTTTACCTCTGAAATAGAAACATAGAAAAATTACGACACAGAAGGAGGCCATTCGTCCCATCGTATCTGTGCTACCCAGCCTAATCCCACCTAGCAGCACTCGGTCCGTAGCCCTGAAGGTTACCTCGCTTCAAGTGCACATACAAGTACTTTTTTAATGGGATGAGGATTTCTGCCTCTACCACCCTTTCAGTCTGTGAGTTCCAGACTCCCCCGCACCCTCTGGGTAAATAAAAAATCCGCATCCCGACTCTAATCATTCAATCAAGCACTTTAAGTTCCCCCCCCTGGTTCTTGAACCCTCCTCAAAGTGAATTAGTTCCTTCCTAGCCACTCTTGCTGGGACCCTTATAATTTTATACATTTCAATTAAATCTCCCATCAGCCTCCTCTGTTCCAAGGAAAACTACCCCAGCCTATCCAAACTTTCCTCATAGCTAAAGTTTTCCAATACTGGAAATATCCTCGTAAATCTCCTCTGCAACCTCTCCAGTGTAATTACATCCTTCGTGCAATGTGGTGACCAGAACTGCCCACAGCTCGCAAGCTATGGCAGAACCAGTGTTGTATTCAGTTATAGGATAACTTTCCTACTCTTATATTCATGGCCTTGGCTTATAAAGGAACGCATTATCTACGCCATTTGTAACTACTTTATTGACCTGTCCTGCTACCTTTAAGGATCTGTTGACATACACTCCAAAGTCCCTCTGTTCCTGCACTCCTCTCTGTATCCTCCCATTAATTGTGCCTTTATGGCAGTCCCCAAATGCATTGACTCACAATTTTCCAGTTGAATTCCATTTGCCACATTTCTGCTGATCTGACCATTTCATCATATCTTCCTCCAGTCTAAAGCTTTCCTACTCATTGCTAACCAAACGGCAAATTCTTGTATCATCTGCAAATCTATTTATCATGCCCCCTTCATTTAAGTCTAACTCATTAATTTATACCACAAAAAGTAAGTGGTCGAGAACCGAGCCCTGTGGATCCCCACTGGAAACAGCTTACCAGTCGCAAAAACACCCCTCACCCATTACCCCTTGCTTCCTGCCACTGCGTCAATTTTGAACCTCGTTTGCCTCTCTCCCTTGGATCTCATGGGCTATTACATTTTTAATGAGCCTGCCATGTGGGACCTTGTCAAAAGCCTGCTAAAATCTATGTAGACAACGTCAAATTCACTGCCCTCATCGACCCTCCTTGTTACCTTCTCAAAGAATTATATGAAGTTAGTCAGATACGGCTTTCCTTAATAAATCCATGCTGACTGTCGTTGATTACTCTCTGTCTTTCTAATTGAAGGTTGATACTGCCTCGAGAATTGATTCCAGTAATTTGCCCACCACCGAGGTTAAGCTAACTGGCCCTTAATTGCTCGGTTTAACCCTTCCCCCCTTTTTAAATACAGATACAACATTAGCAGTCCTCCGATCCTCTGGCACCACTCCTGTAGCCTGTGAGAATCGTCAGAGCCTCCGCATTTTCCTCCCTTGCTTCCTTTAATAGTCTCGGATATATTTCATCCAGCTCTGGCGATTTATCTGTTTTAGGGATGCGAAACCCATTAATATTTCCTCTCTTACTCTGTTTATCATCTCCAATATTTCACTATTTTACTCTTTAAATTCTACGTCGGTATCATCCCCCTCCTTTGCGAGGACAGCTGCAAAGTTTTCATTAAGTACCTTACCCATATCTTGCGCCTCCACACAAGGATCACCATTTTGGTCCCTGATAGACCCTACTCGCTCCTTAGTTACCCTCTGCTCTTTATGTAATTATACAAAATCTTTGGGTTTCCTTTATTTCTACTTGGCAGTTTTTTTAATGCCTTCTTTTTGCTTTCGTAATTTCCTTCTTAATGTCATCCCTACATTGTGTATATTCTTCTTGACTTTCTATAGTATTGAGCTGATGATATCTGATATAGGCTTCCTGTTTTTGTCTCAACTTACCCTCTTTGCACCTTGTCATCCAGGGGGCTCTAAATCTGGCAGTTGTTCCCTTTTTCTTTGTTCACCTTGAAATCCCTGTATCTCCCTCTTGAATGCCTTCACTGCTCTGACACTGATTTAGCTTCAAGTGACTGTTTCCAGGCCACTTTTGCTAAATCACTTCTCAACATAGAGAATTGGTCTTCACCCAATTTAAAACACTTTCTGCTGTTTTCTTCTTTGTCCTTTCCACAATTGTGCTAAATCTAACTGAATGATGATCATTAGCACCAATATGCGCACCCACTGATACTCCTTCCAGCTGCCCAGCTTCATTCAGTAAAACTGAATAGAGAACTTCCCCCTCTTCACCTATTAACCTGGTAGTATCCCAGTTAATTATTGTGGTAATTGAAATTCACCATTATTACTGCTTCCTGCTTCTGAACTTGTCAGCCATTTGCTTAGCAATTTATGCTTCTATCTCCTTCAGACTGTTTGGGGGTCTATAGTCACTCCCAGCAGTGTGAGTGCCCCTTTTTTATTCTTTAGTTCAACCCATATGGCCTTATTTCATGATCCTTCTAACATATCATTCCTCCTCACAGCTGTAATTGGCTCCTTAATCAATACTGCGACAGCCGCTCCTTCTTTAGCTCGCGCTCTATCTCGCCTGAAAGCCCTGTAACCAGGAATGTTAAGCTGCCATTCCTGCCCTTCTTTCAGCCATGTCTCAGTAATGGCTTTAATATCATACTCCCACGTGTATAACTGTGGCCTTAGCTCATCTCACTTACTTCCTAGACTCCTTACATTGAAGTATATGCCACTTAGCAATTCAAAGCTGCCTTGTTGTCTATTTCCTAGCCGTTGTTTCCTCAGCCTTGCAAACGCACTTACTAATATTCTGACCTCCACTTCCAGCTGTGCTTCTCTCCCACCTGAAAATAATTACAGATTCCCGTCCCCCTGCCAAGCTAGTTTAAAATCCTCCCCAACAACACTAGCATACACCCCCGCGAGGATTTAGGTCCCGGCTCTGTTGATGTGCAAACTGTCTGGCTTGTACAGGGTCCACCACCAACCAAAAACGGTCTCAATGCCTCAGGAATCTAATGCAATCCCTCCTGCCCCGTCTCTCCAGCCACGCAATCATCTGCTCTACCCTATTATTTCTGTACACACCAACACCTGACACCGGAATAATCAGGAGATTAGTACATTCGTTTTCCGGCTTTTTAGGCTCTCTCCTAGCTCTCTACAATCTGCCTGCAGGACCTCATGCCTCTTTCTACCTATGTCGTTGTTAGTGATATGAACAACGACATCTGGCTGATCACCCTCCTCTCTCAGATTGTCCTGCAGCCGTTCAGTGACACCTTTGACCCTGGCACCAGGGAGGCAACATGCCATCCAAAGGATTGCAGTTTGTCCATGGTGGCTGCATCTTAGTTGTAGGTCTGAAGTCTTGGGTTTGATACCCGGCATCTCCAAAGAAAGTGCCTTTATGACGGCAGCGAGTTGGACCATCTGATAGCTCCACATGTTCACTCAGCTCATACGAGCCGCAGGCTGACTGGGTTGTGTGACTGCACAGTGAACAGTCATGTCTTATGTTCCTGTTTGAGGCCCTGTCGTTCTTCCATCTCACATTTTGCTTCAGAGATCTGATGTCAGACTGATCACTAAACATTGGCCATTGCATTCATGCCGCAGGCTTAATTATGAAATGTTCAAAGTAGAGGAGCAGAAACCCCGTGAACAGAAGTCAATGTTAAAAACCGTGGGCTTGTGGCATCGTGAGACCGCTAGTTTTCTGGCTGAGACTGTACAGAATAAACACGTATTTGCCTCTAAAACGTAGCAGCTGCTACTGGGGATGTAGTTTTCCATGGATGAAGGCGTGGATTCAATCCATGACATTTCTAGCATTGATTAAATTTCCCCACCTCACAAGCTGACCACGCATCCCATCTGCACTTACATGAGGAATTGAAACGCCATAGCTTACAAGGCTATGGACCAAGTGCTGGGAAATGGGATTAGAATAGACAGGGCATGATGTCCGGCGCAGACACGATGGGCCGAAGGGCCTTTTTCTTTGCTGTATAACTCTATTCAATCTACTCTCGGTAAAAGTTGAACCTCCCACCATCGTGTCTACTCCTACACTGCAGAATCTAAATGCTTGATCCGTTGTCCTCCAAATCTATTGAACTGGATTAATCTATAACTCGGCAGGCAACCCTGACCGGGCTTGTGAGCCCATGAATTGGGGCAGGGGCTTTTTCAATGAATTATTTCATGTGAGGATCATCCGGGTTGTCTCCAGGTAAAGAAATTCAGGCAGTCATATGCTTTACTACCATTAAGTTCATATTGACTCTCAACATTCCTTCTACCAAAATATCTCACTCTCCACTTCTCTGTGTTAAGTTTGATCATCCTTGTGTTTGCGCAATCACCAGTCTGTTCACCCTGTGTCACGATCTCTACCGCAGTAAGGCACTCAGTCTTTCTAAAGTTGATTAAATTCTATGAGGAGCTGGGGATGTCGCTCAGTGGTAGATCACTTGCTTCGCATATATGAGGTCCGAAGTTCAATTCGTGCCATCTACCAAGCAGTAATTTTTCAACAGAAATATAATTTATGAGGGCAACGAGTTCCAAACTCTGAGATTCCAGAAACATTAAACTTGCCCAGAGTTCGGCTTCATCCCAAGTTCCCCTCAGTAGCTCAGCTGATTGATCGGATTGTGTGTGAGGGTGCAATGCCGAGCGAGCAGTCACAGCTTGCAATACCAAGTGAGCAGTCACATGTTGCAATGCCGAGCGAGCAGTCACAGCTCTTGGTCCTGTATGAGGCCTGTCGGTTAGATTCAGAAATCATATTTCTGCCTGGTCACTAAATCTTAGCTATTGCATTTATTCAGCTGAATTTTTTTGAAATTTTCAAAGTAAAGTGGAGCCAAATCTTTATGAACTGAAGCCCATCCAACAGCCTCATTTCTCTCTCTGTCTTCCCTTCCGACAGCATCTGCATCCTCTTTGAGCACTCGGCATCGCTGGGCAGCTGGTTGCCTGGGAGAGATAATATAGAATACACACTCACTTGCCTCGAAACTATTCAACTTCTCAGCGTGGCTGTAGCTCATTGGTAGAGCGCATGCTTCATATGAGAATGATAGCCCTCTGGATCAATCCCCGGCACCACCAATAATTTATAGTTTGAAAAGACCCTCTTGGAGTCGCCTCACCTTTGCACGCAAGGATTGTTAAAGACAGCTTGGACGATCGGCATAGAATATAATTAATTTAAGAACCCCACACACCATTTCATTGGCTACCAACCAGCAATGGGTTGCATGCAGAGTTGTAGATTGTTCCATTTCGAAAGTTTGGGAGGACCACGAAACTTGAGTTTGGACTCCGCTGTGATAGGAATATATCGGAATTTAGGTGGTTCTACATATCAGAGACAGCAGTGAAACTATGGAATGCTTTGGTAGATGGTTTGATTGATGCTGCCTCTCTGATCGCCTTCAAGAGGGAGCTAGACCGATTCCTGACTGCGGCAGAGATCGCACCTTAAAGAAGACAGTATGGTGAAATGGCAGCTGAAATCTAATGCAGAGAAGTGTGAAGTAATATATTTCGATAGGACGAATGAAGAGACAAAATACGAACTAAGTGGCACAAGTTAAAATATGGTGCATGAACAGAGGGACCTGGGTGTGTATGTGTACAAATCTTTGAAAGTGGCAGGACAGGATCAGAGTGCTATTAATAAAGCCAAGCATATGAGATATTTGCTTTAGAAATAGGAGAAAAGAGCAAAGAAACAAAGCAGTTATGCTAAACATTCATAAAACGCTGGTTAGATTTCAACTGCAGTGCTGAGTTCAATTCTGGGCACCAGAATTTAGGAAGGGTGTCAAGGCCTTGTAGAGGGAGCAGTGGAGATTTAACAGAATGTCGCCAGGGATGAGGGACTTCAGTTTTCTGGAAGACTGGGGAAGCTGGAATTCTTTTCCTTGGAGCAGAGAATGTTAAAGGGAGATTTACCAGAATGGTAACAAGGATGAGGGGCTTCAGTTCTGTGGGGAGACTAGATGCAGCTTGGCCTGTTTTCCTTAGAGCAGAGAAGGTTCAGCGGAGACTGAATAGAGTTATTCAAAATCATGAGGGGTTTTGGTAGAACAAGTAGGGAGAACTATTTCCACTGGCATTGGGTGGGTAACCAGAGGTCATAGATTTAACATAAATTAGCAAACAGAGGGTTGCTAATTTCAGGAACGCACTACCTATAAAGGTAGTGGAATCAGATGTGACAGCAACTTCAAGGGGCATTTGGACATGTACTTTAAGAGAACACACTTGCAGTGTTCTGAACAATGCTTGGGTCTGGGATGAAATTGGACATCTCTTTCAAAGAGCTGGCACAGGTACGACTGGCCGAATGGCCCCTGTAGTGCTGTAAGATTCTATGAGTCTAAATCCTTCATAATGTTAAGGGCCTACATGAGGTTTCCTATTATTATACTTTTTCCCAGACGGAAGAGGCAAATTACAACCCTACGTCCTCCTTCACAACGCCCCTTTCTTCATTCATTGAGTGACGAGGCCTGATTTCCCCTCTTCACACACATGTAAGATTTGGATCACAGGTCACACACTGACTCTTAGGAGTTGTGTGGCATTTTATTAAGGAGCAGCAGTTTAAATTAGGTGCAACACTCAATCAAGGTAGACATAGTCGACATACGACCGTGACAAGCAGTTGGTAACGGTTCCAATCGGGCAGAGGTCTGGCCAGTGTGAACAGCTCTTTCCTTCCATTCACCATGTGCTAAAAGCCCCGTAGATGTCTCTTTTACTCTCTTTTTAGGGGTGGGCCTCGGGTAGAATACCAAAGACACAGTAGCAAACTTTCTAGCACACGAACAGAAAAGAGCCAGTCTGGAAACTAGGTCAGCCCCACGGTGCAGAATGTTCTAACATCCTCAGGGAACCTAGAACATCAGCACATTATAAGCGTCTATCCAGTTATTCTAAAACCAGTCTGAAGAGACTTTTTGTCTCATGTTATTTCTTCCAATTCACGATTTCTTACATACAGTTGCATCAGGTGCACATAGTTCTGTACAAACTTAGAACAATAAAGGCGATTATTTTAATTCCAGTAAATCATCGGCTGGCATTACAAAGCTAAGTCACTCAGTCCTTCTCTCCTTGAATACAGAAAGCTTCTGTCTGTGGATGTATCTCAGTGGGTTAAATCCACAACATTTCTAACAAGCATCATATCACCAGATTTGCCCACAGAACGAGGAATGATGCTTTATGAGAGAAGAGAGTTCCAACATTGAGGCTCCACAAACATTGAATTGGCCCGGAGCTGGTCTTCATCCCAAGGGCCCGACAGCCACTCAGCTAACAGCAGCCTTAGACTGACCGGATTGTGTGATGTCACAATGCAGCGCGAGCAGTCACAGCTCTTGCTCCTGTTTGACTACTTGTCGTTCTTCCATCTCACTTTCTGGTTCAGAGATCGGATTTCACTCTGGCCTATAAACCTTGCCCATTGCATTGCCTCGATTTTCAAATGCTCCTCCTTGTTTTCAAGTTCCTCCATGGCCTCGCCCCTCCCTCTCTCTGTAAACTCCCGCAACTCCAAGTCCTCTGCGCTCCTCTAATGCTGGCCTTTTGTACATGCCCGATTGTAATCGGTCCACCATTAGCGGCCGTGCCTTCGACTGCCTGGGCCCTAAGCTCTTGAATTCCCTCCATGACTCTCTCCACCTCTCTTCCTCTCTTTCCTCCTTTAAAAGTCTCCTTGAACATCCTTCTGTGATGATGCTTTCGGTCACTTGCCCCAATTTCTCCTGAAGTGGCGCAGTGTCAGGTTGTGTTTGAAAATCTCTCCTGTGAAGTGCCTTGGTACGTTTCACTGCCTTAAATGTGCTGTATAAATACAAGGTGTTGTTGTTGTTTGGCGTCAGGAGGAGTAGAATCCCCTTGAACTGAAGCCCAGGTTGAAAACAATGAGACCTCAGCATCGCTGAGCAGCTGGTGTTGCCTGGGGGAGAGAATAGAGAACGCACACATCTAACACCGATCCATCAATGCTCTGCGATTGCTCGAGGGAGATTTCCATTTCTCCAAGGGGCAGCGTTGAAATTTAAATTAGAGCATCGTTGTTTCATATGAATGGAAACGATTCGTTTATGGAGAGCCTCCAAATATAGCAGTGGAGCTCGAGAAATTTGATAGGCAGGTACATTATCGGTATCAGAAGAAATAGCAAAGAGGGTATTTCAGGAAGGGCATTCACCCTGGATGGTCATTAAAGCAGACAGGCAGGGCTGGGATTGGCCTCAAGGATCCTGTTTACTGCACATTTACGTTGATCAGGTGAGACCTGGACTATCCAAGCTCTGCTGCCTTCAATTTCATCACGAAGCACAAATACTGCATCATGACTCCAAATAAATGTCTAAACATCTTGTAATAACTCAATCTCAAACCTGCACAATCATATAGATTGTTATGTGTCCCATTATCTCAGTTTGGTAGAGCGTGCCTTTCAATCCATAAAGCAATTCGCTTGATCAGCGTCCCCTCTGCTAGGAGAAAACTTCGCTCCCTCCACCACCGGTGCACTGTGTCTGCAGCATGTACAATCCACAAGATGAACTGCAGCAACTCGCAATGTTTTCTTTTACAGCACCTCCCAAACCAACGACCTCTACCACCTAGAAGGACAAGGGCAGGTGGTGCATGCAAACATCCCCTCTGTGTTCCCCTCCAATTAGACAGCATGCCTAATTGGGCATGTATTACCGTTCCATCATTCTCGCTGGTTCAAAATACTGGAGCTCCCTGCCTAACAGCAATGTGGGAGTGCCTTCACCACACGGACTGCAGCGGTTCAAGACAACAGCGCACCACCACCTTCTCAAGGGCAATTAGTGATGGGTAATAAATGCTGGTCTCGCCAGGGCCGCCCACACCGCGAGAATGATGAACAATAAACACTAAACAGGATGTGGTGACAATTTCTAAAATGTTTGAGCAACATGGATAAGGATCGTTTAAAGTTAGGCACGAGATTTAGCTTTTGAAAATTAAAAGCGGATTCGTCATTTCCGGTTTTGCTGACAAGACAAGTTGAATGAGCAGAAGGCAACTGAGTAAGTAACCGCAAAGTCTATTGAAACTATAGTGTCAGGCAATGATTTGCAGCCAGGGTGGGAATATTGGCAGGGCTTACAGCAAACATTCCATTTTATGGCAACCTGTCTATTTCTGCAGTAAACAGCAAAGAGAGCCTGTATAAGAAGTGTACAACAGCAAAGAGTCAATTTATATCAACGATTACCTGCATTTATAATACTGCCTTTAACGAAGTAAGACGTCCCAAGGCGCTTCACAGGAGCGTTATCAGAATTTTTTTTTACCTGGAACCACATTAGGAGATATTAGGACAGGTGACCAATCAAGGAGATAGGTCTGAAGGTTACTCTTAAAGGAGGTAGGAGAGGTAGAGATGTTTAGGGAGGGAATTCCAGAGCTCAGGGTCTCGGAAGCTGAAGTCATGGCCACCAGTTGTGAAGCGTTTAAAATCGGGGATGCGCAATATTGAACAATCAGAGGAGTGCAGAAGTCTCGGGGGATCGTAGGGCTGGAGGAGGTTATAGAGATAAGGAGGAGCGAGGCCAAAATGGGATTTGTAAACAAGGATGAGAATTTTAAATGTTTACTCAGGAATCACAGGCTATTTAAAAAGTTCCTATGCTTTACAGCAAAGAGTCTGTTCAACAGCAGTGCATTTATTCAGCAATCCAAAAACAGAGTCTATTTAAGCAGAGTCTCTAATCATAAACCAAACAGAACTCATGTCGGAAATACCGTAAAGTCACCCAATAAATGAAGGTTGTTTGGTCCAGAAAAAATTCAATATGTGGAGTTTAGTTACATAATTCAAAATGATTTTTCTCCACCAACATGCAGTTAGCTGGGGATAGTTACAAAGAACGAATTATGAACGTAAAACCCATCACAGTCACTTACAGCAGTGCGGTCTCACTAAGATAATAGGAACAGCAGTCGGCCATTCAGCCGCTCGTCCCTGCTCCACCATTCAATAAAACCTTGGCTGAACTGTGACCAAATTCAATATATTTTTATTCGTTT